>NW_004955497.1:4185337-4196594 GCF_000276665.1 Chinchilla lanigera | reverse complement strand
CGGCGACCCGCACAGGGTCGCTCGGGGCTGGGACGAGCCGGGCCGCGAGCGCACAAGCGGGGTGTCCGTCGTGCCCCCCGCGACCTCCCCAGACCCCCTCTTTGAGGGGCTGGGTTACGGGGTGCCTGGCGGCTGCCCGGTGGAGTCGGGGTCCCGGAGCTGCCCCTGCCTGGGCCGCCGGCTTCGAGTGAACTCGAAATGTGAAAAGCTGGTCTTGGCGGGGAGTCGGTATCTGTTGAGTACGGTGACTGAACGGTGAAGGGAGGGCGGACTTGAAAAGGACTTGCCTGATGTATGTTTTACTTTGCATTTGTAGATTTTGTCCATTCTGGGTTGAAAGTTACTTTTATTTTAAAAATTCCTTCATTGTAGCATTGCTTGTCTTACAAAGAATCATAAAGGATACGGTTGCCGTGAGCTTAATGGTCTTTCTTATGTCATCGCTGTCATTGACTTTGTCATTCATTTTGGATGAAATTTTACGTTCTTTTTGGTTGAAATTTTCTACACTAGCTCCTATGGGGTATGTGATGTCGGATTAACACAGTGTGCGCGGGGAAATGTTGTACCTGTAAATGACAGGAGGATGAGGAGGCTGGGCTTAGCTTTGAGTGAGTGAATACTAAGTGTAGCTTTGTTTTTCTTTTGTGATTTGTGATTTTAGGCACCGATAGCACATTTTCAATTTGCGAGTTGTTTTTTGCCTCAGGAAAAAAACGGTTTAAGTGTTTTTATTTATTTATTTATTTATTTATTTTTGGGATTACCTTGACTAGCAGTCCCAGATTTAGAGTTCTGAAGAGCAGTGTGGAGAGGTTGTATGGGAAGCAGAAGTGGTCTCTCTTTGAATGAAGTTAAATCACTGTGGAGAATTATAGCCGGAGGGCTGGAGATATAGCTCAGGGGCATAAGCGCCTGCCTAGCAAGTACAAGGTCCTGAGTTCGATTCCTAGTACCAAAAAAAGAAAAGAAAAGAAAAGAAAAGAAATCGGTCAAAGAATTACAGCCGGGCGTGGTGGTGCACACCTATAATCCCAGCACTCAGAAGGCTGAGGCAAGAGGGTTGTTGTAAGTTTCAGGCCACCCTGGGCTACAAAGTGAGTTCAAGACCACCCTGAATTACATCGTGAGACCCTGCCTCTAAAAGACCCCCCCTAAGAGAGAATTACATTTATGAGACCCTGATTCTACTATGCCCCCAATTGTCTTTTTCATTCATTTTCTTAAACTGAACATTTAAAAAATTTTTTTTATTATTGCGGCTCTGGGAATTGAACTGAGGGCTTTGTACATTCAAGGCAGCCTCCCACCATTGAGCTATGTCTGCAACTCTCCCTTTAATTTTTTAAAAAACATTTTTGAAGAGAAATAATGTCACTTCATGCATCCCTTCTAGCAACTGTATATCAGGCCTGAAAATTTTACCTGTCGGTGTTAGAAATCTCCAGGTTAAGAATCTACATGGTTCATCTGCCAGCTCCTGCCGCCTTTCTTTCATGGGTTTGGTGTATGTCTTCTTTATGTTGGGCAGCGGGTAAAAGGTTCCTGTCCGTGGGAGTCACCCTCTTAGGAGAGAGGACTTTCACATAGACCCGTTGCAGTAAAGAAATACGGAAAAATGCGAGCTTCCCAGTGCGGGGCAGGCGTGAGCTCTGGTTTCCCAGCATTATGTAGTGGGCTCAACATGTTTTTGCTAACCTCTTAAAGCGTGTTTCCATGTCTAAAAGGAGAAAGATACTTCCCGCTCCAGGCTGTGGGATTTAAGTGAGAGGACCCATGTAAAGTAGGTAGCATACTTCATGGGATGCTGTACGTGCGTACTAGATGTTCGATTTTCCCCCTGCCTTCCTGAGGGCTCTAACGCATGGGGCTGAACTGAGACAAGAGGACGGGCCTTTGCACCAGACCAGTGACTTTTGTCTTACTAAAATCCTTTTGGCAAGTGTAAAATTTGTTGACACTATTGGTCTGTGACATGGCTTAGTATATTCATTAAATTGTTCTAAAAGTCTGTGTGCTTGATAATGATTTTATCATATTTTGTAGTTGTAGTAGAGTAAGTGGCTTTAAGTACTGAGACTTGGATTTATGCCAGATGACTTAATAGTCTAGTATCTGTCAGTGCTGTGGAATGTGCATAGTCACCCTCATTGTACCTGCGAAAGTTGAGATCCAGGAGGAAAAATAACTTGGTCCAGGTTGCCAGCTGGCTTGTAATGATTATCGCTCACATCTGGTAAGTGCTTGTGTGTACCGGACACTGTGTACAATTATTTCCGCATGTGTTATTTCAGGTAACCCTCCCAGCCACTCCATGAGTTAGGCTCGTGGGAGTGACAGAGCTGGATTTTGAATCCATACCATTTTTTTTTAATAATTAAGAATTGAAGAAAAATAAAGCATCTTAAAACATCTATAGTCCAGTCCGGGTGGCACGATACAGAGTACAGAAAAGCGATCCGTGATGACAAGTATAGGCATAATACACCAGTGGAACCAAGATTCCCTTTGCAAGAGAAGTACCTGTAGGAAACGCAGAAGTCGTACCTTTGTTGTAACTGGGCATAATACTCTGTTGGTTTCAGGGTCTCTTTGGCGTGCCCGAGCTCAGTGCCCCCGAAGGGTTTCAGGTGGCGCAGGAGGAAGCCTTGCGAAGGGCGGAGGTGCTGGTGCAGCGCGCCTGTGCCACGCCCGCCGGGCCGGAGACCGTGCGCGTCTTCGATGAGCTGTCCGACACCCTGTGCAGAGTGGCTGACTTGGTAAGACGTTCGTCTGCGATGTCGCCTCTCTTTCAGCAGCATTTATCCTTTGTTTACAAGTAAAAGTCAATGGTAGAACGTCTGAAATAATGGAGAGCTATCACGTAGAAGTGGTCGCGTGCCAGTACGCCCCGGGGATGGGGAAGCGGAGCTGGTGTGTGGGCGCCTGGCGGCCCAGCACGGTGGGAGCCGCCCTGGGTAGTGGGGGGACCAGGGGAGACCCTGTCTCAGCCAGAGGGCTGGCATGCAGCTCGGGGAAGGCCCGGGTTCAGTCCCCAGCGCTGTGGGGTGGGTGGGGAAGAAGGATATTTAGAACTTGTGCTTTAATATGTACATACGGTGAAATAGACACGTACTGTGTAACAGAAGAACAGTTGCGAATGCTGAGGTTTTTTTGTTTGACAGAGGTCCTTTACTCCTGAAAGCTGCTACCAGTAATTCTGATAGACCATTTTACGTGTACGTTTGTACTAAAATCCCTCTTTTTCATAAAATGAATGATATCAGTGTTTATAAGCCTTTTCAGGAATATCGAACTGCTTGCATTAAGTACTTTGTCCTGTTTTGAGGTTGAAATGAGACGTGCACCTCGCTGTCTCCTTCAGCTGAGAAGGCCCCTGCTGAGAAGTCATGCTCTGCCATCAGCCCAGAGGGGCCAGACCTCTGACTTGCAGCGGTGAGGGCCTTTAGTGGTGCACGTAACCTAAAGTCATGGTCACCCAGGGTGCTGTCTGCGTGGTGTTGAGCGGTGACGGTTTTTGTCTTGCGTTCAGTCCATAGTGAACACCTACTACGTGCCGGACACCGTTCTAGGCACAGGGTGGCCCCAGGTTTTTAGATCCTGCGGAGTGGGGGCTGGTGAGAGGTTCGTCTGGATCTTCAGTGATTCATTTCTCTCAGCAGATCTTGGCTTGCGGCCTCGCATCTGTCGGCTGGGCCGCCACTGATCTGTCTCCCGTCCTAGCTTGCTGCCTTTTTCAGAACGGCGCATAAACGGAACCCGCTGGAGACCGCTCCTCCCCTCAGCATCTTCGCTCTTTTCCTTTGTGGGAATGTTTCCTCTCTCCGTAACAGAAAGTGTCCTTGTTGAAAGGTTTTTCCCCCGGAGTAAAGCCTGGGGCGTGGCAGCCAGGTCCCAGCTGGGCTGCGTCTCTATGCTGGTGCCCCACTGTGTGCCGGCGCTGGCCCTCTGACCGTGGCGGAGCAGTGGACACGCACTGCGGGGCCGAGGCTGCACCTTCCCGACCTGACTGCCCCTGAAGTTGGAGAAGGAAGACGTGTGAGCGGGTTTTCTGTACATACAGACAGAGGTTCACTGCGCCCTCAGAATCATGGAATTCATTTTTTTTTTTGCTTAGTCCCTCTTCTGAGTACGTAATATTCTAGAATTTTTCTCTACATTTTGCTTTTGCTCTTCACAAAACAACTTTAAATTCTGTATGCTACATCTTGCCCTATCTTTGAGGTTTTTTTTAATATTTGTGATGTATAGTAGTATCTCATTTTGAAAACTTTTGAAGCTGGATGTGGTGGCACAGGCCTGTAACCCCAGCACTCTAGAGGCTGAGGCAGGAGGATCAAAAGTTCAAGCTCAGCCTGGGCAGTTTGTTGACTTAGCAAGACCCTGTCTCAAAATGGAAAGAAAAAGGGAGGGGACTGGTGATGTAGCTCAGTGTGAAGGCCTTGAGTTCAGTCCCCAGCATCCAAAAGCCAGAAAACCAACAAAAATGTATTAAAAAAAATAAGTTCTAGTGTAACTTCGTTATATGTATGAATTCTCTGGGTAAAGCTAGTGAAAGAACTTTCATCTTTCTGAATTTTTACCATGTTACCTGCTGATATGTTCAATACCATTGTAAGCCAATACAAGTGTTATATAAACTATTTCTTACCCACTGCAGTAGCCATTTTGCTTTTTCTTTTTTTAATACAATTTTTATGTAACGCAGTTACTTTCCTTGTCACTTGTAAGATGCGTACTCATGATTTGATCGTCAACGGTGTAACTTACGCTGCATGTAAATTCGTAATTTACAAATTATGTGTGTTGTAAATTTTACAAAGCCTATTTTCAGATGCCTCGGCACTGGGACCTTATTGTTACTTGCTGTTACAACAGATATATTAACTTTTAAAGGTTTTTGCATTAAAAGCTTTAACACTCCCCCCCCCCCCGGGTACTGGGAGTCGAACTCACAACCTTGCGCTTGCCAGGCAGGTGCTGTGCCCCTGAGCTAAATCCCCAGCCCGCATTAAAAGTTATTTGATAATAAAATTAGGAAATTTTACCTTGTGGTGGTTTTAGTTTATGTTAGTATGTAGTTACAGTGTCTTCTTGGAGAATAAAGAAAATATGTAATATTTCCATTTTCCTTTTATTTTCCAGTTCACTGGCAGTTTTCTTTAGTACTGTACTCTAACACAAAAGCCAAAACCTAGTTTTATGTGATTTCATTTTTGTTCTAAGAATTTTTAATTTAACTCTGGTCATTGTAGCAGCATCAGTAGACATTTTGAGCACTGTTGGATGGGGGCGGAGTTCGTATTTTATAAATGGGCTGCCAAAAGAATGCGCCTTCGTTGTCTGCTCAGAGACTAGAGTGCGGTTGAATTGTTTTTTTTTTTTTTCTGGTACCAGGAATTGAACTCACGACCTCGCGCTTGCCAGACAGCGCTGTGCCGCTGAGCTAAATCCCTAGGCCCTGAATTGGTTTTAAAATAAGCTGCATTGGTTATACAGTGTCAGGTTGTAAAAAGTGCTCTGACTTACTCTCTAGGGCCTGCTTAACGTGAGACGTGTTCTGCAGATAGTTTGGAGTCGCAGAGCTTTAGGTTGTTTTTGCGTGCGTGTGTGCACACTAACTGGGGGCTGAACCCAGGGCCCTCACACTGAGCTGCATCCTCAGCCCTCTATTTTTTATTTTTGAAACTAGGTCTAATAAGTCACTAAGCTGCCCACGCTGGATTTGAATTAGTGATTCTCCTGCCTCAGCCTTCCAGGGTGCTGGGGTGACGGGTGTGTGCCGCCGTGCAAGTGTCAAGAGTGTTTGAGTGCAGGGTCTGTTCTTTTCAACTATTGGCTTAGGAAGAATTGGCTTCATTCACTTGAAGGCGAAAGAGTTTCCTCAGTCAAGTTCATACTTTCTTTAGAGTGAGGCTTGGCTGCAGGGATCGCAGACTTAGTCAGTGAGGAAGGAGGAGGCTGCGTTGCCCTCCTGGCTGAGGGAGTGTGTGGCAGGTCAAGCTCGGCGGCCCACTGTGAATCGCAGGTTTCCGTTTTCCCCCTGAGACCTTGGCAGCAGGCGCTCCATCAGTCCCCTTGTGCTTTTGTCGTCCCCTCCCTAGGCTGATTTCGTGAAGATTGCACACCCGGAGCCGGCGTTCAGAGAGGCCGCCGAGGAAGCCTGCAGGAGCATCGGCACCATGGTGGAGAGGTACGTGCCGCCCCTCCGTCCCGCTCCAGGTGCCAGTGACGTGGTTGCCGGGCTCCGCTGCAGGTGGTTTCCGGCCCAGTGCTCGTGCCCACCTGGCAGGGTGGGAGGTGGCCTGTGACCCTGGGGCAGCGCCGGGGGTGGTTCGGAAGGGGAGGGCTCTGGGGCACCTTCCTCGCCTTCCTTTCCTGCCCTCTGCGGGGCGAGGCTCACCTGCCTTCAGGGGCGCTGTGGGGGTCACATGAGGTCCGTGTAAAGCATTCTGAGGCGTGAGCCCCTCCGGTCACTCGGGAGACGCATCCGGCTTCACCCTTGCCCCTGCTCTCCGTGCCTGAGGCCTGTGTGGGGCCCAGTGGCGGCCGCGGTTCTGGGTTCACGCGCAGCTGCAGTCCCGTTGCCCCGTGGCTGTAGCGCCCCCTCCCCAGGAGCTGAAATTACGACGCCCAGGTGGCGTCCTCAGGGCTCTGCTGAGATGGGATTGGGGGACCCAGGAGGGCTGTTAAATTCTGGGAGGCCCGAGGCAGACCGCAGGTGTCACAGTAATTCATGATGATGTGAGTTACGTTAAAGTCATTTGGAGGTAAACTGATCCTTTCTCAGCCATCCATGAGAGCGCCAAAGTGCTCGTTAAAATAACCGCACAGTGCCGTGTTCCGAAACACTCGGGTGGCGACGCCACGCCAGAGGGCGCGGGAGGCGGGGCAGCCCTGGGGGTTGCCGGGCAGGGATTTCCAAGGGGAGCGGGCTGGGAGGCACCCAGAGCCTGTTCCAGAACTAGACGCTGGTGCAGGAGGAGGGTGGCGCCTCCAGTCAGGCAGGGCTTCCTGGGAGACGGGCGTCTCAGGACGAGCGGCCGTTGCTGTCCTTACAGCGTCGCCCTCAGGCGCAGTTCGTGCGACTGCCTCAGTTTGCTCAAGGGAGAAGGTTGGTCCTGGCGACGTCCAGACACTGGACGAGGCCACAGTGGGGAGCAGCTGGGAGAACGGCCGTCCACGATGGGGGGACCCAAGAGCGGGACCCGCGTGGCCAGGCCCCCGCCTGGGTGCTTGAAAGCTGTGTCCTGCAGGGTGCAGGTGCAGCCTGCTCTGCGGATGAGCACTCTGGGGGCGCGTGGGGCACTGTTGCCACATACTGGTTGTACGAGTCAGTGTCTTCTCCCGGACACTCCCCTCCGCCCGAGGACTCTTGTTCCGCGGGAGGAAAGCGGAATCGCTCTTGACGCAGTGGTGTGCGTTTCTGCCTCTGTCCGCCCCTCGCCGTGGACAGTTTCAGTTGTGTGAAAGTTGAGCCGTCCAAGGGCCCTCACCGCCTTGCCCAGAGCGGGGCTTTCTCCAAGCACCGTGGCTCGGGAATTTCCAAACGCTGGTTCCCGCTCCGGCGTCGTTGTATTGTAACTGACTTCTTCAGCCAGTATTTGCAAGGTCAGGATTACTTCAGCTGGTGTGTGGGATTGATTTATTTCCTGGTAGTAGGGGAAAAGCACTACATGTGGTGAACTGTTGCTAATAATGGCAAACGCAGACTTTATCTCAGGAGCTTCCGACACAGGACAGAGTGTCAGGTCTGCGCTGAGACTTCTCAGGGTAATGCAGCGCAGGCCTCCTCCACCCAGCCGTCCTCGAGACAGCGGGCGGCCCTGGGGCAAGCAGGCGGCAGGAGGGGCCCACGCTTTCTCCTGACTCTTAGCCTTGCTGGAGTGGTGGACGAGAAGGTCTGCGTGGCTCTTCCTGTGAGTGTCTTGATTGGTAGTGACAGTCCCCTTACCCGTGAGAAGACCCAGGAGAATGACGGCAGAAGAAACCCGTGGGCTTATGTATTTGAAAAGTGGCGCTTTGATTGTGAATTGACTGAGGAACCGGGTCAGTCGTGAGGCGCTGAGTAGGAACTGGATGGTTCTTCTTACTGTGTCTCTCCCTGCGGAGCCCCCGGCAGGGGCAGGGTGTGTCTAGTCCAGCGCTGAGAGTGTGCCAGGCCTTGTGTCACGTGGCCCTGCTGGTCCCGTGGTTGGGCTGGAGCCCCGTGGTGGTACTGGCTCCCCAGCAGTGCTCAGGGTGGCCGGCGGGGCTGGCGGCAGCTCCTTAGGCTGAGGGAAGCGTGTTGTGCGCACAGGGTCTCAGCCTGTCCTCACGGCGCCCTGCGGTCTCAGTGTCCCCAGTTGCAGGGCTGCAGCAGGGCCAGCCGTGCGTCTGCGTGCAGCTCTGCAGCTTGTGTCCTGAGGTCCTGTCCAGTTGCCCCTGTCACGCAGGTGAGCACAGGGAGCCCCGGGCCTGGGTGCCGACTTCAGGACCGGAGGAGCTCGTTGCTGCTCAGCCGCGTCCCGCCCTCACGGTCTCTGCCAGTGTTTGCGGAAGGGATGGGTCTCCACCAGGTCGCCGGTCCACCTGCCCCTTTCCTGTAGCCCCCCAGCACTTGGCCCCTGGGCACTTGCACGCCCCAGTGTGATGCCGTTTGTCTGATGTAGATAAAAAATGATGTGTTAGAAGGTAAGATTTTTTCATTTGTAACTCTTCCAGGTTGAACACGAATGTGGAGCTGTACCAAAGCTTGCAGAAATTACTAGCTGACAAAACGCTTGTGGACTCCCTGGATGCTGAAACCAGGTATGCACGGCTTCCTTGGAGTGCGCTGGGACGGGGGCTCAGAGGAGGGCAGGGGTCCCAGGGCCGCCGCACTCACCGCCCGGGTGTGGTGGTCCTTCCCCCACCTCCACTCCTCTGCGCCTTCTCTAAGACCTCTCTCAGGCGGCTCCTCCTCACCCGGCCTGGGCACCTTCCCTTACTTCAGCATTTTCTTTTTAGCTCTGGTCTGCGTGCTAATTTCTGTTCCTCTTTCTGCCTCACGGACTGCCACCTTCCAGAGGGCAGGTGTGGTCTCTTGGTGTGTCCTCAGCCCTTAGCTAGTGAACTGCCCTACACAGCTGGTGATTACACTTAGCCTTATGCTTGAGGCTCTGTAGTTAGTACCGTCAGCAGATATAAGCAAATCAGTTTTATTTATTGGTTGGGTATCATGGTGCTTGAAATGATTTGCTTTGGTTCATTAAATTACATTTATTAGTCTGACTTGACAGGCCTAATTTCTAAGTCCGTACATATGGATAAGAATGCATGCTATCTATGATCTTGGATAGCCTTATGTCTTGTTCAGATTTGCTTATGAAAACAGTATCATTCACAGTAGCTTCAACAAAAATGAAATACTGAGGACTTAATCAAGGATATGAAGGACAGACCTCTATAAAGAAAACTGCAGCTCTCTGAAACCGGAGATTGAAGAGAACATCAGAAAATGGAAAGGTGTCCCCTGACACCTGGGTTGGCAGAACAAATATTATCAAAATGGCTGTCTTAGTTTTCTCACTGCTGAGACAAAATAACCAACACCCCAAAGTTAAAGGAGGAAAGATTTATTTAGCTCACAGTTTGTAGAGGTTTAAGTCTGTAATCGGCTGGCTCCAAGGGAAGGCGGCATGGCAGAGGAGAAAGAGTTCATGATGGGCAGAATGCAGCAGAACAGTGAAGCAGCCAGTAACAAGCAACACCAGCAACCCTCTTCCTGTCCTTTATATTCTTTCCTGGCTACCTGCCTATAGGGTGGGTAGCACTCAAACCGAGGGTGGAATACCCATAATCCTAGCATTGTACCATGAATCAATCCCAGTATCCCATCCTTAATCCCAGCATCACACACTCAAGATCCAGCCCTGCCTGTGACTGCATGAGGCTCTGGGGGGACATCTAAATATAAGCCATAACAATAGCCATATTCCCAAAACTGTTATACAGATTAACTGTAGTCCCAATCAAAATATCAACAGCATACTATATAGAACTACAGGAAACAATCTTAATATTTATATGGAACCAGAAAAGACCCAGAGAGCAAAAGCAGTTTTGGGCAACAAGAGCAAAGCAGGAGGCCCTATAATACCAGACTTCAGACTACTGCAAAACCGTAGTGTACCAGGCGTGGGACTGGGACAAAAACATACGTGGATCAGTGGAACAGAGTACAGGATACAGAAACTTCCCAGGCACATTCAGCTAGTTTATCTTTGGCAAAAGGTCCAAAAGCATGTTGGAGAAAAGATAGTCTATTTAACAAGTGCGGCTTAGGAAACTGGTTATCTGTTTGCAAAAGATCGAAACTGGATCTGTATCTCTCATCATGTACTGAATTAAAATAAAAGTGGATCGAAGATAGAAACATTAAAACAGAAGCATTAAACTTTCTGGAAGATAAAATAGGTAAAACACTTGACATAAGTGTAGGAAAGGATTTTCTAAATAGAACCTCAACTGCACAAGAAATAAGAGCAAAAATGAAAAAACGGGATTATTTCAGACCAGTAAGCTACTGTGCAGCAAAAGAATCAATTACTAGAATGAAGACACAGCCTACAGAATGGGAAAAAGTTTCTGCGAGCTCCTCCTCAGTCAGAGGACTGATCTCTAGCATATACAATGTAAGGAATTCAAAGAAATTCGACCCCTAATGTTAAAGACCCGGTCAAGAAATGGGCAAGTGAGATGAACAGACACCTCACGGAGGAGGAGTACAGGTGGCCGCCAGACGTATGAAGAGACGGTCAGTGTCTGTTGGTACTTGTTCCCCGCTCGCAGAATTTCACTTCCTAGCGTTTCTAAGAAGCTGAGCCGTAAAGGAAAGAGTGGTTTTCTAAACCTGTGTGTTCCCTCCGAAAGGATAAGTAAAACTCAGAACGTACAGTAGATGGTAGGAAGGGAAAGGAACTGCTCCAAGGAAGAAGACTGGGGTGAGGGAAAGAAGAAAAAAGAAAGAAGGAAGACAAATACATGTGAATAGCTGCGCTAACTGTACTGCTGATGAAAGGAACAGTTAATGCTTAAAATCTTTTATGTTCTGGCCAATTTTGCATGCTTATATCTGGTAGTCTGAGCAACGGATTTGAAGGTGACAGTGTGCAATGGAACTAGCATGGTGCATTCCTACCATCTTGTCTAGTGAAACTCTGTATTATCTCTGACGTTTTATCTAATAATTATTTTTTTATTCTCTTTAATGGTTCAAACAATCTTCCACTCTTAC
>NW_004955497.1:4158133-4184492 GCF_000276665.1 Chinchilla lanigera | reverse complement strand
AAAAAAAAAAAAAAAAAAAAAAAAAAAAAAAGAAAGCATAGTACTTACGCTAGAAGAGTGAATTAAATCTGTGAAAGAATGGAAGAACTTCAGCAGGACGTAGAGCCATGTTAGCTTGTGTTGCGTACTGATAGCGATGTTGTTCATGTCAGTGTGGGAAGAGTTCCTCTTCAGGAAGTAATGTTAGGCCGGTGGATAAGCGGTTTTTTTTTTTTTTAAGTAAATATTTTTTAAAAGTTGTAAAAGCATTGATTATCTTGGGATAGAGAATCTTTCTTGGCAGGATACCAAAAAGAAAAGGTTGGCGGATGTGCTTAGCTAAAAACAGTAGGTCGGAGTACATAAATGAGAGGATTGTCATTTACATGACAAAGGGTTCATCTCTTTCGTTAGGTTGACAGTCTTCACAAATTACTTGGGGGGAAAAAAAGACCAAATGAATCCCTTATGAAAACATGAGCACTTTATTCTTCCTGTGAAATTCTTAGTTCACAAAATAAGGAGTAAACAACAGATTCCCACTGAACTCACACAGGTAAGTTTCAAGTGGGTGTAGAATAGGCTGCTGGGGTCGGCGCTGGCTCTGGGGCTCTCTCTTAGTTTTCTCCTTTGTAAAAAGGGAATGCAAAGGACCTTTAGAGGGCTACAGTGAGGGTTAAGTGAAATAATTCATGTGAAGTGCTTTGCTCAGTAGCTGGCACCCAGAATGGGACCTATCACCGCTAAAGAGGGGCAGAATAAAGCAAAGAGCCCGTCAGTCAACAAAGCTGAAGCAGAAGAGTAGTGACGTGGAAGGCCCAGACTAAAGGGTCCTCTTGTGTAGTTTAGATTGATGTTTTCTGGGAGAATGGTTTGAGAAGTTAGCATCAGTGTGTGCGTACTTTTGATCACTTTAAGTTCTTGGAATATATCGTAAGGGAGACAAACAAGAAGAGCGATTTCCATGGGTTTTTGTTGTTTTAAATCATAGTAGGTTTCTGGGAGGGGGAAAAAGGAAACATTTATACTTAGTGTTGCAGAATGCAATAGAAACACTGAAAGTCATGCTTTTGAAGGATATTTAAAGCTAGGAAGACCAGTTTATGTTGTAATGCTATAAGAGAAAGCCAAATATAAAAGAATGTATAATTAGCTCCTAACTTTTAAATAAGTAATAGAACATATTGAAAGTAAATGGGAAGGGAATGCAAGAATTTTAATGGTCGTTATTATTGGTGAGATTAATCAGTTTTTCAAACATTTCTGTAGTAAGGGGTGTTACAGTAAACCTGCAGAATATAGCAGACTCGTACGGTAAATTTGCATGCCACACTCACCAGCCCCTGCTAGGTTTCTTTTATTTTATTGAGACAAGTGGAAAATACTTCCACTTAAGAAGAGAGGGCTGCTTGGGGACCATGGTTTAGAGAGGCGGAGGAAGTGAGGCAGGGCGTGAGGCTGCTTCGGGCGGGAGTGACACATTCCACATTGTTCAGGAAAGAATATGAACGGCCACACGGTTAATGTGGCCTCTGAATTTCCAGAATTTTAAAGAACTTTAATTCTGTTTATTTAGGATGTCTTGACATGGTATTCAAAAACATAAATATATTCATTTTGAAAAGTCAGAGCCTTCTAGAAGAGTACATCCAGTGTCTGGGCAGCCTACCTCCAGATAAAAAGCAGTTAAAAATACATTGTTACAGAAAAAGGTGTTAACTTGAAGTTGGTTCCAAGAATGGAGCAGGATTAGAAAGAAAGAAAACAGTCTCCTTAGCCAAGAAATGCAGCTTCCAGCGCGGCATCAAAGAACTCAGTATGCGAAGGCGCTGCTGCTGCTTGGAGAGAAGCTGAAAACCTCATGCCAGGGGCCTTTGAAAAATCATCCAAGTAGAAACTGTGTTATGTTTTTAATTATTGGGACCTGGATGGAGTTGAAATAAGTAATTGCGATGGTGACTTTCACAGGTTTGTACTCTGTGAACACGGGAAAGAGCTCCCACACGACGAGCCAGTTGTAATTATCCGGTAGACGTTTTGCCGGCCTTCTGCGCGAGAAGCGCCCCGTTTCAAATCCGCGTACTGCTGCTGTGTGTATGTTCAATCAGCTTTGGCCTTGTTTCCAAAAGGCGGATTGAATGACAGCAGCAAGCAAGCCCTGATTTCTCTCGGTGATTTTTATTACTTGTTGTAACCTGGGGCTCCTTTTATTTTAGGCGCGTGGCCGAACTGTTCATGTTTGATTTCGAAATCAGTGGGATCCATCTAGACGAAGAGAAGGTAAACCTCCTTGCTTGTCTTCGCTGACCTGGGACAATTGGGACATTCTGGATATCGTGGAGTTAAGATGAGGCGGGTGATACCAGGACAGATGGGCCAGCGAGTAGGAAGGCCGTGTCACTGATGCTGGAGAGCCTGGGACGGCGTTAGGCATATATGTGCATCCACTCGCATGAGACCTGTGGGGCAGCCGGCACGCTCGTGCTGAGGCAGTTCTGGCATAGGTCGTATAATGGGCTAGGACGGAGGGCCTGGCACTGTCCACAGCTCGTTTCGCAGATGTGGGAAGAAGGCACAGTGACTCAAGTTCTTGTCCTTAGCTCCGGGGCCTCAGGGCCACTGTCTTCCTAGAAAACGACATGCCAAGAAGCTGAGTGCCTCCTGCCCGTAGTGATCCCAGGGCCCGAGAAGCAGGGTGCACTGCTGGGACTGCTGCCCTGGAGTCCTGTCGTCTAGACTGCTGTGGTTAGGCCCTCACTTGAAAAGTTAACTGTGTTTCTTTTAAGAAATATATTGTAATTATGCTCTTTATCAGAATACCCCGGAAAGTAGATGGCATTCTTGGGGGTATACAGGCAGGTCTCCGTGTCTGCGATTTCTGCGTCTAGATCCATCCCACTACAGATAGAAAACACTCAGAAAAATGCATCTGTTAGGAGGCTGAGGCAGGAGGCTCACCGTGAGTCCAAGGCCAGTCTAGGTTACAAAGTGAGTTCAAGGCCAGCCTGAACTGCATAGTGAAACCCTGTCTCAAAAAGACAAAAAAAAGAAAAGAAAAAGAAAAAGAAATTGCATCTATGCTGAGCATATACAGACCTTTTTCTTGTGATTATGCCCTAAACAGTACAGTATAATAACTGTTTATGTGATACATGTTATTAGGTATTAAGAGTAATCTGTGTTTTAAATTTTTATTTTAGCTAGTGTGTTTGTCAGTGCATGACACATTCATCACGAGGGCTGGGTGCGTGTACATACACATCTTAGTTCTTCCTGTCCCTTCTCCTTGTTCCTCTGCCTCTGGGTATTAGGAGTCATCTGGAGAGGATCTGAAGCCTCTTCAGAGGCCTCTGGCAGGGTACACCTGAGTTCCATGCAAATGGTGTGCCGTCCTTTTACTAAGGGACTTGAGCACTGGGGCGTTCGTACTGAGGGGAAGGGAGTCTTGGAACCAGTCCCCGAGGGTACCGAGGAATGGCTGTGCACCACGTCCACACATAGCGTCGTTTTGATGGGTGCTGGCTTGGAGTAAGGGTGGGTCTGCTCCTGGGTCTGATGTCTGTGTGTGGCTTCTGCTGCGACCCCGAGCCGGGACCTGCCTTCCTGTCAGGCCGCAAAGCTGCTGGGCTCCACTTACGCTCACGCTGCCTGAGAGAAACACCCTGTCCTCCAGACCAGTCTTCACGAGCAGTCTTGTGTCCGCATGATGCATAGCACTGTTCTGAGTCACTCCAGAGAAACCTTTGGTGCCAGGCATGCTGGCGCCCACCTGTCAGCCTAGCACTCGGGAGGCCGAGGCAGGAGGTTTGTCGCAGGTTTGAGGCCAGCCTGGGCTACAGTGAGACCCTGTCTCCAAGAAAGAAACTTTTGGAGTCAGTTTGCGTCTTTTTCTGACCTGACTTAGGGACCCCATCCCTGGATGGTTCTTTCTGAAAGCAGTTCACCCGGACCAGAGGGCTCGGTGTCCTCACGGCCCTCGTCTTAGACCTCACCGCGGTGCGCATTGTCTGGGCGTCGGCTGCAGCGAAGCCTGTGTCTCATCACGCCTCTCCGCAGGGTAGAGACCGGTGCGCTTCCTGTGACAGGGAAACCCTGGTGGACCTGGAGGAGGTGGGAGGCGACGAGCCAAGCCCGCAGGCTCAGCTGCTCAGGCCCTCCAGCCTGCCGACGCGGGATTTGTATTTAAAGCATTGATTTCCTTGTCACTCTCCTGGCCAGAAGCTTCCAGTCGCTTTCCTTTGTCTGGTGACATTAATAGGTGTCGCTGAGTTCGCTGCACCTTCCGCTGCCCCAGCCCGCTCGCCTGGTTTGTCTGGTTGGGATCCCCGGAAGACGTCATCCTCAGGCCTTGTCCATGAGGCTTTTACAATTTTGTTTTTACCCAGCTCACTTTTTACGTTTTCCCCCATCCAGCGTTTATCTTTAACGGCCTTTACTGGGAAGGTGTTCCTGTTGCTATGGCGGGGCCACTTGTCTGAGTGACAGGCTCATCCAGGCCCCAGCGCGGCTCACGTTTGCATGCACGCGTAGCCCTCACCCTGACGCTGACCCTCACTGAAATGCTGAACAGGTGGCGAATGGTTCTGGTACTCGCCAGCGGTAGCTCAGCCTCGTGTCCTCAGAGGGACCGTTGCTGGTAGAGGGCTCAGTGGACAGTTTACGGTCCGGTTCAGTGCTCCGCGGAGATGCTTCTGAAGCTTCGCTGACGTTCCGTGTTTGCCGGCTTTCCCCCGCCGGCGCGGTGCTGCTTTCTCTCCGTCCTGCGTCCTTGTGATGTGATGTGGGTGCCCTTCCCCGGGAACAGCTCCCCAGGGAGCCCTTGCGTGAAAGACGCGAGAAAAGCAACTCTCAGCTCTCTGTCACGGCTCCCCTGTCTGTTCTCAGAGACGCCCACCAGCACAGGGAGGAGCAAGGCACACAAAGGGAACAGGAAGTAAGCAGGAAATGTACAAATTACGGGGCTCTTCGTTCTCCCCACGTTTGGTTTTGGTTTTTGTTTTATTTTTATTTATTTATTTGTCTCTTTAAGACAGGGTTTCACTGTGCAGTTCAGGCTGACCTTGAACTCACTTCGTAGCCCAGGTTGGCCTCGAACTCACAGTGAGTCTTCCGCCTCAGCCTCCCGAGTGCTGGGGTTACAGGCGTGCACCACCATATCTGGCCTTGCTTTTATTTTTTAGATAGATTTTGCCTGTTTTAGTCACCCAGCCTGACTTGGAGCTCCTGAACCAAACCAACCCTCCTGCCTCAGTCTCCTGGGTAGCTGGATTGTAAGTGTGCACCTTTGTACCTGACAGTTTTGTTTTTATTTTTAAGCTCTCCTGAATATAATTTAAAAGTTTAAAATGATTAGAAATGTATTTTAGTAATTATTTAATAAGTAACAGTTTCGGCCAGGTGTGGTGGTGCACCCCTGTAACCCCAGGACTTGGGAGACAGAGGCAAGAGGATTGCCCGAGTTTAAGGCCAACCTGCGCTACATAGTGAGTTCAAAGCTGTCCTAAACTACATAGCAAGACCGTGTATCAAAAAAAAATCCAAAAAGCAAAAAACACCCCTTTCATAGGATTTTCACCATTGAGAATATTGCATGTTGAATTGTCGTCTTACAGTGGTACATGACATGCACAGCAGATCATTGCAGTCAGAAAGTGAACTCAGTTTTTACTTTTCCAGGGATTATCAGGTGATAAAATGTTTAGAATGATTAATCTTACCACATTTAATTTTTTTTTAAATAATAAAAGCCTAGCGGAAAATTTTGGAATCATAATGTAATTTTATCTTGTTCCACTAATTACCACTAGATGGTGATACATAGCCGGATCAGAGACACGGGCAGAAAGAAATCTGGGCCTAGGAGACATTGGAGTCTTGGGAAACTTACTTTTCCCATGAAGTTGGAATTTTCTGCATTAAAAACGTGGGGTTAGTTTTATATACGAAAGTTTTCCAGCCTCTTCTGGAGCATAAATCTGTACCTTCTCTCTTGTAAAAGCTGGAGCTGAAGGCCTAGCACATGCTGGCAGCCACTGTGTGGCAGGCCCGGCCCCCTCCCCAGAAGGCTGCGTGTGAGGGCTGCAGCCTGTGCTGGGCCTGGGCCGGAAGTCTCCAGCGCTCAGTAACGCAGCCGTCACGCGTCCTTTCTGACTAGTTGTGTGGGTGATGCTTTACATTTCATACTAAAATCTTTGCGGTGACTCCTTTGGTGAGCGCATTTTCTCAGGAGATTGTGATAACTGCTGAGGAGGAAGATCACAGGTTTGACTTAGACCTTGTCTCAAGCTTTTAAAAATAAAAGAATCAAAGGATCAAAGGGGCTGGGAATGTAGCCTGGATTCAATCCCCAAGATGACAAAAAAAAAAAAAAAAAAAAAAGAAGGGTGAGCTGGACATACTGGTACACTCCTGTTATCCCAGTGCTCTGGGAAGCTGAGGCAGGAGGATCTCAAGTTCAGGCTCATCCCATACAGCTTAGTGACTTACCAAGACCCTGTCTCGAGAAAGAAGGATTTTAGGTGTAGCTGAGTGTGGGCGGCCTCAGTGGGTATTCGCTGCTCCTGCAGGACGAACGTGCTCCTTTTTCCTCTGCCTTTAACCTAATCTTTTGACATTCAGTGTTTTCGAATCTGCCTTTCACATGCTTAATCTTGGTTCGCCTAAAGAGACTTCGTGAGCTCCGCCTTGAGCAGCTCTACGAGCTCACTCGTCTTTTCCTTTCTTTCCCAGTCAGATTTTATTGGTGCACTTTAGATACGCATAGTGATCACGTCAGCATAGAGAATCTGTACCTGTGCATGGTACAACTTGTTTCTTTCCATTTCCCCTACCCACCCTCCCTTCAGCTCCTCCTTCCCTCCCCATTTACAAAAGCTTGGTTTCCAGTTTTTCTTCCATTCCTCATTTTTTTGGTATTTTTCCCTTCTTTCCCCCCGCCCCATCCCTAGTTCCCCTTCCCATTTGAACATTTTCTTCCTGTTTCACAACATCTAGTCTACATTTTGGTCCTTACGTACACTTCTGGTTTCTCCCGCCAAGAAACATTGTGGTATTTATACGTGTGTCTGATTTATTTCACTGGAGTATGGTCCCAAGGTGCATCCGTGTACCTAGAAATGTCTCGAGTTTATCCTTATTTATGGCAGAGTAGTACTCCACTGTATAAAAACCTCCACATCCTCTTTGCGCATTCCTCGGTTGATGGGCATCTGGGCTGTTTCCAAGATTTAGCTGTTACAAATTGTGTCACTGTAAACATGCGTGAGCATATATGCCTGTGGTATGACCCTTTTAATTCTTTCAGGAAGCTACCAAGAAGGGGAGTAGTTGGGTCAAACGGGACCTCTCATCCTGCTTTTTGAGGATCTTCCACACTGTGGTCTCTGACTCACTAAATGCAGGATTTCTTGGGGGCGGCAGAAGAGGGGTCATCACTTTATCACACTGCTAATTCCAAAGGTCAGTTATGTCCTCAAGACATTCAAACAGATACGTTAGGAAATCATGAAGATAATCTTTTTGTTGAAGAAGTGCATATCGATTCTCAGAATCAGCTATATATAGTCGCTAGTACACTAAACTCAGGGCCTTTGCACTGGGCTGCCTGCCCAGCCCTAACTAAAGATGGGGTCTCACACATTTCCCAGGCTGGGCTTGAACACTCCCACGTGTGCTACTGTGCCCTGCTCGAGTATCTGTGACACTAATTGTGAAATCTTAATTCCAATTGCCTTTACCTGACTTGTGTCCTTCCCACGTGTAGCGTAAAAGAGCAGTGGACCTCAACGTCAGAATCTTGGATTTGAGTAGTCAGTTTCTTATGGGAACCAACTTCCCCGTCAAGATTGAAAAGCGCCTCTTACCCGAGCACATTCACCGTCACTTTGTGCATGACGGGAGTCACATAGTGGTCGATGGTCTGCACGCGGAGGCCCCGGATGACCTGGTACGTGTCTCCTGTTCTCTGTGTGGTTTAGGTCCCGTCCCGCCTCACTGCAGCGTGTGTGTGCCACAGTTCTAACCCCAATCCGGTGGTGACGTATCGCATGCTTAAGGATCTTGTAACACAGTATGACCAAGCTCTAGAAATCTAACTTGTGTGATCACTAGTTCCATAGAAGCTTTGAAGAGTGAAATGGTGTAATTATTAATGTCTAAAGTAACACGAAGGGGCTGGGGATATAGCTCAGTGGCACAAGCGCCTGCCTGGCAAGTGCAAGGTCCTGAGTTCAATCCCCAGTACCGCAAAAAAAATAAATAAATAAATAAATAAAAAATAAAGTAACACGAATGACTGACCTAGACTACTGAGGCTTTTACTTCACCCACTTAGCGTGCTTTATGCTGTAGAGACGTTGGGTCCAAGTTCGTCCCCCGTCCGCCCGACACAACCCCAGGAGAATCCCCTGGAGCTCCACTAAAGGGTGCGGTGCTGTCTCCCGGTTGGGACTTGGGAGGCTGTACTCACCTTGTGTAAACCATTCCTCTGTTTCGAAAGTGATGATTGCCGATAAAATTGTGAGTGCTAACCTGTACTGTTATCGCGTAGGACTTTGTGTCATGCTATTTATATATTTTACTTTTTAAATACAGGTTCGAGAAGCTGCTTATAAAATTTTTCTTTACCCCAATGCCGGCCAGTTAAAATGTTTAGAAGACTTGCTCAGGAACAGAGATCTTCTGGCGAAGTTGGTGGGGTATTCTACGTTTTCCCACAGGGCCCTCCAAGGAACGATAGCTCAGAACCCAGGTATGCCCATTTATCTACCTTTCAAAGACAAAATAGGGCTTTTTATTTGTTTTTGTTTTCGTTTTTGTGGTATTGGGGATTGAACCCAGGATCTTCACACTGATGCACTGAACTACGCTCACAGCGCTTTTTATTTTTTAAGACAAGATCTCTCTAAATCACTAATTTGCCATCCTCCTGCCTCAGCCTCCTGGGGTGCTGGGATTACAAATGTGTGCTACCACGACCAGCTTCAAAGTACGGTTCTTACGAAACTGAACTTGTGAGTTGGGGCGGGGGGGGTGGGTGGGTGGGCTGTGCTGAGGACTGAACCAGGACCTTACTCGGGAGGCAGGCACTGAGCCGCAGCCCGCTCTGAGCTTCGCGTTTAAACACTGTGGTGTTTTGTTTTTAAACGCTCACGCCCGCTTGTGGAGATCATTGACAACTTCTGATAGGAGTGATCTTTAGAGCTAATAATGTGGCATATTTTCTGTCTAGTCAAGGCATTTTATTTCATGTGTATGTTGAGGGTAAATCACATCTAATTTTTATTTTTTTTACGTTTGAGTTATTTTTGCTATACACTAACTCAACCAGTTTGTGTACTCAGTCTAATGAGTTGGTTAGAATCAGAATGAGAGAATGAAAGAACAGTATTTGTACTGAGATGAAGGTTAAATGTAGACTAGGTCATGGAAAAATACGTAGTCCCAGCCTAGTGTGTTGTGCGTGCCTGTAATTCCAGCACTCTAGGAGGCTGAGGCAGGAAGGTAGCAAGTTCCAGCCCTGCCTGAGTAATTTGGTGGCTTAGTGAGATCCTGTCTCAAAAAATAAAAAGGCCTGGAGATGTAGCTCAATGTGAAGACCCAGGGTTCAATCCCCAGTATCACAGAAAACCAAAACAAACCACATAGTCTTAAAAAATCTCCTTCTTAAGCTTGGCGTGGCAGTGCATGCCTGTGATCCCAGCACTTAGGAGGCTGAGGCAGGAGGACTTTAGGGAGTCAGAGGCCAACCTGGTCTTCCAGAGAGGAGTGCAGCGTGGGTAGGTGTGCAGGTTAGGGTCGGGGGGAGTTTCTTCCCTGGGGTTTGCGATAACCCTGCCTGTGCCGGGTTGAGTTCTTTACGCTTCACATTGTGTAAGAGAAACAGTTACACAGTGGTAGCGATACAAATATCTACTAGTTTTTGAAGACATTTAGAGGTAATTTTAATTTAGGCAGTGAGCTGGGTTAGGGTGGCAGAGATGGTGGGACTGCGCAGGGCCACAAGGTGTTTTGGAGGCTGCAGTTACAGAATTCAGTGCGGTGGACCGCGAGGAGACCACCCCCGGCGTCTCTGGTCCTGCGCCGGGCAGTCTATGCGCCCTGGGTAGAGGCGCCGGGGGCCCCGCGGGGCATCGCGTCTGCGCCGCCTCGATTCCTGCGCCCCCTCCTGGCTTCCTCGTGTGCCGGGTTGTCTCCAAAGCCCGCGCGTCCAACCCCGCTCCACGCCCTCCCGGGCGGCATTCCCCTGGCAGCGCAGGCCGAGCGTTGCAGAGCTCGGCTCCTGAAGCCCATTGCACCTGTCTCGGTGCCTGGGCCCGCTGCTTCTTCAGCCCTTAAACCACTCACGATTCTTTTCTTACAATTTTGTTCCTAAGTAGTTAGGAACTGCTGGAACTAAACATCTGTGTTTTGTGTCCTGTACTGCTGTGTGTTGTTTTTCCTGTGGTCACTGTTATCACCAACCTGATGATGCTACATTTTTATTTTACGTTATTTTACAGAGTAATACTAGACTGTTGTTCAGTACTTACTCTGCTGTTATTTTTGTTTTTATTAATCCACGTTTGCAGTACACGGTGATTACGTTTGTTGTAGGGACCTGGCGCACCCACATAACACACCTCATTCTTCCTTCTTCCCTTCCACGCTGCCCTTTCGTTGCCAGCATCTGATTCATTTGTGTGTCCTGTAATCCTTATAAAGTTAATTCTCATGCACACAGAGTGACAGGCAAAAGACCCTACAGAACACAGAAGACCAGTGTACTAAATCAGGGTGTACTTTTAGGTACCTTGTGCATGCCAAATTACAGTAATTTTCTTCTCTCTCTCTTTCCTGATGTCTTTTATTTTGTACTTTATTTATATATTGGGTTTCCGTACAAGAGAACGCGTGCAGTGTTTCAGCTTGTGTGCCTTGTGTGTCACTTACGTTGTGGTCTCAAGGGGCATCTATGTTTCGGTAAATAACTCACATTCCACTGTCTCTTTTCATTGCCCTACGGCCTTGTGAGGTAGGTCTTGGTCGCCCCGTCACAAATAGGGAATGTAAGGTTAGGTACATTGCTGCAGTGGCAGGGCTGGGTCCTCAGTGCACACTCCAAATTCACATTTTTCCAGAGGCTGTGTTTTCATCTTCGGTAGCCCATATTTTCCTTCATGGATTTAGGAAGTTTTCACTGTCTGTCAGGTATTATTCAGTGTGCTGGAGATAAAGCACGGCAGGAGGCAGAAGGGCACTGCCTTAGGCAGTTGGCACCGCTGGGAACCCAGGAAGAACTACCCGTGTGCGCTGTGGAGGGCGTGGGGTTGGGAAGGGACAGGGACTGCCAGCGAGGGACCGGGTGGCGTGGATCCTGCAGTGTCCGGGCGGCTCACGGGAACGTGAGGTGTGAGCCCGGACCTGGTGGAGGTACAGGAGCGAGTCTGCGCCCTCCGGGAGGAGGTCCAGGCGGAGGCACAAGCACGTGCACGGGCTGGAGGTGGAAGAGCGCCTGCCTGTGAGGGAGGACCAAAGCACACAGTGAATATTGCATTGAAAAAGACGTTACAGTAAAGACACATTGCCGTGCATTTCCCTCAGAGTCTCCCTCCTCCCTTTGAGAACACTGATCCCATCATGCCTGCCGCTCTGAAGCAGTTCTGGAGGCCTCTTTTGTGAGTGCCTTCACTTGTGTGCTGTCGTGGCTGCCGCAATGTCCTGACTCATGGTGTCGGTTGGGTGAATAAGGTAGATGCGAACACACAGTAATGTCTTACTTGACAGAAGTTACATACCAAAAGCAAGGTGTGAGCCAGAGATTTTGACCTAAGCAACGAGAGACAGCAGTTTACTCTTAGCCGAGCTGAGGAGGAGCAAACTTAGTTTGGTTCGGGTTAAGTCTGAGATGCTGGTTGACTTTTGCATGAGGACGCTGAGTAGGGGTTGACCACATCCTAAGTGGGAGGTGTGAGGTCACCCGAGAACACGTTTACGGGACAGAAGTCCAAGGCCCAAGCCTGGAGCGCCCTGAGATAAGAGGTCAGACCGTGGTGGGAATAGCAAAGGCTGCTGGGAAGCGATGGTCAGGGACAGGAGGAAGGCGGACAGGACAGCGCGTGTGCTCATGGAAGCCACACAGTAGAAGACTCAGCTTGGGGGGGCTGCTTCCGGAGACCGGCCGCGGGCTCAAGAGCGTGGCTTGGAGCTCAGCAGACGAGCACAGCTAACGCCAGACGCCGTCATCAGCAAATCCCTGCTCACGGAGGGTCGTGAGGGAGCTGGCCACACAGCAGTTTGGTTCTCCTCCTGCAGCTCCTGCCATCCCTTAGCTCAGCGCATGAGGCCGCGTCTTCAAGTGTCCGTCCGGGCTCCTTCCGTGTTGACAGTGGCAGGGAACCCCGGTGCTTTGTGGTCTCGGTTAAGCTCTGTTCTTGCCTTAGCCTTTTATTTCACTCCGAAAGGAGATAACTTAAATTGAAGAGAGGGCAGGAAACTTAAAACCATATAAAAGATCATCTGGAAACTATAAAAGCGATGTTTGTGGCAAACTTAAAATACATGAAAGCGCTACACAGAACACATAAGTCAGTGGCAGTCAGTGTGAAACGAAAAACTTTGCACAAAGCATTTCCTCTCGTGGGAAGTGATGGAAATTCTGCCACATTGCTGGTATCAGTTTATAAATTACAGTGACTATAGCTGAAGTACTTCAGTGAGGAATTAAAAATTCTCATAGAACTTCACCTTTCTAACGTTCTAATTCTGCTTCCTTTTCTTTTAGTTTTGATCTGGAGTAGATGATTCTACAGTTGGCTGTAAAAATAAAAATAGTTACTGGGAAAGACATTGAATTTAAAATTTAGTTTTCAGTAAATCATACTTCTTGACTGTACTGATTTTTATGAGCACGCCTGAATCTGACTGTCTCTTCAAAACTTAGAAAAAGTAGACATGTCTAAGCAACTTAATTTTTTTCTCTTACACATATGAGTGGGTAGAAACATACTGAAATTTTAGGTTTTTCCTTTTAGTTTGTCAGTAATGCTTTTACTTTTGGGGTATAATCTAAGGCTCTGGATTATTACTGTGCCGGTTTATTTTTCTGATTAAGAGATGATTATCATCTAGCAATACTTGTTATAGGCCTAGCATGCTAGTAGCCCTGTGTGTCTTTGGAACCATCACTTTAAGGGAGTTGTAACATATAGATTATGATTGTAACATTTTTAACAGATAATGTTCAGTTTATTTCACATAACTGAAGAGTTGTTTGAATTTTGTTTTTAGAGACTGTCACGCAGTTCCTTGAGAAGCTATCCGACAAACTTTCTGAGAGGTTAGTTCTATCCTATTCTTTCCTGCCTTAGTTACATGCTTGCTTTTTGAAAATGTCTTGGTTTGTGAAATGTTTAGGAAGTAGCCTATGAAACTCGTGAGCTGGACTGTTGGATCTGTGACAACGTGGCCACCCAGTGACACTCGCCGCGAGGCACACGCTGAGGGGGCGCGGTGGCCCCGTGCGCGGCAGTCCTGATCGGTTGGCAGCCCCGCCCACTGGCCCAGTGTTCTTAACAAGCCATCCTTTAGTGTCATTTAAAAATGTTTGGAGAACCTCCTCGAAACTGTTTATCTTAACTGGTGGCGTACATTTTATGACATTTTTTATAAAGTAGCATTTCTCTTAGTCTAAGTACAGGAAACTCAGGGGTGTGGCCGATGACTGTGTTTGGATTTTGTGTGTTTTAAGACCACTTTGCCTCAGACTCGGTAGCTCTGAAGTGGAGTTTTCCTGGCCTGGCAGACCCTTTGCACATTCAGTCTCTTTTATGGCACTGTGCCCATGCCTGTGCCCGTGCCTGGCACTCTTCCAGCCCTTGGCCGAGGGTGGCACGGGAGTCCTTAGACTCCCAGGGCTGCAGGAAGGGGCAGGCCAGGGTCTATAAAAGAAAGCTGTGTTGTCTCTTTCTTAAAATGCTGTATAAAATTTGCCTTTTTTTGGACTATCACAACACATTCCATTGTAGCTCAAATTTCTCTTTTGGATTATAAAATCTTGTCTTGAAACCCATTCCTTTCTAATTGAACTTAACGTTTATCACTTCTAAAATCTTTTTTGGTCCTAGTGGACCACTGTGCCTTTGACGTAGTGAAGAGGGTATACTAATTATGTATTTACTTAAGAATTTACTCTACTCTGCTTTGTTGTTTACGTATCAGTATTCTTTACCCATTTGTGTGTAGCTACAGATTCTATTTTCAGCAAACACATCTTTATTATTTTACAGTTTTATCTAGAAGCTAATTCTGACATAGGCTTCATATTTTACAAATATTAGTACCTAGTGAATGATTGCTTAGCTAGAGATTTTCTGTAGAGGAAAAATTATAGGTAGATATGCTGATCTGCATTAATATTCTTTTATAAAAAGTAATTTGTTTTTTACTTTTTTAAAATACAGCAAAAAATAGCCATAGCAAGTTTGCTGTTTAATGCTTTGCAGGTTGCTGTAACATTGCTAGTATTTTCAAGTGGTAGTGGTTTCAAGACATATCTACTTAATGCCTTCAAAGGTGAAGTTGCAGGAGGTCCTGATGAGTATGTTGTGTCTTCTAGCACTGGAGCAAGATTTGGATTAATAGTAGTTTACATTTGCACTAGGAATTACATCTGATTATATCATGAATATTGGGAAGTAATAGAGGCAAGCTAGTTCTTTCATAATGTAATTATTAATGTGTTGTCCTAACTAGTGATGATAAACCTCTTTTACAGAGCTGTGAAAGATTTTGAGATGATGCGAGGGATGAAAATGAAACTAAATCCTCAAAATTCTGTAAGTAACTCTGTTGAACTATTTTATTCTGAACATGTTACCAACAGAAAGCATTATCTCAATTCTGAAACTTTCTTTTGATACACTGGACATCTTTATAGTCTTGTTTCTGATACTTGGCCCTGCTCAGTAGAGGTGTTGAAGTGCTTGATCTAAGGTCCAAGTCTGATACTGCTTTTGTTGATTAGTCCACATGTTGATGTGTTCATGTCCACACACACAGCAGATAAATGTGTATTTATATATTCTATGCGAAGGCTGCTTCCATTGAGTGGAAAGTTGGCTTCTCGGTTTGTGGAAGCCTTTAATGAGACTCGAGGCGTGATGTAGCGGGTGGCAGTTGTAACCGTCACTGTTAGCATCGTTGTTCATGTGCTCATATGTTTGTTTGCTAATTTACGGTGCACAGTGCAGTAGGTCAGTATGGACTGGCAAACCCCATTCCAGCCAACACTTGCACATCGTTTCCAATCCCAAGGTCATCCGATAACTGTATGACTGCACAGGGTAGAATGCTGCCCAGGTGACTGGGGTGCTGTCAAAGTGGTAGACTTCTGGCTGTTAGGACCATTGTCCCATTGGTTTAAAGGCACTCCAGGATCTGGGCGTATACCCTTCTTTTATAGTTGTTGTTGCTGATAATTCTTGATTTGATAGCTGCTGTAATCTTAGGGAAAAATTTAGGGAAAGAGACCTTGCAGATTTGGAGAATATTTGCCATCTTCCCAGACACATCCACTAAAAAATAGATTGTAAGTTACTGTACTGAATAGAATTAGAATAGTCATACTGTTAGTTTATGATTGGAGATCTGGCTAGCAAAGGAACTAGTATTAGTCATCTGCACACTTTCGCTTTGTGGGAAGATCCACTTGGGAGGCTCGATAATAGATCAGAATTTGGTGAAACAGAAACAGAAAAAAGAAAAATGAAATATGTCAACGAAAGCTCATTCAGTACAGGCTGGAGTGACTTGAAACTGTCCTTCCTGCGCATTCTTGTGGAGTTCGTTGACACAGGTGGCTCTGCATGTGTTGTGAAGTGCTGATCTTCTCGTGAAGCCCCCTTCCGGGAATGGCTCTGGCACTCTCCTGTTGCCTCAGCCTGAATCTGCGCTCAGTCTAGACCAGTGGTTCTCAAAGTAGAGTCCTTGGACCAGAATCAGCAGCACTGCCTGGAGTGTTGGTAGAGACCCAGCCCCAGCCCCACGTCAGACCTGCTGACGCATGATCTTGGGCAAACCCCAGAGCCCGAGTTCCATAAGGCCCCAGGGGTTCACACCACCATGCAGTGCTGGGGGGGTAATCCTTCCCAAGACCCCAGGGCCGTGGTGGCGAACCTGCGGCACGCGCGCCGCAGTGGCTGCTTATATCACGGAAAGCTCTGAAAGGTTCGCCATCGCTGCTCTGGGTACCCGCCTTCCCATCCCCCTTTCCACAGTCGGGGCTGTGGTCATGGTTTCTCACTCAGATTCTCTTGTAGTTGCCTCGTTGGTCTTTTATCTTTCTGTTCTTGCTCCCCTCAAAACCACCTTGGATTCAGACTGCTTACTGTGCCCAGCCCACTCCGGACTAGGCGAAGAGCAGGCGCTCAGCACTCACTTGAACTTTGAGTGAGGGAATGAATGAATAGGTGAAGGAATTGCCATCAGAGGGACTTCCTGAGAAAGCAGATCTGATCTTACCATGCTCTTCTTCGAAATTCCTTGGTAAACCTCTGTAATTCCCAGGTTTCCTTTCCAGTGTCTTCACATCTCCCCGCCAGGCCCCTTGGGAGTCGGCCCCTGCCTGCCTCTGCTGCCCCACCTCCGTCTCCCTGCAGGCGGAGCCCGTGTGCCCGGCTCTCTGCTGACGCAGGCGTGATAGTCTCATGTGCCTTTCTCCCTTAGCTTCTGCTCTGGCGTCCTCTGCTCTGCTTTCTCTTTTCTTTAACGCTGACTGACATTTCTGTGCCAGTCAGACAGTAGGCGGCTTCCGGTCACTCGCGTGCTGTACACAGGAGTGCCTCTCCTCCTTTTTCGTCTGGATGCATGGCTCCAGTTCTCAAAACTTCATGTAGGCTCTGCCTCCTCCAAATATTTTCCGATTTAAATACCCTCCTGGGAGTTCACTGCTCCCATGCCCTAGATACATCACACATTCTGTGTGTTCTTAGCGCCCCTCTCGTGGGCTGTTTGACAAGGACCAGCATCACAGACATGACAGACCGTTCTCATCACTCCGCCCCAGACCACGCATTCCTTACTGCAGGGACCATGTCGTGTTCGCTCCATGTCGTCCCAAGCCTGCTCACACTCTGTCAGCATCTGGAGAGGCGAGTGGAAGAAGCGTGTTTCAGGAGCTGAACCCAGGGCGCTAAGTTCAGGGACACAGGTTCTGCCTGCGGGTGCCTATAGGGAGAAAGAAAATAATCCTGCGTGTATGGTACACCGTCATACGTCCCATGAAAGCGGTGTGATCATAAGACGCGGGAAAGAACTACTCGTAATTTGAGGAGATAGTGCTGGGCTGAAGTCTCAGGGATAGTGGTAAGAAGAAGGGCAGCCAGCAGTTACTGATGCAGTATTTAATGCCGGGTGTTGGACTCCGTAGGGTACGTGCATTTAGCGGTCTTATTTTGGGGGTGCTGTTGATCTACTGAACAAATATTTATTATACGACTGCAGTGAGCACTGACCGGCGTGCCGGGATGGAACAGGGGTGATGCCAAGTCGCTGCCCTCGCACAGGGCACAGTCCGGTGGGGACTGGAAACGTGAACCCGAGCGTCCCAGCTCCACAGCCTGGCTTCTCAGCTGCTCTTTTTTTTTGCACACTTTGTGGGGAGGCTGCTTCACTCAGGTGTTTACCCTTGCTTTCAATATTCTGTGCTAGTCATCAGAAACAACTGTTATCACAGTGCTTATTTAAGACGCATTTTCTTTGCCAGGATTAGAGTTAATTCCGCCTTAGTTACGTTTTAAATTGTTGCTTTCATTTTGAAAATACATCCTAAGCTTCTTGCTTAGTTTAAAAAGAACCCTAATCTTAACTTTAGTACTGTAATCATGCCTATGTTTCGTGCATTAATAGATGGATTTCGTTTTGGGAGCAGTGTCATCGTGACGAACTTTATCCATTAATGTTGGCTTCTGTTAATTTTCATTTCAGAGCAGCATTTACATGTTCTCCAAATTCTAGGGTTGTGCCTTGTTTACACCTCCCTACCCACTAATGACAGAGAAGTGGGCCAGACCAGGAGATTTTAGGATTTTTATAAAATTTCTCCAGCTTCCATTAAGGACTGGTTTGCCTCCCATAGGCAGCTGATACACAGTGGTAATTTTAAGTCAGCTTTTATAAGCTGGCTGAGTTACTGGTAAAATCACGAAACACTCAGTAGCTTTCATGACAGTGAATTATTCCGTTGTAGGAACTGATGCCTTGGGATCCCCCCTACTACAGTGGTATGATTCGTGCGGAGAGGTAAGTTTTTCAAGAAATGCGTGTGTGAGAGGGAAGAGGGAAAGTAATATTTATTGAGCACTTTAATTGTGCAACCGTTGCCATCCACATAGGGGCCCCTATCACAGGCTTGTTTCCCCTCTGCAGGCACCATGAGTCCTCTCACCATTTGTCCTCTGGGCTGTGAAGTTGTGCTCTGACGGGTGATGCCACACTCCTCCTCCCTGCAGGCCCCTCCTTCCACTGCTTGTGCATGTGGGTGTTCGCAGCTCTGAACTGCGTCCTCGCAGTGTCCAGAGCCAGCCCCTCCCCTCGCCCTGGGTGCAGCTTCCTGGTCCTCACTGCACCTCGGTGTCAGTGGGGGGCTTCGCCGGAAACCTTGCTGTGTGCCCTCGCTGGTCTGGGTGGATGTCCAGCAGTGCTTGTTACCCAGTGAAGGGGTAACAGGGCTTGCAGTGGTGCTGTTGATCTTTTGTATGTTTTCTTATTTTTATTTGAACATATTGTCAACACAGTGGCATGTCTGGAAAGATATAAAAGAAATAAAAACTGAAGAAAGAAGTTGATTGACGTACTCCTCTACCTTCTATATTCTCCTGAGTTTATTAAAGCTTCAGTAGATAGTGTTTTCTCTCCAAATATACCCTACTTCTGTTATTTTTATATTTACTTGCAAACCCAAGAAATAAGAGTCCTGTTCAAAGTTTATGTCCTTAACAACTTTATATACCGTTAGAATTTATTTTAAATCTCAGAATCCTGTTCTTTAACAGCTCATTAACATTGTTCTCCTGTAGCTAATTTTTAAGGTTCTAGTTGGGAGTTATGATCGACTGGGTTTTAAACCCTCCTTAGCCATTTGATTGCGTTAAGCTTCAGAGTGTTTTTGTTACAGTGCACCGTGGAGGCATCGGGTCAAGGGTGGTAGGTCCCTCTCCCAAGTCAGACTTCACTTGTCATTTGTCGTCAAAGCACGAGACTGTAACTTTGTAGTCCTTCTCTGCCCAGCGGGCGGGCTGTCCTCAGAGGACGTGTTGGAGAGCGTGCTGCGTAGCGCTCATTTATTCTCCTCTGTGGTCTCTACCCATTACTGTCCCCCAAACCAACTCGCTTGCACAGCGTGACGCTCCCCGAAGCTTCAGGTATTAACGCTTGATCAGCTGCTGGTTTGCACGTGTCCCACGTCCGTAAAAGTGTTTCGCGGTTGCAGGTCCTCGTATCCTGCTCCTTTTGGCCCCGTTGTCAGTTCCCTTCGTGGGCGCTCACAGTGCGAGCTGCTCACGGTCCCGGGTGGGTCGGTGCCGCGCACAGCTGGTCCTCATGCTCCTCTCACCCGCTTCCCTCCTGCCCTTCCCAGCTCCCTCTAGCGCTTGGTCTTCGTTTACAGAAGATCTCTCTCCCTACTGCCTGTCATGTGTCTCTTATTTTGCGCTTTATTTATATTCTGGGTTTCTCATGTAAGAGGAACTGTGTGATACTTAAGCTTGTGTGTCTGATTTGTTTCACTTAACATTACAGTCTCAAAGTGCATCCATTTTCCTTCACACAACTGAAGCCTGTTCTTCTTTATGGCAGAGTAGTATTCCTCCGTGTATAATTGCCGCGTTCTCTCTGCTCAGTCACCTGTTTTGGTGGACGTGTGGGCCGCCTTCACAATTTAGCTGCTGTAAACACGGACGTGCGCGTACCATTGTAATATCGTGTCTTTACCGCATTTAGGAAGGTATCTAGAAGGGGAAGAGCTGAGTCAAATGGAATTTCTAGTTTTAGTTTTTTGAGGACTCTTCATATTGATTTCCATGTCGGTTATACTAGTTTATTTTCTTACTCCTTTATAGTTGCAAGAAATTTAATTTGCTTGGTTAAATTCTTTCAGAGAAAGGTTTGCCTTTTGGCTTGGCCTGTTAGAGTCGTAGCGTAAAGAGGCTGGGTGTAGCTGGCCGAGCACTTACCTCGCACGCACCGGGCTGTGGGTTCCATCCTTCGCAGCACTGAAAACCAAAGTTGTACAGTAAAATACTAAACTTGGCCTGTTATTGCTTTCCATAGTCCTGTAAAGTATTTGATTTACCTTTGGCCACTTGAAGTAATGCAGATGGGTGATTTGGGCCCTTGCTGTTTTGCGCAGCTGTGATTTGTATGTGGTATTCTTTGCGCGTTCTGTTTCTCACCCCTGATTATTTTCATGAAGGCCTTTACCTTAAAGTGATACTTTTATCATTTAACTGTACTGTGTCATTATAGCTTGTACCAGTGGTGGGTCTGGGAAATTTTAGGTAAGAATATCTAAAGATTTGGAAAGAGTGAATGATTATAATCACTAAGAGTTTAAAGCACATGCATTACTTAGCCATTTGAGATCCCTGAGAAGTTTGATGTGATCTTAAACAAAAAACTTTTGGTTAAAGCCTAGCGGTTCCCTCCTCTCCATATCTACTGAAAACACAGTCCTGGAAAATCTTTCTGTTGTGGGCTTGGCTCTGGAGTCAGTACTTCAAGATCCCAGGGAGTTCTCAGCAGGCCACAACTGGCGTCTTTCTGCCCACATCCACCACAGAAAGAGTAGAAATTCCTGAGGCAGCTGGCAGTGCGGCTGGAGGCCTGCACCCTGCAGTCAGATGGGGGCCTGACAAGCCCCAGAGCCACAGCCGAATGAGCTACACGATCTCCGGCAGGTCTCTCTCAGCCTCCCCACCTCTCGGCAAGACGACCTATAACAGGAGTGCTGTCATCCTACGTCCTTTGTAGGCCAGGGCCCAAGGAGATGCTGCTTGTGCTATTAGCCATCACATAATGTTCTCTCAGGAACTGTCTGTCTGTGGACTGTCTTCTAGGGAACAGTCCACTCTGAGGTATGTTTTAAATGCTCTCTCAAATCTTTTGAAGGAGAGGTCAGTTCTTCCTTTAAAACACTGGTCCGGAATGTAATGAATAAGAACATGAGTTGCAGAATGCGCTCAGAGAACCTCTGGTGACCGTTGAGGAATACGTTCTGGAAGAGAGAAGTCCAGCTTGCCAGGGTGCCCAGGGCTGCCCAGCCTCCGGCCTGCAGGATGGCTCCCTACTGCTGGTTCCTTCCCTCGCAAGGTCCAGGGGTCACGGCTGCCTGCAAAATAACATTGAGCTGTTTATCCAGGGTGCTAAAGGATCTCCTTGTAACCTGCCCTTCTTTAACAATAAATACATGCATGCTCGCATTTCTCAGATGAATGTCCTACAGTTCCCTTGAGACCTTGATTCCCTAAAGCCTTTTGAAAGATGAGTGTTTTGCAGGAGAGCTGGCCACTCCCCGGAAGAATGCCCACAGGTGGACAGTGCGTGTGTGTGCCTACCTGCTCTTCTGATGCACTGTCCGCACTTTCTGCCTCACACTTTTCCTGCAGCCAGACTCCAGGTCGTTTCTCCGTCCGGCCCCTTTGTCTCCCGCTGGTGAGCAGCCAGGGCTGGGCTCCCAGTCTGTCTTCCTTCCTGGGAAGTCTGCTCAGTGTGCAGGGCCTGCACGTCTGTACGGGCCTGGGGCAGCTCCTGCCTCTGCCTGCTAATCCTGTGTCCTGGGGGGACCCGCCACTGTTTCACAAGGGTTTTGTGTGTCTTGTCAGTCTCTGCACTCACTCTGGGGTTTAGGAAAATGTGTCGGTGGCCACTGTTCAAGCTTGTTGTCTCAGCCAGTGCTTGAAAAGCAGTCCAACTGGATGTGGTGGTGTACGCCTGTAATCCCAGCACTTGGGAGGCCGAGGCAGGAGGATAGCAAGTTTGAGCCTGGCCTGGACAATGTAGCAACAGCAAGATCCCGCCTTAAACCAATTGAAAAAGGGCTGGGAATGTAGCTCAGTGCAAAGGCCTCGGTTCAGTCCCTGGTACTGCAAAACAAAAAAACCCCACAGAACAAGACAGAAGGACTCGATCCCATGGTAAGTCTTTCTGGAGAGAGAATGTTGTAATTGTTTGAATGGTGTTTTTCCATCTGTCGGCCTTTCTGAAAGCAGGATGGCCTTCCGGATGTGTGATACGCACCTGTTCTCAGAGCCTCCACCCTTCATTGACTCAGAAATGCCCAGTGGTACTGGAACCCAGGGTGACCTGCCCCATAGCTACGCAGGCTTTAGCTTATTTTAAAGTTCCAATACTCGTTCAGGTATGTGGCTTAACCGAGTAAAGGAACTGGGGAAGAGGGTGCCGAAGAGCCTCAGGAAGGACTGTATGAATTGGGGTTTAACATCTGTTTTGTGTAGCTTACCCAGCGTAAGGCTGAGTTTGGGTTTGAGGTTTTAATGCTCTTGATTGACAAGAGTGGGCAGAGAAGCAGAAGTAATGGATGATTAAGAAAGGAAAACATAATAGTTTGGGCCTGAGGTTAGAAGAGTAGAACAAAGCAAAGGTTTATAAGCCCTTATTAAATTCACCCGCTTTCAAGTAAAGACTGAAATGTGTGACTTGACACGGATGAAAACTAGAAGGGGCTTTCCTTGATTCGAGCTTTTCCTCAAGCCAACTCCAGGTACTGTCTGCTTTAATGTTAAATACTTCAGATTTACTTAAACGTCTGCCTCAAGAAGCAGAGAACCTACTTAGACATGGGAGGATCAATGAACATGTTTTAGAACGGCTGCAGATTGACCTGGGAGAACAGCGGGCTGGAAGACTGTTGGGAAACCTTAAGCAGCTCATTCTTCCTGCAAGTTTTAGTATCAGATTCTCTGCAGAAGAGGAGAATCAGGTGTTTCAGCTGTGAAAATTTTGAAGTGATTTGTGATTTTATTTGAAATTAAAGTTTATTTTTGAGCAGACAGTACATTCGCAGGGTCCCCACTCCTGATGACCCCCAGGCGCTGTTGGTGAAGAGACCATGTCATGTGTCGTAAAGCACCTTCTGGATTTATCTGGTTGCTTCCTAGTGCTATCATTTCCCTGGGTCTTTCCTGGTGCCGTGCCGTAAGCTGGATGTAAGACTTGATTTTAAGCATTTTCCATTTCAGGCAAGGACGGTCATAGGTGACAATGTATACTTTTTCACATCAGAACACATAAAATGAAAATACCAGTCCCCAGCCTTCCCCTCCATGGGTGGTGCTGAGATGGACCCTTAAGATGCAGTGAAGGGGCCTGATCTGTGAGTTCTGCTTGGGGTTTTCCCTCTTCACTCGGAAGTAATTTACGTGGTGTCGTTGGCAGCCAGTGTGCCATCAGTTGTTCAGCTAATGGCTTTAATACTCTGTGAGAGTCCTGGCATGAATAATTCTTTTAAATTACCAATTTTTAAAATAAGGATTTCATAGTTTCCAGAAATGATGCCCGGTGCTTATTTTTTGGCTCTCTCTATTGAAAATGTCAGTCTAAACTTAGGAATGTCATTGATTCATAGGGTTTCATTCCACTCTAGTCATTTTTGGGAAGATGCCAAAATTGTTATAACTTGGCCAGTTACACTGAAACTTCTTAATAGCTTGGTTTTTAACTCGGTCTCTTAGGAGACCATTCAGGGAGATGCAGAACACCTGCCTCATGAAACCTAGCTGCTACTGAGAACCAGTTGCTCCTCCCTGCCAGGCAGAGTGGTGAGGCGACCCCGCGTCTGAGCCAGGAGCTCCCCTGATGTGGGCAGGGGTCTGAGGATGGACTAGGCACTAGGTTTTTGTTGTTGCTATTTTGCTTTATTTTCCAACTTTTTTTTTTTGAGACAGGGTCTCGCTCTGCAGTTCAGGCTGGCCATAAACTCACTGTGTAGCCCAGGCTGGCCTCAGCCTCACGCCAATCCTGCCTCAGCCTCCCGAGTGCAGGGATTACAGGTGTGCGTCACCACGCTGGCTTCCAACTCTTTTTAAGGGTAAAAAATATTTAAAGCTAAAAGGAAAAATACTTTTTAAGTGTGTAGTAAAGAATTCAGGGTTATTGGTTGGGTGGAGCAGCAGGTGGAAAAGAATAGGGGGAGGTGACTGCTCACGAACAGGAGAAGGGAAGACAGGGCCGTGTTCTCAGAGCTGCACCCCTGCATTCTGGGGAAGCTGAGGCAGGCAGAGCATGAGCTCAGTCACAGCCTGGGCAGTTAGTGACTTAGTGGGCCCTGTCTCAAAATAAAAAGTAAAGAGAACAAGAAATGTCGGTCAGTGTGAAGGCCTGGGGGTTCCCTTGTCGGGTAGCTTGCGCCCAAAAACTGGGTTGTCATGTAAACATGACCAGGCTTGGGGCTGCTTACCTCTCCTTCCAGAATTGGATTCCCGGCTTTTCTGGCCTCGAACAAACAAATGAATTGGATGAAACGAGCAGAAACCAGTGGCAAAGTTTATTCAAGAAAGCAGAAGTAGAGTGGGAGAAGCTGGCTCTGCAGAGCGAGCTTGGGCCGAGTCAGTAGGAAAAGCGGGGAGAGCAGAGATGAGAGCACACACCGTGCCCGGGAAAGAGTGGGCTGCTGTGGGGAGCTGAGGTAGCCGGGCGGGGCCCTTCTGAGAGGCCGGGAGATCATCGTCTTTCCCCCAGGGACCTGGGTTGGCGGAATGCTGCCTGCATTGCTTCACAGCTACCACTCGCTCCTCCTCATGAGCACTTTGCCTCTCGGCCAGGAGTGGACCTGGACAGCGTCTCCCAGCGTTTCAGCATCTACTGTGTCCTTCTCCCTAGAGCAAGCCAGCGACGGACGGGTCCAAGAGGAAGTCTGCTCGCTGTCCTAAGAGCGGGCTGCAGCCTCTCTGGTCGGGCTCCGTCACCCGTTCCACCTCCTTTTATCGTCCTCTCTCTCTGCATTCAGCCCACTCACTCACTTCCTGCTTGTCCAGGATGGTGATAGAATTGCACTGTCTTTGCTAGTCTTGATTTCTGGTAGTCATAATTTCCGTTGACCTCTGCAGCCACTCTTCAGCATTCGGTAAAGCGACTCCCCGCTCCCAAGGACGTTGGGCTGGAGCAGTGTTCTTGCTGCTCGCTGTAGAAGTCACGGTGGAACCGCATGAGCCATGGTGAATTCTTTATGGCCCAGAGGCGGGGATGTGTCTTCTCATTTTTAGCACTATATAATTATTTAAGAGGCAAACACATTCCAGTGCCTTTCACTGCTGCTTTACCTTTATTTAACCGGAGAAAGCAGTATTCTCCCTCTGGCATTCTGACAAAACATTTCAAGATCTCATTCAGCTATAACACTGTAGTCATACTCATCCAGTACTTCCTGATGCCACAAACATTTGGTTCCTTTTACTTTTGATGAAGCTGAAAATCATTCCTCTGAGGGTGTCGCTGTGTGCTCTGTTCTTTCCAGTGGGCGGTTTCTGGCCCACTCGCCGCCTCCAGTGGCCTCTTGGTGTGGTGTTCTGCCTCAGCTCCCGGTCCCTTAGCCAGGAGGCTGAGACCGAGGTTTTTGGAAGTCATACCCAACCCCTTTCTTCATTTAGTTCCTTAGGCACTGAGATTGAAATGTAAGCCTGATTTAGAGTGTGCTTCATAGAGACATGCATTACTTTCTCAAACGCAAATTACAGGGAATGAAGAAGTCTCCAGTTGGGTCTCCTTCATGATGTTTCTGAGCTCATTCCAATCATAATTAGTGTTGCTAGTCAGAATTTTGATATATTGCTAAGTTCTGTTGGTTTTTTCTTTCTGTTTTTTTGGTGCTGGGGAAATTACTGAGCTATAGCTCTGCTCCTCATTTCTGGTGTGCTTAATAAAAATGATCTAATTGTTTTAATTCCATTTTACTATGGTGATTATGTTGAATTTTGGGGTTTTAAAAAAATTTTTTTAATTAAAAATTTTCTTTTTTTTAACAGACATCCATTTACAAAATAGCATAAGAAGAATACAAACAGTACAGAGTTACAGATAAAGTAGTTGGAAATTAACAATGGTTGTTATATTACGTTTTGCTATCTTCAAGTGGTTTCTCAGGAAAACAGAGACATGCAATATTGATTAAACAAGTAATCATTAACTGTTCCTTTCAGTAAAGCAATAGAAGACAGTAGTACAACTATGTTAGCTATCCTGTATCTACATACATACATACATAATTTTCCCTTCTTTTCCCACACCCCAGTTGCCCTTTACTTTTGAGCATTTTCCTTTCGTTTCACAATGTCTATCATACCTCCTAGTTTTTATTCACACTTTCAGGTTCTTACACTAGTGAGACAGTACA
>NW_004955497.1:4155219-4157233 GCF_000276665.1 Chinchilla lanigera | reverse complement strand
AACCGAAATGTCCATCCACTGAGGATTAGATGAAAAAATTGTGGTACTTTTATATAATGGAATATTACTCAGCTATAAAGAAAGATAAACTCGAGGCTTTTATAGGTAAATGGTCACAACTAGAGACCATAATTAAAAATTTTCTGGCCTGGGGGTATAGCTTAGTGGCACAGTGCCTGCCTGGCAAGTGCAAGGTCCTGAGTTCCATTCCTGGTACAAAAAAAAAAAAGAATTTTCTTTTCTGAGGCAATGTCTCATCACGCTGCCTGGAACTCATGGATTCTTTGCACAAGTCTCCTGGTGAGCTCTATGTTGATTATACTATTTTTTGGTGCTCTGAAAATCAGAAATTCCCAAATGCACGTGTAGTGTGTTTTCAACTAGAACAAAGAGTGATGTGTTCTGTAACTTCAGTGAGGAATAGTTTTCTTCCAAAAATCAAAGGGTTCTGGACAGTCCTTATTTCTGGAACCAAATCAGTGGAATTCTTCGCAAAAAATAGAAGTAAAATTCCTTGGAAAACTCAGGAAGAGCCGGGCATGGCCCTCCGTGCCTCTATTCCCAGCTGCGGGGGTTGGGGTAGGGGTGGGGCTGAGGCAGGGGGATTGCTGGAGCCCACGAATTGGAGGTCAGCCTGAGTAACAAGACTCCCTGCGGGCTGGAGACTAGAGTTTTCAGTGGTGGTGGCAGGGGTGGCGTTGTAATTAAGTCCCTGACAATACATTGAAATGTTGCTGTTTGCTTTGCCTTGTTGTCCTGGATGGTTGATGTGCTGTTATAGTTTCCCATGGTTTTGGCTTTCTGTGATAGGGCGAAAGGTTCTTAATATGTAGTATCTACGAAAAACGAGATTGTGGACCAAGATCCTGGAGCTGCCTGTTCCCAGCAGAGTTTGCCATGAGGCAGGAGGAGCGGCCACATCCTGGGTCTGGCCAGCTGGCCACGGCCACAGCGTCCAGGGCTCCCGAGTCACCCGGAGGCCGGCAGCCTGTTACTTCCAAAACACCACCCTGTTAAAGGTGCGAGCTTTGAGCGTAGTAGATGGGACTGCAGGGGTGCCCTGCCTCTGCTACAGGAGGGGAGGATGGTTCCTGGGGTCCCCTCAGACTCAGTTGTGGGTGCTGCATGTACTGTGGAGCTGTTCGAAAGCCTCCACCTTCTCAGGGCCTTCCTCAGCCTCCTCTTGGGGCAGGGCCTCAGTTTCCCTCGGTGAGGAGCGTCACCGGAGGCGGAGGAGCACTGGGCGGGGGCAGAGCGCGCGCTGGCTGGTGAGGCCCGGGGCCCCGCCTGTTCCTGAGCCTGTGCCCTCCGCGCTTCTGTTCCTGGGGCCCACACCGGATGTCCCCCGGCTTTCCAAGGCTGTCTGGGATGCGCCGTCCTCTTTGAAGCTGCCCCTCCTGTCTGGGCGGGTGGGTGGGCTTCAGGCCTCCATGAGAGCCGTGTGCACACCGAACCTGCTTTAACGGTCACAGGTATTTGTGAGGCGGTACTGCCGTGCTCCAGCCTGAACAAAGCACGGTCTCAGTCCTTTTCTTCACCTCCCACACCGACACGTGACTAAGGGGGAGGCCCCGGAAGGTGCTGCGCCATCTTGTAAGCCTCCTGCTCTCTTCCTGTCTCCCACTGGTGCGGGGGTGGGCGATGCACTGCACGCCCTTGCAGCTGTGCTTTGGCTCGGAGATGGGGTACACTTGAGGGGCTTAGCGCAGTGCCATCATTGGGACGGCTGTCGCCGTCACCGTGTGTGTTGTCATCGTGATTCTAGTTGGGTTTGTTTTCTGGTTATAGATTAGGTTTAGAGCACTGTACATATTCCCATCGTTGAACTTTTCTCCCCATTATAACCGTAAATATTTGCCCTCGAGACTCTTTCCTGTGTGCTCCGGCAGAGCAGTCACGCCAACGCAAGGTGTCTCCGCTCCTCTCCTACTCCGTGCTGCTGCTCCGTCAGCTCATCGGTGTGCCGGGGCCCTGCGCTTCCCGCGCCGGGTAAAGCCCTGACCTGCGCTTCCCG
>NW_004955497.1:4075111-4155079 GCF_000276665.1 Chinchilla lanigera | reverse complement strand
GCCGGGTAAAGCCCTGACCTGCGCTTCCCGAGCCGGGTAAAGCCCTGACCTGCGCTTCCCGAGCCGGCGCTTGGTGCAGTCTCTGCCTGCACCTGTGCGCAGAAACGTGGGTCAGGAGCAGCAGGGACTGACAGCTGATAGGTCCGTGAGTAATATGGACCTCTTTAAAAGGTGATAGAGACAACCCCCGAATCACTAGGAAGAAAAAGAGTGTGCAGCCGAGCTTGCCAAAGCAGCAAAATAAAGACACCTGACAGAGACTCAGGCCGGCAAGGAGGCCGCGGGGCTTGGCAGACGCTCCCTCGGGAGGGCCGGCAGTGCTGTGAGAATACCGTGGCAACGTCCAGACTGCCTCAGCCTCACTTCCTCGCTTGTCTCACGGGCCGGCCCAGCGGGTGTGACGGGCTGCTCACGGGGCAGGCGGGCCGGGCCCCAGGACGGGCCGTGCGGATGTGCTTTCTGTAGTGAAGGTGCAGTGTGAGGGCGCACGGCCCGGGCGGCCTCTGCACACGACAGTGGGAGGACCCTGCTCACGGGAGCAGCCGTCTCCCCGGCCAGGTGCGCGGCTGGGGGGAGATGCCGGCGCCGTCATGCAGGTGTTCGCCCTGCGTGGCCCACACCTAAGGGTGTAGTTTAATAAAACGGCCCCTGTCGTTGTTCGCTTTACTGTGTTTCTTTTCTATGAAAGTGAATGTGCTGTCCATTATACTCTTAGGGTTTAATTTAAAGATATAAAACTTTTTATTCTCCTATTCCTGTATTGATTTGTATTATCTGGTAACAGTAGACACTGCAGGAAGGGGGACAGGGTGGAGCCTCGTACCCCGAAATTGAAAGTGTATCATGGGATATGTTAATGAAAAAGAAACTTGTTTAAGTATAGAATACAAAATGTGTATATTTGTATACTTTCACATTGAAAAAGGAAGTTACAGGACCGCGTGAATGGTATAATTCTGTTTGTAGAAAAAGCTTTATATATATGCACTTATGCATGTGTAGGTAGAAAATACCAGAAAGGATTCACAGAAATGGTTACAGCAGTTACTTCTTGGTGGGGAGGGGAAGTGGCAGAAGTAGCCAGAGGATAGATGGAAAACTTTTGGCCTTTGTTTGTTATTATTTGAGGTTCTCTCTGCCTTCCTCCTGTCAGTCTTTCCCTCTGTTTTCTTTCTTTTCTTTTCTTTTTTCTTTTCTTTTCTTTTCTTTTCTTTTCTTTTCTTTTCTTTTCTTTTCTTTTCTTTTTTCTTTTCTTTCCTTTCCTTTCCTTTCCTTTCCTTTCCTTTCCTTTCCTTTCCTTTTGTCTTTCTTTTTCTCTTTGTCTTTCTCTTTCTTTCTGTTTCTTTCTACCTTCCCTCCTTTTCCTTCCTCCCTTCTTCCCTGCCCTCGGCCACCCCCCCTTTTTCTTTTCTTTTCTTTCTTTGTGCTGGGGATGTAACCCAGGGCCTCACAAAGTAAGCACATCCTTTACCAGTGAGCTATACCCCGGGTGCAAGGTTGTTTTTGTTTTTGTTTTTGTTTTTTTCTAAAAATAGTTTATGTTACTTTATAGTACCTTTCATAAAGATTTTAGCTGTCCACATTCATCATCATTTAATGTATATAAAATTGAAGTATGTTTAGAATGCTAGACATGTTCTGTACTCATTTTTTTTTGTGTACATGGCGCTGGAGATTGAACCCAGGGCCTTGTACATGCAAGGCAAGAGCTCTACTACTGAGCCACATCCGCAGCCCCTAGACTCACATTTTTTTGTCCATGGTAAATTGTTTCCTTGAACATTGCCTGACTACTGCGTATGGGTGTCATGGCATTAAACATTAAATGTAAATCGTTAAACATTTTTAGGTTATAGTTTCATAAAACAGACTGTGTTAACTTTATAGTGTGTTTTCTATTGAAATAAATTTTTATGTCATTATAAGCTTAAGATGGGTTTACTCTGAAGATACAAAGTTTCTTTTTTTATTTTTATATTGATTTTTATGACCTGGTAACAAAAAAAGTCTATTCTATTCTATTCTATTCTGTTTATCTGTGGTACTTGGGATCAAACCTAGCACAAGGGCCTTTGCACTGAACTCTATCCACATCTCTCTTTTTTTTCTTTTTATTTTTTTGAGACAGGATCTTGCTAAGTCACTAAATTGCCAAGGCTGGGTTCAACTCATCATTCCTTGCTGTAGCCTCCCAGTGTGCTGGGATTACAGGAATGTGCTGCTACACCTGTCTGTGAATCTACTTTTATAATCAAATTAATCTAGTAGAGCACTAATTAATCTAGTAGAGCACTATGTGGTTAAGTTTTGCTGCTGTTTATTCATGTTCTCTGGTTTAAACTTGGCTTTTAATTTATTCTTTAAGGCCCATCTAATTAATTTGGTATCATAATGGAGTCAAGAAATAACATTATTTTGGTGTTCTTACTTAAGTGCCACTGTATCCTCACTGACTCCTGCCTGCTGCCTCTGTCCACTTCTGATGCAGGTGTGGAGGGGTCTGCCTGCGGGAAGAGGGGCGTCTCTCGTCCTTGTGATCCTTTTTCTGTTTGTGTTGGTGCTCCTCCTTAGGCGCATGCACATCAAAGCGCTGTGCCTTTCTGGGGAGCGGCCTGCTGCTGCCAGCTAATGCTTCCTGCTTCCTGTTGGTAGCTTTCCTTGCTCTGAAGCTTACTCTGTGGAAGTGGATGCGACAGCCTCGCCTTTCATTATTGTTAGGATACTGTGTTCATCCTTATCCTTGCTCCATCTGTCTTTATGTTTAATGTGAGTTTCTCGTAGACGGTGTATAGTGGGTCTTGTTTCCATCCACCCCCTGGTCTGTCTTTTAATTGGTGAACTTAGACTCTTGGCATCTAAAGTGATGAGTGATATAGTTGGGTTAGTGTTGCCGTACTTGTTACTTTCTCTTCATTACTTTAATTATTTAATTTTTTGTTTTCTACTCTTATTTTTTTACCGTTTATGGTTTTAATTAAACATACATGATTTTCTTTTTTCTCTTTTCATGTTTTACTTTTTAAAAATGTTGGCCCTAACCTTTGCAATATGCATGTACAGGTAATCCAAGTATACTTTCACATAATACTGCACTGCTTCTTGGGTAGTAGAAGACCCTTAGAAAGTTGCTGACTTTTATCTCACTTATCTTTAAAATATAATCACCTAATATGTTGTGCTATTATTTTGAATAAGCATCACTTAAGAATTAGAAGTGTTGAAATTGAAAAATTCCTAGAATCAAATGGAAATATAACATACCAGAGACTCTGGGATACAGCAGAGACAGTTAGTTATAAGAAGGGAGTTTATGGCTATAAGTGTCTACATAAAAAAAATCTGAAATTAAAAGAAACCTAAACATGCACCTCAAGGCCATAGAAAAACAAGAACATCCAAAACCAAACCCAACAGAAAGAAAGAAAGATGATCAGAATGAAATTAATGAGATAGAGACTAAAAGAATAATACACAGGATCAGTAAAACAAAGGATTTGTTCTTTGAAAAGATAAACAGATTGATAAGCCAAGCTAACCAAAAGAAAGGGAGAGAAGACCCAATCAGTACAATTAGAGATGAGAAAGGGATGCCACAACAAACATTCAGTGAGAATTCAGTGAGAATTGTGCTGCTACAAACATGTTGTGCATGTATCGCTGTGATACAGTGTGTTTAATTCTTTGGGGAAGGTGCCTAGGAGGGGAATAGCTGGGTCACATGGAATTTCTAGGTTCAGTTGAGGAATCACCACACTGGTTTCCATAGTGATCGTACTTGTTTACAGTACTAACAGTGGAGAATGCCTTTTCCCCCTCAGCCCTGCTAGCATTTGTTCTTACTTGATTTCTTGAGGATGGTCATTCTTCCTTTTTTACCATTTACTATCTTTCCTATCCCCACAGTATGGCTGCCTTTCTGCTCTCTAAGGGTTGTACCTGTTCTCCTTTGCCTTCCTTTCCCCGTTTCCTCTGGGGGCACAGGTTTTGCTCCTGGCCCTGCGTACCTGCATCTGCTCGCTGAGCGACTGCATTCCCTCCACAGCCTCCTTCCGCGTGAGCATTGTGTTCTGTGAAGAAAGGGGCCAGTAATTATGTTGGACTTTCGTAGTTTTCTGTCTCTAGGATCTCGCTTGTACAATTTACGTTCACTCAAAATTCCAGTAATTCATTTAGCAATAGGTATACATTTGTATGTGCTTCTTTGTAGGTTTGTATATATTTTGTTAAAACACAAAGAATGGAAATGTAGTGAGCATCCACAGTTATTCTAGAACCATTATTTTTGTCTGTGCTTGTGAGTTTTGGCCAGATTTAGTAGGGACTCAGTGAACATTCAAGTCACATACTTTGTATCTGCCTTGGCTTATGTTGAAATACATTGGGCAGTGGTGGCCAACCTGTCCGTGCTGCTGCGGGCTGTTTGTTGTCATTGGAAGCTCTAGAAGGTTCACCATCACTAACAGAGGGCATAAAAAAGTTATTTCTGGATGAAGAATAATTACACATACCAGCTGTGTTGTCCTTAGGATATATAACTGTGAAACACATACATTAAAATCTGATTGTTTATATTGCAGACAGTTTTCTACAGACAAACATTTTACCAGATGAGAACTGTAAAATCAGTTAGTGTTCCTCAGGATTATAATATTTATATGCATGAAGTCACACTTTTTAAAGAGTATAATACATGCCATAAAGTGAAACTTACCATTATAATTGGAGCTGGTTATATTTCATAAAGAAATATGTATTAAAGGGTGTGTGTAGTATGGGTAATTCATTGCTTAATTAGGTCATTGAAAGAATAAACCAGAAAAAGATTGAGACTGGGGACTGATGTACCTACCTCAATCATGGCATTACTAATAATATTAGTAAGATGCAGTCTTTCCGAAGAAACCTGCATCTCCATACCCTCAAATGATAGAAGCACTCTGAATCCTTCCTGTCTGCCGGGAAGGGTTCTAGGATCCCTTACAAATACCAGAACCCAGGGTGCTCAGGGACCCTGTGAAATGGGGTAGTATATGGCTAGAACTTAGCCACATCTTCTCAAAGACTATACATTGTTTCTGTTTATAATATGAATACAGTGAACATGCTGTGTGAGTAGTTGTTATCCTGAATTGTTTAGGGATTGGTGTCAAGAGAAAAGTCTGTATGTTTTCAGTATGGGTATAGCTTTTTTCCTGAATATTGGCTCTTGAAAAGGTTTCAGTCCTTGAATGTGAAACCTGAGGGTATGGAGGACCGACTATACACCTGTATATTTTGGATCCCTTTTTAGCTCATGTGATCCTGAAGATTAAATAAAGAGTTAACTAGATGCACCTTCAGAAACTGAAATAGAAATTCTGTTGAACTGCTCTTCCTTCTCTCAGGTATAACATTGAGCCCAGTTTGTACTGCCCGTTTTTCTCCCTCGGAGCATGCATGGAAGGCCTGAACATCCTGTTTAACAAGCTGCTGGGCGTTTCACTGTATGCAGAGCAGCCTGCCAAAGGCGAGGTGTGGTGCGAAGACGTCCGCAAGCTGGTAGGCCTCCCCTGCATGTGCAGCGCGCTACTCTGTCCCTCCGGCTCAGCGACCGAGTCAGTGCAGTTCCACCTCTGAGTTAGCTTCCCCTAATGCAGAGTGCCCACCTTGTTTCTGTTTTGTAAAAAAATCAAGAGGGCCCCTTCTGACTTAGGACATGTGTGAAAAGGATGTAGACATACAGTAACGGAGATAGTTCCCCAAGATAGTTTTTTAGGAGTGTGTTAGAAGACTGAGTCTTCATGTGTGTACCTTTCTGTGCTCTTGAATTTGGTTACTGGAAACTTCGTCATTGTTTCTCATAAACCTGTGGTCCTGAGTATCTCATTAGCTTGCTTCCAAACTCTATTGCTATCTTTTTTTAAAAAAAAATTGTATTTATGTTTTAACATTTTGAGACATGGTCTGCCCGAGTCACTAAGGTGCCTCTTTATTTTGGAGTGAATATCACTTTTCTTCAGAAGATTTTGAGGCGTTCCCAACCCACACAGTTATCCCTGAGGCTTGATCCGTTTTTGCCTGCTCACCGCACTGTGTTTCCTTCACTCTGAGGCCCCGGAAGCTGTGCCGCTGCCCCGGGGCCACCCGTGCGAGGGAGGAAAGGGATGGGGCGGGCCAAGAAGGTCAGGATGGAGGAGTCTCTTCACCACGGTCACCTCCTGAGTTTCTGTGTGTGTATCGCTACCTTCCCAAGGTGAGGGGCATCAAGAGAGTGCAGAGGTGCCGTGGAGGGAAGAGCTAGCAGCAGAAAGTTGAAAGGGAGAGTGCCGAGGAGGAAGAGCTCTCACCTTTGCCAGAAGTGTGGGCGTCCTCAGGCAGCTCACTGCTGTTTCCCAAGTGCTGTGAGTGAGTCCTGGCACCTAGCAGACACCGTGTAGATGTTCATTGAATGAATATACACTTGCAGAAAATTTTAAAGTACAGAGTGAGGGTTCTGTGTGATAGAACCACGCTCAGAAAAAAACAAAAAGCAGCAAGATGGAGACCAGTGATTGTGTATCTCCCCTAAACTGTGGCTCTTTTATAGAGCCTTCTAAATAATTTATGGAAATGACTATGTATAATTGGTTTCCAGCTAAAGCTAAGAGCTACATTCTGTTGTTTTGAGTTCAAGAGTTACTGTGGGCATGGTATGAGGGAAGTAGCTTTGCCCTGATACTGTCCAGCCAGCGCAGAGGTTCTGTCAGGCTTGTGAGCAGCCTCCTGTGCAGAGCTGTGGTCTGGGAGGAGGGGAGCAGGCGGGCCACACGTCCGCACGATGAGGGTCTTCTCTCCTGGACGTGGAAGTCCCAAAGCCAGACTACTGGAGTGATGGAGCAAAGGGAAAGGGAGAGATTGTCCTGGGCTGCTGCGGGTGGAGGAAAGGAAATGGAACGTCTGTATTGTGGTTGTGCATGTGGGCTGTCCGTGTGTTGAGGATGTTCCTAAGCCCAGATTTAGGGTTTCCGGTGGGTTCATTCACCACTGATTTTCGCCTTGTTTTCTAGGCTGTTGTTCATGAATCTGAAGGATTGTTGGGGCACATTTACTGTGACTTTTTCCAGCGAGCAGAAAAACCACATCAGGTGAACTTTTCTTTATAAAATGGTCCATCCAGACGTGATCAGTTTATTTGTACTAACGTGAACTTTATGTATCATTTTTATAGTTCCATAATAGTTAAAAGGCACTAGTAATAGTTTCTTAACCTGTAAGTTTGAAAGTAGGGTATAAATTAAAAATAGTAGATAGAAATGATGTAAATCATAAACCAGCCTCTCAAAAATGCAAGGAGGGAACTGCAGCAGATAGTTTATGTGCCTGCCCGGAAGCATACGGGCAGAGGCATTGGGATTGAAACCCAGTCCTTTCTGTGCTTGACAGCGAATCTAGTTAACGGTGGCAAAGGTATGTCTGCATGGAAACCATACCAAACCTCAGGAGAGCATAACTCCTTAGGTGAAGACAGAGGGTTGATTTCCATTCCTGTAGCCGCATCCCAGCTTTGCCAGCTGATCAGCTTTAACAGTTTCATGCAACTTGATGGGAGATGCCCAGGGTTTAGGTGATCAGTTATAACAGAAATGCACCTAACATTTGAACAGTTTCCAAAACATTTGAACAGTTTCCAAAACATTTTAACAGCTATGAGCTCAGGAAGTGTGGTCAGCTGTCAGCAGTGTGGCAGGGTAGTATTCTGCATTCCTGAGGTGAGGGTGTAAGAGACAGTGCTTTCCAAGGTGATCTGGCTAGCCAGTGTCAGAGGGCAGGGGCAGCGTGCATGTGAGCAGGGTGCCGAGTCCTGCACTCTTCCTCTTCGCCTGAATGGTAACGGAGGCCTCTGGTTAGTGTGTAGCAGCCCCAGCTTATAGCAGTCAGCTGCGTCTGGATTCCAGCTGCAGTGGTTTAGCTGGGTGCCCTTGAACATGGCACTTGACATGTCTCAGACTTGCTGTCAGTGTTTCCTCTGGAGAGGAAGATACGGCCTGGGCTTGTTGTGGGGAGTACGTGATGCAGAAGTGTGCATTCCGTGTGGCTCCTATTCCAGAGTAGAGCGCTCCATCTTCCCAGCTTTAGCCTCAGTCAGGGCCGTTGTCTCCAGCTGATAAAGAAGCAGACCTAGGAAGTGTCTCCTTGTTCACTGTGGGACGTGAGGTAAGGGTTCAACGTGAACGTCAGCGTGCCTGCTCCCAGAGCCTGCTGTGCGTCCTTCCCCACTCCTCGTGAGCGCCTGGAGCGGGAGGACCTGAGCTCGTGGATCGCTTCGTTTCTAGCATCCAGTTCAGCATCAAGTTCAATGCTTGTTGATGAAACAAATGAAGGAATTACTACAAGCTCGGTGCATTATTTAATTTAAAAAGTTAAAACTCTTACAGAACAAAAATGTCTTTCAGAATGTAGGATAATAGTAGGATAAAGTTCAAACTTATTTCAGTAGTTTTAAGACTTTCTTACTCTAGATTGCATAACACTTTCATCTCCTTGTGTGTTTCTCATTCTCGAAGGACTGCCACTTTACAATTCGAGGAGGCCGATTAAAGGCAGACGGAGAATATCAGCTCCCAGTTGTAGTTCTTATGCTGAATATTCCCCATTCCTCAAGGAACTCACCCACGTTATTAACTCCGGGGATGATGGAAAATCTTTTCCATGAGATGGGACACGCCATGCACTCCATGCTGGGACGAACTCGGTACCAGCATGTCACTGGTGAGCCGTGGAGAGAGCTTTTACTGAACAGAACCCTTTAAACACATTAACTTTTTAAGCTGGAAGCAGGTCTGCTATGTGGACAGTCTGACGTTTGCTAATGTGCTGTGGCTTTCCGTCTCACAGTGCCCCCGCTGGTGGTCCTTCTGTGCCCTTTCTGTCCTTGCTGACGACTGTAGCCAGGGAATAAGTCTCCGGTGTCTGTATTTTGAGTTTGTGCCTTTTTGTGTTTTGTAGTATTTTGTTTGGAACTGAAGTTTGTGGCTCTGTGTGTGTAAGTAACTATGTGTCTCTGTGTTTACTACAGTTTGTGAGTGCAGAAGTAAATAAATGTTGCTCCTTTACCCTGAAATAAAACTTCACCTGTTTTGTTTAAAAAACCAATTAAGGATATGTTAAATATATGATACAGTACTTTGTAAATTTTTCTTATCCTGTCCGTTGTCTAAAATTACAATTCTGCTTTAACTTTTTATGTTGGTATGTGTCCATGTTGATGACATTCCAACTTTCCTCTTAGTCGTCTATGTCTTAAGCTCACTGTCCTAAGTGGTCGGCATTTGACCACGTGGTAAATGGCTGCTTCCGTTACTTATTAACTAACTTTACACACTCAACATTTGGGCAAAGCAAAGGTATTTATTTGAAAAGACTTCAGGTGCGCTGCACAGAGTTATAAAATGTCACCACAAAATTCTTACTGGATTTGTTGCTTTAAATAATTTTGAGTTTAAAAATACTGATTTTCTTCACTGAGGATTGGTGTTAATATAAAACATAGTGATAGGTAAGAGTAACTTTAAAAGAAATGAAGGAGAAAAACCTCAATAATGGAATTCAGTGAATTAAATGTAAGTGCTGTATTAGTTATGAGTGTTTTAATTTGCGTTTCATCTGTAGCCAGCATAGCAGAGGACAGATTTGTTTGTGGAGAGTGTGAGCCCTTGCTTTATAAGGTGTTTCAGCAGCTGTGCAAATATTATGTTTTACTTTTGATATGAAGAAAAATATATAGGATTATTATAAACTTTTCTGCAAATATGTACAATAATTTTATATAAATAAAATACTGATTTAATGAATTAAAGCTTATCATAGTTCATCAGAAGTACAAATAAAAGTTTTAAAGGTGTACTTAAAAAGGAAAATAAGTATGTAGCTTTTTGACTCATACTAAATTTTATTCTTTTTTCCTCATCTTAGGGACCAGGTGCCCCACGGATTTTGCGGAGGTTCCGTCTATTCTGATGGAGTACTTCTCAAATGATTATCGAGTGGTTAGCCAATTCGCCCGACATTATGAGACTGGACAGGTAGAAGCCACTAACACATGTTGAGCATCCCTAATTCAAAAGTTCAAAATCCAAATTGTGCCAAAATCCAAAACTTCTCAAGTATTGACGCGATGTTACAACTGGAAATGTCACACCTGGCCTCATGGGACAGGTCACGGTGACAACACAGGTGCACTAAAATACCACATGAAACTGCATCTAGGCTCTGCATGTGGGGCGGCGTGCCTGGGAAACGTAACTGAATTTTGTGTTCAGACTTCAGTCATGTCCCCTAGATATTTCGTCTCTATGCAGGTGTCTGCAAATCTGAAAAAATTCAAAATCTGAGATTTCTGCTTGCGAGCATTTGCATAGGGGATACTCAGTTGATACTGCTGTATTTTCCTTTGGGTTGTGACCTTTGGGTTTTGTGACTTGTCGGATAATATGGAACACGTGGTGCTTTTTCAGAATTCCGGTCCCCCTCTTGCAGAAGCAGCTTTCCTTTTACTGTTTGCCCCTCCCCGCTTCCCTACCCCACTGTAGCATCCTGGTCCCAGCACGTGCACAGGTGTGAGGAGTGAGCTGCCCTCTGTGATTTGCCAAGTAATCCACCACTTACTCTCCGTCGCCGCCCCAGGAGGCAGGCACTGTGTCCGTGCCAGTCCTAGTTCAAGGAGCATCTGCTTCTGCATGTTGGGTCCCTTGGCCTGAGTTTTTATCCTCTGCCTGTTTCCTCAGCATTCTTAGCTTCTCAAGTGTTGGTCTGAGGCTAAATCTGAAAAGGCCTTAATTTGGAGGCTTAGATTTCGATGATGCATTATAATTTCAAAGATTTTTAAATTAACATGAAAGATACCTTGGTTTAAGTTAGCCGTATGTATAACTGCCTACATTGGACAGTTGACTATCCACGTGTGCTGGAAATACATTCTTTCCTTTCTCTCCCTGTTTCATGGGTGAATTACATTCATTACTGGGTATCTAGGCCCTGTACTCTTGACTAGTACAAAAGATGAGCTAAAACTCAAAATTAAATGAAGGCAGGAACTGAATTAGAAAAAAGAGGCCTCAAGCCACTTTCATTTGTGACTTTTTCTGCTTATGTCTCCAGATGATTTGGTCGTTTCTTGTTTATGGATTTGATTCTGTTACTGTCAATTGTAGAATCTTGGATGTGTGTCTGGGTACCTAATTCACATAAGTTTCCATTATAATCTATTTCAGTTATTAAGATGACAGAGTGGAAATATTTGATTTAATGGACTACTTGTCCATCAACCTGCAAAGAATTGCTTTGGGGATTACGTGGACATGGCCAGTAGCATGGACTCGTACAGCCCACCAGATAATAGCACCACTCTTCTGTAGCCACACACTTACGGGGTGCAGGAGTGACTAGCAGTTTCCTAATTGCTCCCTGCATTGGGCCCGTTGGAGCACAGCCAGTGCGCCGTGTGCAGGGCTGTGGGAGAGCCCAGCCCAGGCTGTCTGGGCTCTGGGAGAGGCTAGAGAGACGGGGTGCTGGGAGAATGGGGGCCTGGAAAAGTATGTGGATGGGGCAGTTTGCCAGTCAGCTCTTGACAGCTCTTACCCACTTCATTAAAGGATATTTGTTAAGGACGGTAATGAGGACGTAGAGGTACTCAGTCAGGTATTTGTTGAGTTCTTGTTATGGACTAGTCACTATTCTCTGCATTGGAGAGACAACCACAGATAAGTCAGTGTTATGATTTAGATCTAAAATGCTCCCCAGACGTCTGTGGTTGGAGGTGGGGCCTGGGTGGAGGAGCTGTCACTGGGGGGATGACCTGGAAGGTATATTTTTGTCCCCGGCTCTTCCCTTTCCTCTGTGCGTCTGGCCATCATGGGATGAGCAGCTCTCCTCTGCTAGGCCCTCCCACCATGCTGGTTCTGCCTTGGAGCCAGCTGACCATGGACTGAACCCTCTGAAAACTACAGGCCAAAATAACCCTCCCCTCCTCTAACTTGTGGGTGTCAGTTATTTTGTCCTACAGCGGTAAGGGGACTAATAGCATCCCAGGGCTCACCTTTAACTGTTAGGGAAACTAAGGCCGAGTCAAAGCTGAATTCTCCATCAGAAGGAAGATCACGTGAAGGCCTGGAGAAGTCCGCACGGGGTCTTGTGAGGGCCTGTGAGGGCAGTGGGTGTGAGCAGAGGAGACGTGAGAGAGAGAGAAGCAGCTGGAAAAAGGCTGGGTAGAGGGCAGGGTCAGGTGGTGAGGGGCTGTGGATCATGAACAGCACTGTGCCCTGATGCGGGGGAGGTCATTAAAGAGTTTGAAGCATCGACCTTTTTTTTGGAAATGACCCTCATGTCTGGAAATCATGTGGAGTGGAAAGTGGTAAGTTGGAGTCAAAGATGTGCTTTTGGTACCAGTGAGCAATATACTCCCTGAGCAGGGCTGGGGCAAGTGGAGGGCAAGACCCCACCCGAGCCGCACTCACCCCTGCCCTGGGATGCAGCGCTGGTCTCAGCCTGGCTCGCCCGGAGCTGTCGTACCGCTGCTCTGCCGAGCCCGTGCCTGTCCCAGGTGGGGCGCCCTTATGTACCCTCGCCCCAGCACCTTCTAACCCCACTCGCAGTCGTTGCCCCGCACCCAGTTCCTCAGCGTGGTTCCCCTTGGGCCTCTTGCTCTGGCGCACCGCCTCATCAGTTTCTGTTCAGGTTTGTGGGCCAGCATCCTGGCTGCCAGCAGGGCCTTGCCCGTCCCTCAGCAGGGCTCCAGGAGGGGCTCATAGACATGCACCAAGGTAGCACAAGATGGGCAGGGGGACTTGAGGCCACTGGGGGTAGCAGGGCGGGGCGCGAGTCAGGTAGAGACTGCACGTCAGAGCCTGTGGACGAGGGTCCGTTTGGAGAGTGCAGTGGAGCTCTTGTTTTGGGTTATTAGCGAGCATCTCTGCGGTCCAGGATGCCATTAGTGACCCAATCCGAGCTGTAGGCGTCGAGTAGACACTGCAGATAGATGGGAAAGCGTGATTAAGTACAGGGAGTTCAGAAATTGTCCGTGAGAGAAAAGCAGGAGATGGCTAAAGAGGCCTGCAAACACAGCTGTGGGGAGCACACGCGTACAAGAGTAACTGCAGCAGGACCCCTGTTTTTAAGTAAAACCTTGGCCTGAAATTCAGTGATGCCAACGTCAGTTCTGAAACATCCCCAGCTCCTTTTAGAGCAAGCAGAGGACCGCAGCGTGACCTGCCTGAGACCGAGCAGGAGGGAGCGTCTTGCTGCCTGTGTGCCCGCAGAGTTCTTCAGTAAGGACGGCGACTTGGGGCTAGACACCTGAGGAAAGAACCCAAAACACGTCCCAGGGTAGAGAGTTGGGAAGAGAGCTTAAGCTGCTCCACATTTATTCAGCTTTCAGACTCAAAAGTCACGTCCAGTGCCCTTAGGGACTTGCAGCCATAGTCTCTGAAGAATTTTAAGCGATTTTGTGATTTCACAGAGAAGGCAGGAGAGCTCTAAACTTCACAGGGGGTTTGCTTCTTCCTGTCTCTAATTAATACACCAACGGGCTTGCTTTTCTAAGGGCAGCCTTAGCCTTAAAGATAAGGAGGTTATTCCCTAAAATCCAAGTCTTTGTGAGGTAATGATATTTAAGCCCATCGTGAAGTGTATTCCAGAGAGCTCAGAGGGCACGCTAGTTCAGCAGTTCACTCACACCCGCGAGCATACGACCTGAACTGCCGCAGAGGGTAGCCAGTAGACTCCTTGTGGTGGAAGAATGAGAAGTATGCTTATCAGATTTGCAGGTACTGTGCAGATAACAGAGTTAACAAATAGCAGAGGTGCTCATTTGAGATTCAAAACTGTCCCAGCAGACTACATCAAAGCTGAAGTCTTTTTACTGCAACATCAGAGCTCAAGTAGAATTTATTATAAATTCATCATAAAATCGCTGGCCTGACTGCAGAAAGGGCAGGGCACACACTGGCTAGCAGTTAGGTTTTTAGACATCGTGAACTTAACCCGGAGCAGCAGTCTGGTGGTGTTTCCCCTCAGGTCTGGTCTTGTCTGAGGCTGTCCTAGAGGACTTGTGCCGTCTAAGGGCCTACTGAGGCATTGTCTCTTTCCTTAGCACTGATTGGTTCCAACCTGCAGGCCTTTCCAGCTGCCCGAGTGAGCATAGCATTGTGTGTAGGCATCCCACAGTTTTGGACGAATGCCTAAACCTGTTCAGCCACTTACCAGTCTCATTATTTAAATACAGGATGATCAAAAATCACATTCATTTTTTGTTAATTTTTATAAGATAACAGGAAATATAAAAATAGTCATTTTATCAAAGTTATTCAGTACAAGAATCAACTGGTTGAAATGACACCTGTCTGAGCAATGTTGGAATAGTCAGTACGTAAATAAACATGCTGCCTGCATGATGCTCGGGGCAGACTGGTTTTTTTTTTTTTTTTCCGGTACCGGGAATCAAACTCACGACCTTGCGCTTGCCAGGCAGGCGCTGTGCCGCTGAGCTAAATCCCCAGCCCCTGGGTAGACTGTTAAGTGGCTATTGTGCAGGGTTTTTTCCTGAAACTGGGATTGCCTGTCAGTTACCTATTTCTATTTAATGGCCTGGTGTTCCTCCACCCCAAATCTGTTACAAAATCATAGGTGCTCTTTGGATTCTTGGACACAAGGAGACAAGGTGATGTTAGCGCTGTACCCAACATTGAAAATGGGAAGTAGCTCCATTGTGCAGCCCTGAAGCCTGGCCTTGGCCCTCCCCCTAACCTCGACCCCCTAACCATGTAGGTACCCAGAGTTTCCTTCTACATTTTCTCACTGCCACCACATAGTGATTCCTGAATGGCGGGATCTTTTTGTCCCTTCTCTAGATTTGGGATCTTTTCATGCCAGATTTTAGCTAACTTTCTGAAAATGAGCCAGAGTCCAATACTTCTACCTTTCCCTGCTTTGTTTTGCTTGCTCACTTGCTTGCTTCTTTTTTTTGGTCTTTTCAGACAGGGTGTTCACTGTGCTGTTCAGGCTAGCCTTGAAGTTACTTTGTAGTCCAGGCTAGGTTTAAACCCACAGCAATCCTCCTGCATCAGCCTCCCAAGTGCTGGGTGTTATGGCTCATGTGAAGATGGCCCCCAAAACCTCATGCAGACCTAGGTGTGCCTTTTTCAGAGGTGACTGGATCTAGAGTGTGTGATGCTGGGATTGATTCATGGTGCAGTGTTAGGCTCAAGGGCACTAGGATTAAGGGTGTGAGTGCTACCCGCCCTAAGTAGCCTAGATAAGATATAAGGGATAGAAATAGCTATGGTTGTCCTTTGTTGCTTTGCTGCCTTCTGCCCGTCATGAACTGTTTCCCCTCTGCCATCTACCCAGCCTTAGAGCCAGAGGATTATGGACTGAAATCTCTGCAAATTGTGAGCTAAACAAACATTTCCTCCTGAAACTTGTGAATGGTGGATAGTTTATCTTGGCAATGAGAAAAGTAACTAAGACACTAGGATAACAGGTGTGTGCCACCATACCTGGCTGATCCTGGTTTTTAAAGGAAATGTCTAAGGGGCTGGGGATTTTGCTCAGTGGCACAGCGCCTGCCTGGCAAGTGTGAGGTCGTGAGTTCAGTTCCTGGTACCGGGGAAAAAAATAAATAAATAAAGGAAATGTCTAATGTTTTATTATAAAGAAAGATGTTTGTTATAAGTTTGGGAGAGATGCTAGAAACTTTCTATTTTCAGCTTGTGAAGTTTAAAAAAATCACTATTACATTTTATCAAAGTTTTTTATTCTTTTGAGGTATTAGGTTATTCTTTTTCTCTAATCTGTTAATGTGAGTATGAATGTTAAACATTAAACCACCTTTGAGTTTCAAGATTAAATGACTTGGGTCCTAAGTTTTTATTATTTTTCAACACAGAGCTGCCTTGCTAATGTTCTATGTATGGAAAATTTCTGTATTTATAAGAGAGCTTGACTAATGACTTCTCCTTTTCATATCACTTCATAAAAGGAGTTAATGTGTTCCTCCTTTTTCTGTTCTTTGCAAGTTTTTTTTATAAAATTATAATCATCTGTTTCTTTGAACCTTGTCAAAATTCATCTATAAATCCTCCCACAGTTTATTTTCTCTGTGGGAAGATTTCTTTTAAGTGAGTGATTCTTTAGTAATCACAGGACTTTGCTTTCTTAATACTCTTTGCTAAATTATAATTTTCTAGAGTTATTCATTTAATCCGGCTTCCTCATTTATTGGCATAATCCTTTTATCTTTTCAGTTTGGCTAAATCTGTAATTACATCCTCTTTCATTCCTGGTCTTGTCTTCTCATTTTCTTGTTTTCCCTGTTAACCTTGGCAGGTTTGTCTGTCTTGTTAGTAACTTCAAAGAACTGATCTTAACTTTCTTTACCCCTCAGTTTTGTTTGCTTTAGTGCATTAACAGCGTGTGCGTCTGTTAGCACCCTCCTCAACCCCTTTCCTCCTTTCCTGCACTGCTCTGATTTCCTAGGGCGAACGAGTAGCCAATCATTAGTTTTCTTCAGCTGAGCATGTAAATTCTCATGCCCTTGCGTTCAGTCTCATGATGCCGTGCTTTAATGCCTTCCACAATTTTAGTGCAAAATATTTATAATTTTGCTGATTGCTGTGAAATTTCCTTTTTGACCAAGGACTTGTTTAGAAGCCTGGTTTAAAATCTTTGAAGAGTCTTTGCTGGGAAGTTATTTTTATTTTTATCGTTGTTACCTAACTAGTTGGCCTAGCTGGTATTGATCCTTCACAGTTTGCTGATACTTATCTTATGGCTTTCTGTTGTGTCACAGTTTGGAAATAGTCCCCTGTGCCTGAACAGGTTGTACGTTTTGTAACTGAGGCTCTGGGATTCTGTCCAAGTCTATTAAGTCAGGCTTTTCATTCTATCCTTTAGATCTTTGATATTTAACTAAGTCTCTTGGCCTAGCAAAAATTGAGAGGTGTAAACCTTGTATTGGGATGGTAGATATGTATCATCTCCCTTAGTTTTTTCTACATTGGCTTTCTGTACTTTGAGAATATTTTATTAGATGCATAAAAGATGGGATTATTATATCTCCCCAGTGCATTATTTTTTTCTCATAATGTTAGCATCTTAATCTTTATATTATTTTATAATCTTTATATTACATTATTTTGAAAACATTTTCCCCTGGTAATTTTGCATCCCTGCCACATTACTAATCACTAACTAACCTGTTGACTTTCTTTGTTTGTTTCGTTTGAGGCAGGGTCTTGCTGTGTAGTCCAGGCTGGCCTTGAACTTGCTATGTAGCCCAGGGTGGCTTTGAACTTTCAGTGACCCTGCTGCCTCAGCCTCCCCAGTGCTGAGATTACAGGTGTGCACCACCACATCCAGCTGCTAACCTATTAACTTCTGAGAGAAAGTTTTTTTTTTGCATAGTTTTGTCCATGAGCTGCCATGACATCAAACTATTTATTGCTTAGTTGTCTTTTTCACAAGATACTTACCCAACCGTAAGTAATGGGCATTACTTAGCAGTCTGTGAAGTAGGTGCTGTCCATGGTTACCAGCGCTGTATAGATGCTGAGACTCAAGACATTTGCAAGATTACACAGTAGTAACGGGTCACCAGGAGATCTATTAGTTTCGCATGAGAATTTGCTGGAGTTCTGTCAGAGTTGATCAAATCAATGTCATGACATTGTGAGCCTTCTTCTTTCCCAGTGTCCCCTAGTTTAAAAATGCCTTAATTGTTAGGAGCAAGGCTGAGAGTGTGTCTCACCAAGTAGCAGGCCTGTGCTCACTGTAAGTACTGTTTCAGAAGAGCAGAGTTCCAGTACTTTCATTTTAGAACGACTGTGTTCTGTATCAGTAGGATTTCATCTGCTGCCTCGGTTTGTGAAAGTCAACCCAGAGGTAACACTGCTTTAGTTCTGTTTCCAGGGAGCTATACAGACTTGCAGTAAATCCCCTCCTGTCGTTCTGCTTTAAGCGATGTGAGAAGGGCTGAAGGAAAAGTTGCAGTGCAGCTAGAAGTATCGTCGTGGCAGGTCTAAGTTGTTGGGAACTTCCCCGCTTTCAGCTTCGATGCTTCTTGATCACGTCTGGACAAGAGCAGTGGGCTGGAAGTTGGAGACAGCCCCACGGAGCCTCACCACGGGGCACGGGCGACCGTAGGCCAGTCACTGAGCTGCTCCCTTTTCCGCTGACTTACATTTAAAAAGTAAATGTCTAGAAATTAAAAATGAATGTGTCCAAACCTACGTCAAAATCTGTGTTAGCCGTATTTAATAAACTGTGCTTATGTGCAGGCTATGCATATTATAATGTGGGGCATAATGGCTTTTTTGGGATAAAAAGAAAATTAGAGCTCTGCCACATGTTAAAATGTCGGTTTTGGTGCTGTGGTTTGAACCAAGGGCCGTACGTACTCCAAGCACTCAGCCTAAGTCATCTGCCCTCCTAGAGGTTTTTTTCCCTTGAGATCTGAGATCATCTTAGTTTGTTAGAAAATAGCATTACTGTCAAAAATCAGCTAAGTGAAAAGTAATGTTGTCTCCTGTGGGCTTAGGCCTGAGACTGTCTCGGGGCTGGCTGAGGCACTGATTGGATGCCCTCTGGGTTATTGCTTTGGCAGACGGGCGGTGGAGCCCTATTGCCATCCACTGCTTCCCATTCGAGACGGGGCAGACATTTGGTGAGAGTGGGATGCAGTCACGCCGGAAATTTGGAGCTGCTGACTCGGAGCCTGGGCAGCTTAGGTGCTGGGCTTTATGCCTCTGAAGTGCTTGCTTCTTTTAGATGACTGCGCCTGAACAAGTTTTGTATCATGAGACTCAGCATGTTCCCAGCTGACATCCATGGCAAGAGTGTTTTGCTTCAAGAGGAGTTGAATTATTACCGTAATGAGGTTGTGTATCAGAGAATGTCTTAACTTTCAGTATTTATGTAGCTTCTACAACAATAAATTTTCTAAGTGGTCCTAGATATACCAAGTTATTTTATCATAGTGACTTGACTGTAAGAATTTGATGCCAAATGTAAAACATTGTTTAGATGAGGCCAGTGGGATTGTGGAGTGACGGAAAGTGCCTGGCAAGTTTAGGAGGCTACATGCTTACAAGTTCGGCTCACAGCAAGACATTCAGAGAGCTCAAGCGATGCGAGCTTTGGTCATGCTTTTAATGTATTTTGATGTTCCTAAAATCTTCCCAAAATGCTGTGTTGTGTTGGTTTAATAGAAACGCTTTTATTATTTTAATTGTTATTTTTAATAACAGTGATTCTCGTCATGTTTTGTTCACACCTAGGTTGCCAACACTATAGTTGGTGTTTTTCCCGAGCATAGAGTCAGCAGCTTCCTTTCTGTGCTGAGGCAGGAAGTGTGGGCTGAGGCCAGGGGTCACATTGGCCCCGTGAGGCCCACAGGAAGTTGTCACCAGTAGGGTAACAGTGGGGTCTACTGTTTAAGCCAGAACACTTTCAGGAAGGGACGCTACTGCTGATCACACAAGGAGAGCAGCCCTCGCCGAGGACCGAGGCTCACCTGTGCTGGGGTGACTCCACCTAGGACGGTATTTAGAAACACAGATGTAGCCGGCATGGTGGCTTATTCCTGTACTCTGCTGACACTCTGGGAGGCTGAGGCAGGAGAATCGAAACTTTGAGACCCATCTGGGCAAGCTAGTGATTTAGTGAGAGGCTGTTTCAGTATTAAAAATGAAATAAAAAGTCTGGGGATGTAGCTCACTGTGAAGGCCCCGTGTTCATTCTCTAGTCCTGGGGGAAAAAGCCATCAAGTGCGGGGACCTGAATGTTTTCTATTTAGTTAATATGTTTCATGAATTGATTGAATAACTATTGCCTCATTGAATCTCCATACTTTTCTGTGGATGTGTTTCATCCTCATTTTAAAAATGAGAAGGCCCTAGTCTTTCTTGCAAACAAGTAACCATAGAAACCATGAGACCCCTGCCCTTATGTCCAGTCCATGATGCCACTGCTTGTGGGCAATTTACTGCTTGTCCCATGCAAATGATTTCATGTTGTTCATGTTGTTTCCTAGTCGCTGTGAGCACACGTGACCAGTATATGCACCCAGTTCTGAGGTCCTGAGTGTGGGGAGGCCAAGTTCTTGTCCTTCCCGGAGGCTCCCAGGGGGCTGCTGAGGCCACTGGCCTTTTTTGCTTTGGGCTCCATGGGGTTGGGTAATTACTGTTCTTATAATTCATGTTTTGCCAAGAAATTGTAATTTTGAGCACGAAAGTGGACTTTATCTTTGTGACATGAGAAAGGGTCCGTTGTATAGTCTTTCATGTTTGCTTTGTGGCCATCATTGTGTTCTGACATTAAAGAAAAGAAGTGAATGTGTGCTGGACAAAGCGCTAGCAAAGCTGTGTGCTCTGGGTGCAGAGGTGGCGCCCTCCCAGCACCAAGGGGCCATGGGACGCCTTTCACCCTGGCTTAGTTTAGGCCTCGTTGCTGAGACAAAGTACACAACACCCAAAGTTAAAGGAGGAAAGGTTTAAGTAGCCCGCAGTTTGTAGAGGTTTCAGTCCATAATTGGCTGGCTTCAAGGCAGGTTGGCATGGCAGGGGAGAAACAGTTCTTGATGGTGGAAGACAGCAAAAGTGTTGAGGGAGACAGACAGACAGACACACCGACACACACACACACTCACACACAAAGAGACACAGCCAGAGAGGCAGGCCTCTTTTTGACCTTTATGTGTATGCAGGCTACCTGCCCTAGAGCAGGTGTAAGACTCACAGCCTGAATCCCAGCACCGCACTACGCAGCATTCACACACTTTAGATTCAGCTACCTCTCAGAAAACCTTACGACCACATGAGGCTTGGGGGCACATCCTGTCTTGCAGTGTGGTCTTTTATGCACTTGTTCCCTCTATTGTGATGCCATCTGCTATGAGACCCTCATGAGAGGCTACTCAGATGGGACTGCCGAGTCTCACATGTCCGGTCCCTGTAACTAGTGAGCTAAATAAACTTGTCATCTTTATAAAACTCTTAGCCTAGGGTATTTTGTTATAGCAGCATGAAACTGACTGGCTGTTAAATAATAAAACTAGTCTAAAATTGCATAATTCTAAAATGAGCACAAAAGCCCAAAAATCAGGGTCTGAACTGAGAGTTGGGAGGATCCTCACTAAATCTGGTCAAAGAGAGGATCTCTGTTATTCTTCTCAAGTATCTAGCCTAGTGCCTTTTATGAGTCTAGGAACTAAATGAATGAATGGTTAGTACTTTCTGCATATTTACAGTTTTGCATGCTTTTATATGCATGTCTAACCCTAGGGTTCTGTTTGTTGACTTATCTGCTCTTATTTAACTTTAATGCAAAAAGTCACAAATGAACTTACAGTGGATAAAGTTTGCATACTTAAACATCAGTGTAATTAGTACAGTTTGATACTTTTGGTCAAAAAGTCAAACTCTAGGGTTTAAAAACTGTGTTATTTTGTTCCTCAAGCCTATAGGAACTGAAAGAATTTTAAGATGTGGGTTTTTTGAATAATTTTTTTTTAAAAAATGAGAAGGTCTGCTAGAGTCTAAGTTCCTTGAAAATGGGAATGTTTTCTGTTTTGTTTACTGAGTTACCAGCTGTCCCAGTTACATGGTAGACTTAACAGGATGCAGGTATTTGTTGCGTGAACTGTCCTTTGCCTAAAACTCACTAATTCCCCAGCTCGACAGTACCAAGACATGCCGTCTTACCACACCTACTGAGGCATTGCACATTTCTTCAGAAGAGTCTTTAATAAGGTTCAGTTCCTCACTGAAGAGGATCGTTCACCCTGTGTGTAGCTTTCTTGCCTATACTTTCCTGTTGCCGGTGTATTTCTCCCCTGGAAGCTAACATCCCAGTGGTATTGTGAATATCTGAACTGTTGCGGATTCTCGCACACATCCATGGCGGAGAGACCTCTGAGGACACAGCTCCCAACCTGCCTGAAGGAGAAGGCAGGTAAATCCAGCCCTCCTGAGCCCGGAGGAGATCGGGATCCCGGGGCCGTGCAGCTGGCTGAGTCCGAGGAAACCCAGCCTGGCTCCCTGTGACAGAGCACAGTCAGGGTGAGGGAAGCGGGAACACCCCGCAGGTTGTTGGGGGCCCAGCGGCTGTCAGCCTGCAGCGCTGGAGAGGCCCTGCCTACAGGATTTGCAGTCGGCAGAGGCTTTTTCCTACTGGGCTCCACCACAGGCTCCTGACGCTCGCTGGGAGGGGCGTGATTCCCCTGGGTCCCCTGCGTGTTGCAGGCCTAGCGGAAGCGACTGGCTGCCTCTGCAGGGGCCACACAAAACCCTGCGCACCGCTCAAGGGGAGGCAGCCAGTGCAGTGAGGCTCGGGACGTTAAGAGCTAATCGCTGGAATAGTTGTCAGATAGGGGTTTAAGTGACTTTTTAAAGGATATCGTGGAAAAGACGAGTAATGTGTGAGCAGGTGGAGCAGCAAGGTGGAAACGACGAGGAACAGTCAAGTGGAATTAGGAGAAAGCTGAGTGCGATGGGAAAGTGAGACCCTAGCCTTCCCCTTGCCCTCTGTCAGCCAGAGGAGTGTGATCACACCGACAGCTCCCCTGCTGCCCTGAGGCCGCCCGGGAAGAGCAGCTGCAGTGTCCTCCTGCGCCCCTGTGGCTGCCTCAGTCGCCCCGTAGGATGGCGCGTGCTCCGACAGCCTTACCGAGAGCCATGGCTCGGCAATGTGCTTTGCTGCGGTGCCTGTCGCTGCTCCAGGCTGCTCAGGTGCCGCCGCTGCTACCCCCGGAGGAGCCGCAAAGGACCATACTCGGTTAGCACAAAAACCGGAGCCGGGCACAGGCCTGCTGCTGTTACTCCAGAAGCCGCCAAACCCCACGGGGCCACGATCGCCATGGCCACTACTCCTGGAGCCCACGAGGAGCGGTGGCAGTTGTGACTGCAGTCCCTCTGTTCCCTGGAATCAAGCAGCCTCTCCTCCCACGAGCCCAGCTGAGCTGTGGTCTCAGCAGGCCGCAGAGACCCAGGTGACCCAGACGACTGTCTCTTGCAGCCACTCCAGATGGCTTCATTTTGCACCTTCACGTGACCTTTGCCGCTACTTCAGAAGGCCCCAGATAGGTCCGCAGAAAGGACAGCTGCTCCTTCTCTGTGTGCAGAGATTCTCTCCCGCTCCTCAGGTCCGTCCAGGAGGGCTCCCTCCTCCTGAGTGGGGCAGCTGAGAACCGTCAGGAGCTAAGAGGTGCTGGCTTTCAAAGCCCGGAGCCACTGCCGTCAATCGGCTGCACTTTCTAGTTCATAATTTCTGTCTGAATTGAGCAAGAACCCTTGAGTGCTTGGTAACGTTTTGGAAGTCAGTCCTGGGTCCTTCCTTTGGGCGGGCACAGAAGAAGACACAGTCACGGTTGCCAGCATGCTCAGGAACCCGCGTGAGAGCGCCATCTTATGTTGACTGCGAAGCCGTGCTAGCCGTTGTCAGTAGTATTATGTATAAGGAACGCCCGCAGGAAATTTATTACAGCATTCCTTATATGCTAGTGGAATTCTTTTTAATCTTGTGAGTGTCCAGATCCATACACTTAACAAAGCTAAAGAAGGATCAGTGAACTAAAGATAGGCCACTAGAAAATATCTAGATTGAAATACAGGGAGAACTATAGGGGAAAAACAAGGTAGAGAATACAAGAACTTTGGGATGATACCAAACAGTGTAACGTCTGAGCAGAAGAGTTCCAGAAAGAAGAGCTACCAAGTCAGAGGTATGTGAACGAAAAATGGCTAAGCATTTGCCCCAAAAACCCGAATCAAAAACTAGAGATCCAAGAAGCTTCAAGAAACCAAGCAGGATAAAAGACAAAAACAATTTACCAAGATACGGTACAGAAATAATCAAACTGTTAGAAACCAAAGACAAGGGACAGTCTTGAAGGCACCCAGAGGGAAAAAAGACATTACAAATAGAGATAAGAATTGCAGTCAATTTCTCAGCAGAAGCGGAAATGTTGAACTATCTAAAACAGTGGTCCCAGCCTTCTTGCACCAGGGGCTAGTTTTGTGGAAGGCAGTTTTTCCATGGGTTAGGGTGGTGGTGAGATGGTTTGAGCATATCCCATTTACTGCATAATTTTATTACATTGTGATATATAATAAAATAATACCACAACTCACCCTAATGCAGAGTCAGTGGGAGCCCTAGCTTCTTTTCCTGCAACTAGACATCTAGGGGCGAGGGGAGACAGTGACATTCAAAGTGTGTCCACTCTGTCATCTGGTTTCGGTTGCTGTCACTGAGGAATCCCTTTTTCACAAAGGTAGGATGCTAGAAGTGGAAGCAGGCTTTAAGTACTTCCGTGGCAGTCTCAGAATAGTCCACCTTGACTTTAATCCAGCATGGGTGGAGATTTGAACATGCCTCAGACGCTGAGGGCTTTCATGGTTCGCAGCGTCAGTGCTCTCGCTAGCATGGACAAAGCTGGGTCACCAGGCGTATTCACAGCTGGTCGCGCTCTCTCCTTCCCAGTTTGTGGTCCTTTGTGCTTGGGAAGTAATGCTCAAACTCTTTCGAAAGCTGAGCTAGGCGATCATTCACCGGCTGGGAGAAAGAAGGCCCAGTCTCTTTGGAAACCCCTGCTAGTGTTTGAAACATGTCAGAAGTCCCAGTGTTCACTCCTTGCTCCTGTGATCCCGTTCTGGCTTTGGATGTAACGCTTCATCTGCTGACTTGTTCATAGCTGTGAGTCTCCCCTGCAGTGGCAGGTTGAGTTCATTGAGCAGGTTTAATATGTCACCTCAGTAAGCGAGTTTTATGGCCCATTCTGTGCTGCTAGTGGCGACCGTTTTCTCAGAGCTGTCTGGAGCAGCTCTTGTAGCTCAGAAGCTCTGGCCAGTGATCTTCCGTGAGAGAGCCGCCTCACTCCTGTGTAGGAAGAAAGCCATGTGCTCTGCGCCCCTCTCCTCCCAGAGCTTTGCCAGCAGGCATGAGTTGAGGGCAAGTACTTTAACTTGGTTGCTAACTTTAATCACATCCCGCAGAGTGTGAAGTTCAGGCGACATTTTCCAGCTAGCCAGCATTCTCTGTGGATGAAACACTGCGTAGTCACAATCAGAAACAACCCCCTTGACCCCCTAGACATTCCAGAAATCGATAAGCAGCCATTTACTTTCTAGTATTGGTGGTATTGTATATGTTGTTATTAAAATATCATGAGCAGAACACTATTTAATACATTTTTGGAGCCGGGCTTGGTGGTGCACACCTATAATCCCAGCACTCGAGAGGCTGAGGCAGGAGGATCATTTCGAGTTCGAGACCAGCCTGGGCTACGAAGTGAGCTCAAGTCCAGCCTGAGCTGCATATCGAGACCTTGTCTCAAAAAGACAAAAACTAAAAACATTTTTATACTTCCTATTTGCTAAACCACAGCTGCTACAAAAGTTTTAACTGATTATTTTATGAAATAATGCAGAACCCAGATTTAATGATTAAATAAGGAAACCTACATGTCTGCTTAGTAACAGTAAGTGCGTGTCTTCACAGGAACACACAGGCAGATAGGTTGAAAGACTGTTCCTGGTAATAGCTGCGCTTTCCTGGCCAAGTTGCACAGTGCATGTGCCTGCTGACACCTGTGGGCTTCAGGTCCACCGTGTGGGCCGGGAGGCAGGGTTAGCGTCGCACCCCACCCCGCCCCATACCAGTCGTTGCTGCCTGCGCAGCCTGCCGTGGAGCACTGCACCATCGAGTTAATGAAGAGTACTGGTAAAAGTCACATGGCGTTAAAGGTTCATGATCTTTCAGGGCCACAGTACTGCCCTAAGGACTTACGTATCTAAAGTAGACTGCAGTTACAGATATAACACAGACAAAAGAGTAAGGTATAAATGTATTATACAGGACAGTTATAATAGTAAGTAACACTATTCATGTAGCACCTACTTCATGTTCAAAATGACATACTATGTTTTAAAAATGTGTTACCTTGTTTGAGTCTCTCCTAACTCTGTGAAAAGGTAGCACTATTGTGCAGGTGAGGAAAATGTGTGTTAGGGAAACGGGGTGAATGTCTCACATCGGGCCGCTGAGCTGCTCGGCAGCGTCTGCAGGACAGAGACTCGGTTACCCCTGGCTCCAGAGCCTGAGCTCTTTCCTTCATGCCGCAGCGGATCGCATGTCTGCATGGGAGTTTCATGGGAGGCAGGTTTGTGCTGTGAGGCACCACGGTCAGCTCAGCCTTACCAGGTCTGCGAAGGGTCCAGGGAGCGGATGGCATTTCTGGATCAATTGGGTGTGAGAAGCAACAGCTTCATGGGTCGGGAGTTCAGGATGCTGAAGATGGCCTAGTAGGTCTGGAAGGTCTCGCTCCAGTCCTGATATTTCTTGTAACGTCATTCTTTACCAGAATTGTTAATATGAGCTTTATTCTTGCTTTATAGATTTGTCTGTTGTAGTACTAGGAATTGAGTCCAGGGCCTTCGCTGAAGCATATTCCAGCCATTTTTATGTTTTACTTTGAGATCAGGTGTTGCTGAATTGCCCAGGCTGGGCTCGAACATGTGATCCTCAGGTCTCAGCCTCCCAGAGTGCTGGGGTGACAGCGTGCACCACCATGGTAGCATAATATGGTAGTAAGAGGCCTTTAACAAGTATTGTAATCCAGATCCTAAGAACTCAGAAGTTACATTTCCTAGGTTGCGAGATTACTGGAGGAGGGGAGTATTTCTGTGTTGAAACTTAACTGATAGCGTGGAGAAATTATTATTATGTCTAATGTCACAGGCTTTGGGAAGTGTTCATTTTAATAGAATGGAAGTTATTACTCAAGTTCCGGGTGTTTTGATGTATTTTTAGTCATAAGCAGTTGCTCATTACCCATTGTTGGTGAATTCATTCTCTGTTTGTGTAGTAGAGCCCAGGAACAGGTTTTGAGTTAGGAGACAGTAATATGAAACAGCTGCACTGTTACACAGCTAGGCCTACTTTTGAAATTACAGCCAAATTGAATTATGCCAGTATTGGTTATCATGACTTGTAGGCAAAATGTTACTTCTTGACCAGGAAACATTTTCTTTAAACTTAAGACTTAACTTCTCAGTATTGTTTATCTTATAGTAATATAAAATTTTTTTATGTACAACTTAAAAATGAAATAAGTTTTTAAAATTAGGCGTTTTATTTTATTTTTATTTATTTTTTGAGGCAGAGTCTCACTGTGTAGTTCAGGGTGGCCTTGAGTCCACTAGGTAGCCCAGGCTGACCCCAAACTTGTGGTGATCCTCCTGCCTCAGCCTCCCAATTTCTGGGATTACAAGCGTCCACCACCACGCCCAGCCTGTTATTTTATTTTAAAAAGAAAGTATTTTTAAATTCATGTTATTGGTACACTTTAGATATACATAATCATCATATTCACAATAGGGAATTTGTGTACAAAGTATTTTCTAAGAGAATATGTATGCCACCAAGGTGAAATACGTTTATTTTTTCCTGCTAACAACTAAACTAGATTTTAAAAAAGTAATTATTTTACTGTTTACACTGCACATGATGTCACTGTATTATTCAAGATGCAGTTTAATGTTCATGTCCTCTAAACTATTGTACCAGAAAAGCACTCTGACCCGTTATGTTTCTTATATTTTTGGTAAATAGTTTTTGTTTCATTACAATATTTTTGGTTTCATTACATTCAGTAGTAGATCTGGGATCGATAATTTTTGGAGTGTTTTTGTACTTTGTGCGTAGAAATTATAGATTTATTGAAAATCGCAAGTGATAATACAGACAGACCCCTGACCTTCCCTATTACTCCGTGTCCTCCCAGAGCAGTGTTTGTCCCTGGAGTAGCCTTCATTTTTTTTTTTTTTCCTTTAAAATGCAGAATTTCTGATCAGCGGTTCCCAGTTGTCCTTGTCCTCCTTGCTCTTTTTCTTTATATCTTTTGTTTTGTTGCAAACCTGACTAGGACCCCCGCCCCCCAGTGTCAGGAGTGTGTGCCCTTCCTGCGCTGGATGGGTTGGAATTGCGGGGGTATGGGCTTGGCTTCCAAGGGCAGGGGAATGTTGGCTTTGGCTCTTGGAGCTCAGCCTGGTGTTTCCGGTGATTGTCACAGACCAAGCGCGAACTTCGCCAAGACCTGAGCATAGCTGTGGCTCCCTCTTCCCACCCGCCGGCTCCCAGCTCAGCCCGGGCCTTTCCCAGGCCCTTCGCCTGGCCCTGCCATCCACCTCCGCCCTGGGCCGCATCCTGGACTGCACCTGCAGAGTCCGCTCCGCACACCGCTGACTAGCACTGCTGCAGTGCGCTGCCTTCCTCACCTCCACGGTGTCCCATCCGAGCTCCGGCTGAGCCAGGCGGGCCCCTGTTGGAGCGGGACCTGGGTCTCTTCCTACCTGCTTCTCTGACTGAGCCGTGCTTTCCCTGTCCTTTGCGCAGCCCCGGCCCAGCCCTGCTCGAGCCTACCCCTGCGCACACATCTCTCTCTGCTGCATCTTGAGTTTCCCTTCTCTCTGCGGACCTTTCCCATCAGCACTCTTTTCTTAAACCAGCTTAAGCATTTCTAACCTCAGACCGACAGGAACGTCTTGCCCACCACCTCAGCCGTGTCCAGAAAGAGGGCAGCCGGGAGGCTCGTTCCCGCCCTAGTGTGGTGCTTCCTCGGGAGAGGAAACATGGTCTGCTCACCGGGGCCTTCTAAGCGGTTTTTCTGGGCTCTTGTGTCTTCATCCTGTTCTTCGTCCTGCCTTCAGTATGGAATTTGAAGTCATGGAAATGGTAGCACCCGAGACTGAGCCTGTGGGGTCATTCCTTCCCGCAGATCTGGAACCCGAGTGAGCACCCTTGCTTGCGTAGAGGGCCTTGCCCGGCCGCCCTCGGGATGCTGGGCTTCTCCATTCCCGCCATCGCCGTCTGCCAGCAGCACCGCCCTCCTTCGCCCTCGGCACCTGCTTTTTGTTTTTTTCTGCTTGAAATACTACCCCGCCCCGTCCCTCTTGGCTGGTAATACCCGCTCATTTTGCAGATCCTTCTTCCGTTGTTTCCTCGGCTGAGCCTTTGAAGGTTATGACTGTGAGACTGCCGCACTGCTTTCCTTCCCGGCCCTCACGGTCGTCGGTGACTGAAAGGCCTTTCCCTGAGCAGTGCTGGTTGGGGCTCTCGGCCGGCACCCGACTGCTGGCTGCCATCGGAGTCCCTCGAGCCTAACACGGCGAGTACTCAGTAGCCTTCTTGTCTGTTAGTTAAACGAGAAAGCATTGTCCTTCCCCGTGTACTTGTGATATAAAAATAAAGCTATTAAAGCTCTGTGAAGCATGAACCATCTCCTAAGTATAGTGTGAATCCTATCAATGTAAGCTGTCATAGCAAGTAAGGTCTAAAAAGACCTGAACATTTTGCTACAAGCTATTGGCAGGTAGTGACTTCATTAAGTCTTGGCTTTAAATAATTCTGTCATTTCGTTTTTCATATAAGATGAGTGCACTTGGTATTACCCGAGACCTTGCCAGGTACCAGAACGTGCGCTACACAACTTCTTTCATCCCTGTCTTAACTCTGAACCCTTCCTGCCTGCTTTGCTTTCTTTTATTCTTCAAAAGGAAAAAGAGAAAAGAAAAGGCTGCAGACTTGTGTGTGAGCTGTCATCATGTCCTACTGTAGTGTTTGATTCAAGGGGTGAATCTCGAACGGTGTTTACGTAGTTTGCGCTCAGTAGGGGGACTGAACCCGGGTCCTGTACATTCTAGGGCAAGCGCTCTGTCACTGAGCTACTCTTCAACCCTTTAAAAAATTTTTAAAAAATTTTGATGGACGATCTAACATGTGCATCTAGTCTGGTCTTGAACCTGTGACCTTCCTGCTTCTGCCTCCTGACTGATTTTGTGATCATTCCTCAGCAAATCCTAATCAAGTGGCTGCCGTGCCACACGGGATGTCCTAATAGTGACTTGTCCTCCTCTGGGATCTGAGCCCCCTCTTTCCTTCCTGGGCTGGTGGGAGATGACTGGGTCCCCTGCTGCCGACCGCTTATATAATGTACTTCTCTGTATAGGGGGCATTTAGCTTCATTCACGTTGTAAGTAGAGTTGATTAAAGTGGTAGCTTTCTTCACGAAACATCAATGTTGGTGGTTTTAAAAACTGAGTAAAATAATTCTTTCACTGTCCTATTAGGTTATATCTAAGAGGATATGTGTCTTACGGGATTAGGCCCAATTAGCCTCACAGAGAAAGCCGAACGTCACACAGGAACCCTGTCCTCTGTCCAAGCTTCCTTTCAGGTTGAAGAAATAAGAACCTGCAATTCATTACCAAGCCTGTTTGTCAAGCCATCAGTTTAGCTCTAATTCCAGCTGGCACCATGGATTATCGTTAATTTCTTGACATTAAGAAATTAATGTGTGTACTATTGTGTGTACTGAAAAGTCAAGAGAGCACTTGAACAGACAGTCCTTGGTGACAAAGGAGCAGAGAAAGTGTCCTCTTTGGAGTTTTAAATAGAGTTTAAAGATCGGTGCCAATGTTGTCATTCTCTGTAATCCCTTTTTTCATGTGCAAACCCTTGACAGTTACCACTTTTCGAAATTAAATGGAATGTCTTTGCGTCGTCTCTAAAATATTTTAAAGCTGTCTTTTCAAACTCTAAAGGAATTCTCTGAGGTGTTTTCCCACTAGATGCTGTGTTTAAATGTTCAGCTCTGCAGTGTGCACGTGTAGGGCTGATGGAGCTGCTCGCTCACATGCCTTCTCTTGCTCTTCCAGCCGCTGCCCAAAGCCATGGTGTCCCGGCTCTGCGAATCGAAGAAGGTGTGTGCCGCTGCGGACATGCAGCTCCAGGTGTGTATGGAGCGTAGTTCCGAGGTTCCCCAGTCACCATCCCACGTAAATGTGTAACTCTGCGTTCTTTCCAGCTCTGCACATTTATTATGATAATTATGCGTCTGAAACGTCTTTCATCTGAGTTCAAAGGGCCTGGCCAAAAGGACTCACTCAGCCTTCACACTGGCCCCGTGCAGTACAGAAAGTGGGTAGTTTCCCGTTTCCAGTTGGGGAAAATCAAAGCCGAGGAGGAGTGCTGACTTCTGGGTGAGATATTTAAGCAACCAAATTAGGGCTCAAACCTAAGCATATATATTCTTATTTATTCTGTATTTTTAATATGATTTTGAACTCAAAAAAATAATATGTCAAAAAAGAAAAGATCCAATCAGAAAGGGACAGTGAAATGAATAGACACTTCTCAGAAGAAGTACAAGTGGCCAATAAATACATGAAGAAGTAAACGCTCCTCATTGCTGGCCATTAGAGAAATGCAAGTTAAAACACTGCTGAAGTCTCATCTGAGCTCAGAAAGGATGGTCGTCACCCAGAAATCAAATAACAACAGGTGCTGGTAGGGCTGCAGGGAGAAGGGACTTTCTCTGCATTGTTCATGGAATTGTAATCTAGTATAAGCATTGTGGAAATCAGTGTGGAAATTTCCTCAAGAAACAAACTATAAACTCCCATTTGACCCAGCTAGTCCACACGTAGGCCCCCCACAGAGAAGTGAAGACACCAATTGCAGTGATAGGTGCACACCCGTGTTTATAGCAGCGCAGTTCACAGTAGCTAAATCTTGGAAGCAGCCTGCGCGTCTATCAGCAGATGACTGGGTAAGGAAATGTGCTGTTTACACAGGATGGAGCACTGCTCCGCCATAAAGAAAGATAAACTTGAGTCATTTGTGGGAATGTGATTGCACCTTGAAACTACGTTAAATGAAATAAATCAGACCCGCAAGCTTAAATATCACATGGTTTCTCTTATATGAGAAACTCAAGTTATAAATAAAAAGCAAAATAGAAGATAGGTACTAGGAGCTAGGTAGCTAGAGCTTTCTCAAACGGAAAGGGGATTAAGAGATGGGGGAGGCCGGGCATGGTGGCACATGCCTGTAATCCCAGCACTTACGAGGCTGAGGCAGGAGGATCATTGTGAGTTTGAGGCCAGCCTGGGCTACCAAGTGAGCTCAAGGCCAGTCTGAACTGCACAGTGAGACCCTGTCTCAAAAAGACAAAAAAAAAAGATGGTCGGGGGAAAGGGATAAGACGTGTGATGTCCAAGCGGCTGTTCCACGCAAGAATGCGAATGTGGACTGCAAACGTTGCTAATAAAAGGAATTTTTCTTGGAAAAAAAGATGTTGTGGTTTTAGAGGTGACGTTTACACATTATTACCATAGTTGTAGATAATACTGAACACCATTCTCCCAGGTTGCCAGTATAAGAAAAACGTTACAAACCATCTGGATACCAGGTCTGCATGATGCCAGATGTTTAGATATTTACAAATGCTCAGATTGTTTACAGAATTCTTACTGTTCATCAGAGCTTGAGTTGTGTCAGTATAACCTAAACACATCTTTCATCTTAGGCAGTACTCACTTCGTGACGATCCACTTGCTTATTTATGAAGGAAACGACCATTTCTAGTTTTGAAAATTCAGTCCCTAGAAAGTAATGAATGAGTTCTACTTTTTTTTTTTTTTTTTTTTTTTTGGTTTTTGTCCGGTACCAGGAACCGAACTCACGACCTTGCGCTTGCCAGGCAGGCGCTTTGCCGCTGAGCTACATCCCCAGCCCCATGTTCTACTTTCGTTGTACCTTAAAGATGTGTATTTCAGGCTTGGAATGCAGTTGATGGTACAGCACAGGCACAAGTGGTAGAGTGCTGCCCCCCCAAATATATGTGCATATATGCATTATATATATATATGAAATACATATATATGAACATCTATATATGTATTTCAGTAAAAAATGCATACTATACAGATAAAACCACGAATTTACATTTGATTTTCTTAATTCAGTAATTCAGGTTTCTGAATTTTTTGCTTTTTTTGTACCAGGAATCAAATTCAGGACGTCGTGCTTGCCAGGCAGGTGCTGTGCGCCACGAAGCTAAATCCCCAGCCCCAGAAATGTTTTAAAAAATGAGTTTACTTGGCAAGAGTTTCTTGATTTTCAGGCATCCGCAGTAAAATGTTGCCTTTAGAAGTCTGTGCTGCGGCTGCTTTTTGAAGTCATTCCAGCGATCTTCTTTGAAGATGGGAAAACAACCTTGCCTTCCTCTCATCCTCAAAAGGAATCGCTCCGGGAGAGGACTGAGGGGAAGCAGAGGCCACGAGCGTTTCCTGCCGGGGCTGTGTGTGTGCGTGTCCAGCTCCCACACGGCGCTTGCACGGTGGACAAATGGGTGGGAAGGAAGCGACTTACTGCAGCTTTCTAGGGGCACCAATAGTGTTCTGGAAAAAAATGTTACTGTGCCTTATTTAAAAAGTAGGCTTCATATTCCGTGGCCCTGAGGTTCTTTGACCCAGGAGCATGTAACCGGTTAGGGGGCCAGATAGGCTGATGGCTGAAAGAGTTGTTTGGTTTATCAGCAAATAAGCATGAAATAAATGCACATTTACTTTGTTTTGTTTTTATGATGCAAAAGGTTACTCCATGTTTATACTACTTTAAAGGCATAATTGAAGACAGGAAATTCTTGAATTCTGACTTATTTATGGATTGGGGCAAAGAAAAAAACCAAGTTAGAATTAAGAGTTTTAGTTGCTAATAATCTGCGATGTTAGAATATAGCCAAGACACAAGCTGAGTAATTCTGGCTTCCCCGGTTGTCTTTATACATTGTTACTCATTGTAGAAGGCCGAATTGAAAGAGCTGTATTTAGCTGTATATGTGTAGATTACCAATTAGAGGAAGGCAGGATTTATATTTAGAAAACGTCTGTACTTTTCTAGGCAAGGTTTAAACCTGACTTTTTAATTTAGAGCCATAATGCTATATCTAGATGAAGCCAGAGCTAGAGGTCATTTAAATTTTTTCTTTTATCCAGACTAATCCTCACTTCTTTTTAAGTCAGCAGCTGCACATTCTCCGCAAATTCCGTTTCTAAATCTGAAAGATGCATAACAGAGGCATAATTGCATGTCAGAATTTTCCCTTTAAATAAAGCATTTCCTTTAAGAAAGTCTGTTTCTTCTACCAGGTGAATTCCAAACCTGCTAACAGGCAAGTCAAACGTTGCAGTGGAGAAGCACTTTACTTCAGGTTTCCCTGTGCAAAGCCTAGTTCTCTTTTCTCTGCAAACAGCACATTTCTTGTTCGAACTGTCTTGGATGCTTTATTACCTATTATGTTTCACTGGTCCCCATCTTCCATTCAGAGCGAGCGGTCCTTCTCTCTTGGACCCCTGCTTGAGCCAGGACGGTCCCTGTGTGACAGCTGCTCTCTTTGTACTTCCTGAAACCAGGTGTGGGGTGCGATGTGGGACCCTCGTGTCGCTCTGAACTCTCCAACAGCTGCATCAGGATCCTGTGTAACATCTGTACTCACCAGATACGAGATTTTTATTTCTTTTCTCCATTGTCACCCCCACCTACTTAATGTTCTCTTACCTCTGGTTGTAAAACTAGGATTCTGACTGCTTCAATTCTCGTCTTTTAGATCTCCCCGGGTTCCAGGAAGAAACCAAACAGGATTTACTATATCCAGGGAGTTTCAAGTTTTAGCTGTGTTTTTTTCCTATACCTAACTATGTATCTATTGACAAAATTCCAGTTGTGAGGTCCCAAATTTAACTTGCAGCATTGTACATGAAGAGTATCTTGTGGATATGGTTCAAACTTCTTTAATACCCTTAATCAGGAAAAGGTTGAGAGCATTCCTTTTAGCAGGGAGTACGTCTCGCATCGTATGCATTTATGTTTGTGAATGATTTCAGCTGCGACTTGTAATTTTTTTATTGTACTTATGACATCTTTGGGTGACCACATCTTAAACATGGGACTAGACTACCAAAGCTAAATAGATGTTTTCATCTGTCTAGGTTTTTTATGCCACTCTGGATCAGATCTACCATGGGAAGCATCCCCTGAGGAAGTCAACCACAGACATTCTCAAGGAAACACAGGAGAAAGTTTATGGCCTCCCCTATGTTCCCAATACTGTGAGTCCTACTGTGTGCTATAGAATGGCCCTGCTTTTGTATGTTGTGGTCTACTTTCATCGTGGCTGACTCAAAATCCCTACATTTATGTTGACGTTTCACGTGGGATAGATGCTAGGAATTACCTGGCGCCAGTCATCAGTTTGTATGTTCATATTTTCCTCCCTCTCACTGTCTTTCTAGCTTCCGGGAAAAGTGAGTGTTAAAAAGGCCATTGGAGTTCATTAATATCCTTCTTTTTAGTTATTTTTTATATGGAGAAAAATAATGTTATAAGATGAACATGAGTATCATTCCCTGATTTATTGAGTACCTCATATTTCACAGGGATCGTAATAGATGCTGTGTATCCTATCTCATTTAGCACCCTATCAGGGTAGAGAGCAGGAGTATTGTTACCATCTGTTGAGTTCTATAGAGTTCTATGCCAGGCTCTACTTAGTTGCTCTGGGAAAAGATCTCCCACTTACCTCTCACGCCAGTACTCTACTGAGGCTCACACACGTGGTATCACCTAAGTTCATTATTCAATTAGTGATTGTACAGTACTGGGATTCAGTACCTACCTTAGACTTTCTTCACTAGTCTAAACTTCCTAGAGGGAAGCTAGATTTGGTGGGGAGAGGATTGGCTGGCCCAGTTGGCAGTGCAGCTGGCTTTGGCATTAACTCAGGACTCTGTAGGTTAAGTGTATCCTGACTTAAGCAGAAAAGGGAGTGTATTGATTACATGCGTGTCTTATTAGCATTTCTAAAATGCATTAGTAACTCATCTTGGGAATAAGTGTCCCGTCGGTTATCTTGAGGAAGACTGGCTGACAGAGCCCACCCAGCTTCCTCCTGCAGAACCTCGCAGAATGTGCAGCTGCTCGTGGACAGCGTGTGTCTCTGGTGCTCTGTCCCCAAACGTGGTCAACACAGAAGTCGTTGTGGGTTGCCTCTAGGTACTAGCCATGTGTGTGTAGGGCATGTTCTGGAAAACTGTGTTTATAATACTGCAACTTTTTATATTACTAATAGTGATGCACTTCCACCATTATTCCATATTAAATTAAGAATGCTTACTCTACAAAGAAGTAGCCTCACTGTATCAGCAATTTATTAATATTTGTGTGAGTGCAGAGTCACTCTGTGTAAAGTACAGACCAACTTAATGTTTACTGTTCTTGCTTTTCCATCATGCAATAGTTTGACACCAGAATTTCAGAAGTTCCCCCTCAGTTGTGAGTAGAGAACAGTTTTATAGCATAGACTGACACCCAGGTCTTCTGTTGTCACTTCTCCTCCATTCAGAGCACAAAACACATTCACAGTGTTTTGTTTTTTATATGAGTGACCATCTCTTCTCAGAACTTTTTATTTCTAAGGGATTGTGCGTCTCTCCTACTTTCAACTCAGAGTAGGAGAGCTTATGTTTTTATTTTTATATCTTTTCCTTTTATAAATGGCTGTGTGCTTTGCATTCTCACTCACCTCTGCACAGGTGGAGAGTCAGGTCTGGAGGGAATTCCTCAGCCTACGACCCTCTGACTCCGCCCCAGTGAGGATTTTTCAGATACGCAGCATGGTGTCTGCTTCTGGCCGTGATAGAACCAATTTCTGACCATCGGTTAATGGTCAGTGGTAGTTCAGCAGTTTGAACTGATTTGCTGACTTGTGGGTTCTGGCTGTAAAGCAGAGTTTCCCGCCCAATTCTTCTCAAAGTAGTTTTCTTTGCATAAATCTTACCGTCAGTGAGACAGCCGCTGACCCTTCCTGACCTCATACTGAAAACAGTAATGTATACAGAGTGAGAAAGTCCTGAGCACTGTGTGTCTTTACAGGAGCAAACTTAGTATGTCTAAGAAGATTGTCTTTCTTCTCAGTTCGTAACTTAATGCTCATCTTGTGGCTGGTTTACAAGCTGCCTAAGGCCAAAATAAGAGTCATCGCAGGGAAACAGCTGCTGAGGAGTGTATTGATATTTGGACATTACTCTTGTTAGAGCAGACACCAGCAAAGAACGTGAAAAGAAGGCTCGCTCCTGAATAGCACCTACTCCACGTGGAGGTTTCATTTCCGTATCTGGCAGCAGACTGGCTTGCTACAGTGAAGCAGTGATAACACCGGTTAAAAGCGGCACACCTGTTACTCCGGATTCCCCGAGATAGAGCAGAGGGCATTCACATAAGCTACACAATGCGTTGCTTACCTGGACCTGTTTTTGAGAGGATATTGTTAGGTAGACGGTGATGACCCTGTGAAAGAACACAGTGCAAGCCCAAATTAAGGGTCGGGGACGGGACCTGCTGTAGTCACTCCGAAGGAGAGTCCGAGTCGGGTTTATTGAGCTGGTCTTTCATGAATAGTTTGGGAGGGCTTAGTGGGATGGGCTTGGGTGGTATGAGGCGAATGGGGGGACAGGAGGCCAGGGGAGCGAGAATGGCTGGGTACGTGGCCATAGCGGGCACTGTGTCCCGGCAGAGGAGGCGCTGTCCCTGGCTCGGGTGGCTGGGAGTTGCAGGAGGGCAGACCTGTCGGCTGTGCCGCCGGCCCGTTGGAGAACGAGCAAACACCCTGCAGCCTGCTGTCACGGGAGACTCGTTTCTAGTAAGGCTCATTTCCCTTAAATATATATATATATCTTACAGTAGGTATAATTATGTCTGTAGCATACCGGGTTATTGGAACAAAAAACAGCTGGAAACTGGTAAAGTAGCCAGACACATTAAAGAGCAAACATGCTTTTGCTATATATTTGCATATTTGTTCAATTGTAGTGTTTGTATTATTGATAATGGTGATTGCTATATTTATAAAATACGTTTATATGTTATACTTCCACTGCATGCCTTCATATACAGTACCGGGCCCAGGTGGTGGGATGTAGCACTGAATAAAGCAGATGAAACCCTTGCCCTTACAGATCTTGTATTAGGAGTGGGTTATTTGTAGACATGGGTGTGCCAGTGGCCTATCTACTATGTGACTACCCTGTCAGATATTTCATGGTTAAGGAAAGTATCAGTTGCTCTAGTCAAATTACTCAGCGTTTTGAGCAGGTGGCTTGAACCTAGAGAAGAGAACCTGTGAAGACTGCCCATCCTGACGCATGATGCGGCAGGCACAGTGTGAATATTTGGAGCCAGTTTTTAATACCAGGGCTGAGAACTTCACGAGAAAAGAGGCACCTCTCCTTGGCTCCTGCCTTCTGCACTCTCGGCAGCGTGGCCCCTGCACAGGTCCGTCTGGTGCTGGCATGTGTCCAGGGAGGCTCAGCGTTCCCAGATGCAGCGCCCGCTGGACGCCAAGGGCTGAGCAAAGGGAAAGGCCGGCCAGGACGGAGGAGAAGAGTGGTTCAGAGGCTCGGGCCAACCATCAGGTAGACCTGGGTGTCTGGTGCTTGGTAGGTTGGGAAGTGGTGGTAAAAGCGAAGACGTGGGGAACAGCACGCACTGTGTGGCTGGGGATGGCAGTCTGTGAAACATGGAGCCCGGTGGGGGGGGCATTTTATGGGATGCAGTGATGATGAGTTGAGCTTGACATGGCTGGAGCACACCCAGCTGTTGGCTCAGCAGGCCTGACATGCAGGCCACGGGTTAAGGTGGGAGCTCTGCGATCTGGGCGATCCTGCCCGAGTGAGAAGCTGGTCAAGGAGCCGTATGGCTCAGGGGGCGCGTGAGGGGCAAGGCGGGGAATGTAGGCCCCTGCAGCAGGGGCCGCGTGAGGGCCGGGGCTTGGGCGTGGGCTCCCCACCCAACAGCCTTCTTTCGAGTACCAGCAGAGAACCCAGCGCTTTGCACATACTCTTTCCTGGCTTACTACCTAATCACAGCCGTGTAATGTTTTACTCTGTTCTGTTATTTTAGGGATGTGTTGGTTGTATGGTGGCTTGAAACATTGTTTATGGAATATTTGTTTGAATGTGGATTCCCAGTTCCCAGCTGACAGACTCATGGAAGAAGTCTCACCATATAAGTTTCGCGCAGTTTGAGGGCTTACCCTGTTTAAATTCCTTGATTTTTGGAGTAACTCCTAAACTGCCACTGCCGTTGCCATGATTATGTGTGGAAAGAAAAGTAACCGCTTATTTACTGGCTGGGAGATGGAGTGCAACCAAGTAAGAGGATTGCTTACGCAGGACCGCGTCCCAGATAACTTTCACACAGCCCCTGCGTGGGCAGGGGGGCTGGGGAGGCGAAACCCGGGTAATGGGAGAGTGCACAGAGCTTCCGGGAGCTCTGCTGGCTGGTTTACCGTGGAGGTTTGTTTGTCTAATAGTCTCAAAAGGAAGGGAAAAGCACCCAGTAAGAGAAAGTGGCACTGTTATACGCTGAGTTTTTTTTCTTGTCCACCTGGTAGCCAATTTGTAAGAGCTTTTTTGTTTAAAAAAAAAATGTGTGTGTGTGTATATAGGTATATACGGATATGTGTGGATATATGTGTGAGTGTGTATGTATGATGGCTGACACTGAAGCATTCAAGCATATAAAAATTGTTTTTGTATTTTTAATTCTAAATGCATAAAGCTTCTTTTCCACAGGCAATAATCTAAATTTACTGATTCAGGCAGTGCTGGGGACCCGCCCCAGGGACTTTCTCATGCGGGGCAAATGCCCTATCACTGAGCTACATCCCCAGGCCTCGGCTTCACAGTTTCCTTTCAGTTACCAGCATGAATTGCATCGCCACTTACTGACCTTACATGGCGTCAGTATTCATGATCTTTTAAATACTAATGATCTTTAAAACCTTGTTGTTTGAGTAACGGAGGAAACATGAAGATAAAGAATAACTACCTCTTAAATGATTTCTGCCTTCTAGATTAAAATGATAGATTTTTTTTTTTTCCAATAGTTATTTTCAAAGTAAGACTGGTAAGAGAAGCCGTGGCTACCCAGAGGGGTCTTTATGTGAATAGCTGAGGTCCACTTCTGACCTTATCACACTTTGTCACATGTCAGTTTAAAGGGCATAAAGAGCTCTTTTTTAAAAACATGTACAAAAATACATTGTCCGCTGAACAATGGGAAAAGAGCCCCAGGGTAGTTCAGAGTTCACTGTTGTTTCTCTCGGGAGTGTATTCAGCTTAAATTGTTTGTATAAGTGCTTATACCTCCTCGTTGATCTCTTTCCTGGGTGTAAGGTTCTTTTCCTCCTATCCTTGTGCCCTGTCTCTCCTACCGATGGAAAATCTCTTCCGTGAGGTGGAGGTGCTGTCTGGGTTGAGTTACCTTGGAGGATTTGATGTCACTAAGCAAATGTTATATTAAAGAAAACAATTATTTATTTTTGTTTTTCTTTATCTGAAGTACAAAGACCATCTGGTGCATATCTAGAAACACCTAAGTGGTTAATTGCATGTTAAATTCCTTTCCTCTTTGGCTGCATAAACAACTGAGAAAATATTTACCTTCTCTGTCATGCTGGATTTATTTATGACTTTGTAACTAAAACACAGAAGTGTTATAAATTGAAACTTTAATCTCACGATTGACTCATTTTGTAAAAATTTATATGGTTTCAGTGTGTGGGACAGCTGCAACTCTACATTTCACCAGTTTCAAACATGAAGAAACTGTATGACTGCCAGGTTGTTTTTCTAATACAGTCCTTTGAGCCAAGTCACAGCTTTCATTTTTGTCTTGGTTTTCATGAGTAGCGTTGCACTGGGGGGTGGGGGCTGCAGTTTGACATGGGCTGGATATAATGAACTGAAAATCCAGGGTCCTAGGAGCTGCTCTTTACCGAGTACGTGCTTGTGTTTCCACTGACACGTGTGTCTTTCAGATTTAGGTTGCTTACACCTCACAAAGCTTTTCTCTCGTGAGTCCCTGAGGTAAGTCACGTTCTCGTCCACAGGAGCGTGAGCGGGTTGCAGGGTCTCACTGAGTCGTGGCAGTGCTGGGTATACAGAGGAAGCCGGTGGTGCCCGTTCGCCTCTGTGCCTGAGCACCAGCAGGGCCTCAAGGCGCAGGCAACTCCGACTGGCAGCAAGGTTCCAGCTGAGTGTTAATTTTAAATTTTCATTCCAGTTTGAGTAGCGTGTATGCACAGTTAAACATAAGTGTGCAGGGCTTTACAGCGTCAAGCTGGCCTCCTGCTCTGTGCCTCCTGCCCTCGATTCCCTTCCCGGACGGGAGCCTGGGTCACCGCACCCTCACGTAAGGGTAGAGCTGCCTCCATTCGGTTACCGCTCTCATTACCTTCCTTCCTCTGCCGCGCTCCCTGCCTGTTCTCCGAGCTGGGCGGACCCTCGGCTGGGCGGTGGCAGTTGTCCCCGCGGGAGCAGGGCCGCACAGAACAAGGTCGGCAGCCGTTCCTGAGCGCGGCTGTGGCGTGCGGCCTGCCCCCGAAGCCGTGGCTGCCGTTGCTCGCAAGCGGAGGCCGAAGGCTGCAGTCCGCCTGAGGCTCTGTGTGGTCCGGCCGCCCCAGCTCCGTCCAGCTGGGCGCGCCTGCTTCCTTGGCACCCGCTTGCTGGCCCTGCCCGCCGCGCCTGGAGAGCTCGCTCCTGCCTGCCCACTAGCGCCGCTTCTGCAGACCCGGCCAGGCCCTGTGTCGCGCCGCCCCCCGCCTTGGCGCTTCCCTTCAGGTCGGCGGTCTCCGGCCTGGAGTGAAGTCACACAGCAGCGAGGCCTGTTTCTCAATTGTTCAGTATTTTTCCAGCACCTGGAACAACTACTCAACGTAGTAGTTACCCAGTAAACATTGGTCGTTTTTTTACCATTTTATTGAGGTGCAGCTTTCTGAAGGGCACCACTCCCAATGCGCAGCCCCGTGAGTCTCAGTGGAGGCAGTGCCTGTGTGATCCCCGCCAGATCAGGCTCCACAGTGCTTGCGTAGCTCAGGGGCCCGTGCACCCGCGTCTCAGTCCGGGTGCCTTCCCCACAAGGCGCCTCGGTTTTGCCTGTTCAGAACTTCGTGTAAGTGGTGCCGTACCGCCCATGTGTGTCTTTGTGTCTGGTGTCTTCGTACAGCATGACGTCTGCGGGATCCATCTGTCGTGTGGCATGTTTCAACAGTCTGTCCTTTTCCACTGCTTTGTAGCATTCCGTTTCTAGTATGCCACATTCTGTTCGTTCCAGTATTGGGAGTCATCTGAAGTATTTACAGTTTTGGAATATTATGAGTAAAGTTCTGTAAATATTCCTGTATATACCTTTTGGCAGACATAGCATCCATTTCTGTTAATACTTTCCTGAAGTTAGTGATTGGCAAACAGGAGTTACATCCCAGCCAGCAGTGCTTGGATGACCTGTTCGCCTTACATCCTCTCTGCTGCTTGCTGGTGCGGGGCCTTTTAATTCCAGCCATTTCGGAGCGTAGAACATTGTCTGCTTGTGGTGTTAATGTGTTTTCCTCATGACTAATGATTTGGGCACATCGTGGTATACGTAGGGCCCTTGAATGTGCTCTGTATGTGAGACTCTGGTGGGTCATCTGGATGAAGCAAGACCCACTGGGGGCTTTCACACCGAGGACGAGAGGCCACACGTGGGGCGGAAGGGGGAGGATGAGCTGAGGTGCAAGCGACTTGACCTGAGCAGCCTGAGGGCGGCACTGCCATTAGACGGAGAAGACGGGGGTGTCGGCCCATGGGGAAATCAGTTTGGGAAATACTGCGTCCGAAACATTAGGCAAACGAAAGAAGGTCCCACTTAGGTGGTCATAGGAGCGGCCGTGCTCGCAGTGCCCAGTGGGGAGGGCTCTGCGTTGACTGTGTCTAAGCCGGAGAACTGGGTGAGAGCGCCCCGCGGTGCGCACAGAGAAGACGCGCTGTGAGGCGAGGCATGCCTCTGCTAGTGCGCTGGCACCTGAGGAGGAACCCGGAGAACGATGGGGAGGAGACCGTGCTAAGAAGGCGGTGTCCTCGAAACCAGCTGCAGAAGGTGTCTCGGGGATGAGTGAGTCACTGATTGTTTCAGCAGTACCTTTAGGTCAGGTGCGCTGAGGCCTGAGAATTAGGAAAGCTTGCATAAGAACAGTGTCTTTCCCCCTTGCCCGCTCTGCACCCAGCTGCCTCCGTCTGGAGGGCACCTTGCTGGTGTCCAGGCCCTGCCCACCTCTGAAAGGCAGATCGCTGGAAGATCCCCAGCGAGGCTGAGCAGCAGACTGCGCAGCTGAGCCTCGAAGCACTCGGGTGTGTGTGGGTGTGCCAGATTGGCTTAGGGTTTGTCCTTTCCCCATCCATGTCTCCCTCTGCTAGAAAGCTCTTTTGAAACTCAGCGCTATGTTGTTCCAAGACCCAGCCTTCCAAAGTCCTGGCAGGCTAGCTTCAACATTCCATGTTCAACCTTGCCTGAGCCGGGCTAGGTCCCACTCACTCCCTGAGCTTCTCCAGTATTTTTTGTCGTGCATGCTCTTGAGTCCAGCCCAGAGGCCAATGTAAGACCACAGGAGTTGGGACTGCCTGTCACTAAGCCAGAGAAAGTCACAACAGCACCTGCGTCCTGTGGCTGCATCACCACTAGACACCCTTGCGGTGGGGTGAGTTTCTACCCACTCCAGCCCTCGCAGAAGGAGGCACTTCCTTCCCGAAGAGAATAGATAAGTACCAGCCCACGGAGTCAAATGGGTGAAAGTAGCCTTGGGCCTGACCCCTGCAGGACCAGCGTCCTCCAGGCTCCAGCCTTCCTCCTGATGCTTAAAAGTTAGCAAAAGAGTTGGGCAGGTCGGTCACATTGTCTAGGTCTGTGTTGTAACCCAAATTCCTCCTTAGCCGGGGGAGGTAAGGTCGGGCCTCCAGCATCTTGGAGTTGTCTGTGATGACCTCAGCAGGCCTGTGCCCGTCCTGACTTCTGCATCCCTCTCTCATACCACATGACAGAGAAGCCTGTTCTCATGGCATGTAACGTCCCCGCGAAGAGAGCCTTATGTATGATTTTGTATTTTTTAATTCATTTTAATCTGCAGGCTGGAATCTAATTTTTAAATTTATTGGAACTCACATTTTAAAAAGAAATAAAAACATTTAAAATTTTTAAAAAAAAGAACAGTTTCTTATCCAGGTGGAGTGGTGAGATAAAGTCCATGTGAATGCGTTTCAAGAGAAATTGGAGGGAGAGAAATGGGAGACTGAACGTAGGCAGCTTTTTTTTTTCCCCCACAAAAGAAGGAGAGAAATTGGACTTGGAGGAGATGGCGGAATGAATTGCTGTTTTATTTGATGAATTTCATTTTGATTAGTAATTAGAAAAGACATGTGCAGGCTAATAGAAAGCTCTATTAAGACCGAAATTTTGTTGCTGCAGAAGAGAGAGGGAATCAGTGTACAGGCGAAGATTTTCTGTGTGCATAGAAGGTCAGCCTGGACTGGGAGCACAGGTGGCCGTCTCTAGAATGGGAGCTGAGATGGACGCAGTGTGTAGATGCGGGTGTGGAAGTCTGTGCCGGGGCTTCACGCCGTGCCGTGGGAGGTGGCAGCAGGCGAGAGTGCGGGTGAATGGCGGTGCTGGCGGTAGAGGAGTGGGGAGCGGGGCTCAGGTGGCCACAGTCAGGCAGAGATGGGAGGGGTGGAGATACAGAAGTATGGACAGCGGAAGGGCCCTGCTTGGTGTGGTGCTGCTGATTTGAAAGGAGAGCCACAGGGATGGTTACTGCCTTCCTCGGCCGTGTTCAGTGGGTAGGTACAGTGCTGAGCTTTAACCAGGGTTTTCCTTTGGTGAAATGAGCACAGCGATACAACATAAGGCTCACATGTGAGAGTTATGTGAAGGGCTGTGGGATTTAACTGGGTAAAGAGGGCAGTGTACACACGATGAAGCCAAGGCAGAAGGAACTTGGGTAGTGGATTTTGAAGTCCTGGTGGTGGTACAGATAAGATGCTTAGGAGTTGGCTGAAAAGACAGGAGTGTGTGGTTAAGGAAAGGAGTGCTTCAGGTTGCTATCACAGAAGGGTTTCATGTGTGGCATTGGTGGGGTCTAGGTTGTCACCTTGGAAAGTAGAGACTGAATTAGGGCCAAGGATAGTACCAAGGAGGAAAGGCTTGTTATAGTTTAGATTGAGAATGTCCCCCAAGAGCTTCATCTGTTCAGAAGTGGGGCTTTTAGAGGTGAATGGATTATGGAGTGCTCTAGCTAAGCGTGATGTTAGGAGGTGGGGTCTAGTCAGAAGAGACAAGTTACTGGGGGAGTGACCTGGAAGAGTATGTTTCTGTCCCCAGCTCGTCCCTTCTCTCTGTCTCTGTCTCTGTCTCTATGTCTCTGCTTCTTAGCAGAGAGAGACGTGAACTGCTGTCCATGACATGAACAGCTTTCCTTTGTGGCAGACCCTCCCATTGCACAGTTTCTGCACTTGAGCCTGCTAACTATGGACTGAAGCTTGTGAAATTGTGAGCCAAAATAAACCTGTCCTTTAAGTTGTGAATTTCTGGTGCTGTGCCCCAGCCATGAGAAGAGTGACTTAAGACAGATCTGGGGACTGGGACTGGGTATTGTGCTTTAACTATTACTTGACCATGTGATTTAAAAGCCTTTGAAACTGGCTTTCAGAAGGAATTTGGAAAGTTTTGGAAGTGTCAGCAGAAGAATTCCTAAAATGCTGTAAGCTGAACTTAATGAGACATTCTGGTTGGATCTCACAAGACCAGTGTGCTGATAAAAAGGCAGATGGTAAAGACCAGACTCACATGATTTCAGTTGGGAAAAAGGGCTCCATCGGCAGTTAGATTTGAAACCATGTTATGTTATGCTCCAGCAGAAAATTTGTCATCATTTGTTCATGTCCTGGGACTTTGCGGGAAACTGAGATTAAGGATGGTGGACTCACTAAGTTGGCAGAGGAAATTCAAGGCAACCAAACATTCAGGCTGTGGCATGGACAATGCTGGTGGCCTTTAGCCATATCTACTATGATAGTCAGGACCAAAAAGCAGAGCTGAATAATTTGCAGAGTTTTGCTAGTGGCCAGAAAGAAAGCAACTGTAATACTGGGGCCTGTAAAGTTGGAGCACAAAAGAACATGGTTACTAAAAAGATTAGCATGAAACACAGCAAGTACTTTGCATCACGACAGTACGAAAGAAGCCTTGAGCACATCTCAGGAATCAGTGAGACACCACTCTTCTCAGGCTCCAGGGTGCAAAAGTGGAAGACTCCTTTGAGAAGAGAACCCCAGGGTACCCTGCTAGAGAAGGGCTGGCTGCGGAATGGTCTCCCATTCACAGTGTTTAGCTATCCTGATACTTAGAGGCCTCTGCAGCTGTGATTCAAGGGGCCCTTGCTATTGCTTGAGTGTCCAGGCATCCCATGTGGTGCTAGTTTTTCAGATGTACAGAATGCAAGAGTTGTGGGGTCAGGGAGACTTCTATCAAGACTTCAGAAGGCCTAGGAGATAGGCATTGTGCTCCGAGAGGACAATGTTGGAAGCTGTGAGAGTGAAGCCAAAAGTTCATTGTAGGTCCCAGGAATCTGGAGAACCCAGGAGTGTGGAGTGTCTGCTGAGGAAAGCTGGAGGCAGTGAGCAAAGCTACCCCAAGAAGGAGGCCATGAGGGCTGCAACCAGCAGTGCCACAGGGGCAGAACTGCCCATGCCCTTGGAGTACAATTCTCACCCCACTTCCCCTGCATGATGCACATAGCACTGTGGGATTTAATGTTTGCCTTGCTGTGTTTCAGTCTTGTTTTTGTCCTGTTCCTTCCTATTATTCTGTTCCTCGCTGTTGGGTTGACAATATTTATCCTATGCCATTGTATGTCAGTGTGTCGGTTTGGGGCTTTTTTTTGCAAGGTGAAACAGTACAATAGAGGACACACATTTTATAAGATTACTTATAATAGTCACCCAAAGAACGATATACAAAAGAGTGCAGGAAATCTGTCCACACACTAAGACCAAGGAATCCAGCTGAGGGCCTGGATCCTACGGAAATGTCTTGCATGAGTCCAGCTGAATAGCTGGAGCCCATAACAATGCCTCCTACGAATCCAACTGGAGGCCCAGAGCCCATGACAACGTCTCATGCAGGCCTGCTTCACAGATCTGCGCTGGGAAGGCCCAAAGGTCAGTGGTGGAATCTAGGAAGTCTGTGCCAGTGGGATGAAGGACCTGTGCTAGTAGGCTGATGGATCTGCAGTGGAGCCAGGAAGCAACGTTCAGAAGAACCAGAGCTCCCCTGAAAGGTACCCCAGTCAGTAACAGTGAGGTCCCAAGCTCCTCTGATGATCAAGATGGCTGAGTTCCCATCAGGAAAACCAACACAGCAAGCTTCTCCAGGAAACCAGCAGTGCACTGTCTTCCCCTCTGAAGCCGGGAAGCGATGCTCAAAGTGAGGACCAGCACTCTCCCAAAGTGAACCAAAGCCATTCTCAGTGTCAGCAAGGTCCCAAGCTTCTTGGAGGATGCAAACAGCCAAGTTCATCAGGAAAGCCAGCATGACAAGCTCCTCTGAAACAACCAACAGCTCCTTATAGCTTCGACCAGCTCCCACAGCCTTTCTCCACTCCCAGCAGCCTCTTTAGTTCCCAAAAAGCCTCCTCCTCCTTCTCCAGCTCTGCCTTGTATGCTGCTGGCAACAGTCCTCAGGTGGGCCTCCCACACCCAGCACCACGCTTACTCAGTTCAGCTGGGGGTTATAAGCTGACTACCAGTTGTCAACCCACTACAGTCAGAAATATTTAACTTTCTTTTTTATTTTTACAGGGATTCACAGTTAAGAGTTTGCCTTGAGTCTCACGGGAGACTTTGGAACATAGACTTTTCAGCAGTGCTGAAACTGTTAAAACTCGGTGACTCTTAGAGATAGACTAAACGCATTTTGCATAAAGAGATGGACATGAATCTTTTGGATAGTATGGGTGGAATGTTATGATTTAGATTGACAGTGTTCCTCAGAAACCTCCTGTATTCAGAGGTGGGGCTTTTGGGATATGTGGGAAGTAGAATTCTCAGTGGAGATCCACATTTCTGTTACAACAGAAAATTGAAGGAATCCTTGAAAGAAGGCAGATGGAACTGCAGGAGATTTGGCTGATGGCTGGATTTCAAAAAGCTTGGTAGAAGGCAGAGGAGGAAAAAGAAGGAAGTGGGATGTGGAGCAGTGCTGGAGACTAGTGCTTCCTTGGGTCGCCTCTGTCAGCGGGTTGATAGTCACAGGCTCAGAGGTTGGCCTCGAAGCTGTGAGTGCTGGGTGTGGGGAGACCTCGGCAAAGCACCTTGAGCTCCTTCCCTTAACTGACATTGGCAGCAGAGGCTGGCGGAGAGTTAGTCTTGCTCAGAGTGCTTAGGCGTGGGGTGAGAGGAGCTCGGGATCCACCATGCTCTAGAAACAGCGTCAGAAAGGAGGGCACAGAAGGTAAGAGTTGCCTCACATAGTTTGTAGAGGAGAAGTACAGTATTTCTCTGTCTTCATGTGTTCCTGGTACTCTGTAATGGCGGAGGCCAGGATATGCATTTAATGTTGTGCTGAAGGTAAGTAGCTTTCCAAATTTTGGAGTTGTGTGATAGAGAAGGAATGCAGTAAGAATTAAGTTTGTTACCAAAGGAGTGTTGGTATATGTGGCCTGCCATTTGGACTGGCGTTCTCCCACTTATGCCAATTGCTGTCATGAAGTACATTCCATATGAACTAAGCACTTATGTGGAAAAAACCTTAAAATTCATAGGCAAGCCAGTTTGTTGTAACATTTATGGCAAATGGTTGACATTGTTGCTGCTGAAAGATCTCATACAAATAAAACAATAACAATAGAAGAATGAAAAAATATTTTTAAATGTCTCAGCTTTCTCTTATAGGACAATGGACCAAGAACATCAAAAGGTCAGTCCCAAAATGAAAATAGAAGTGATTACTTTTCCTAGCACTCAAATACACAAGTGGAAATAACAGTGAAATGACACACACACTTACCAAGTTAGTAGATATTTTATAAAAAGACAACAAGTAGTTGCTACTCCAAGACAGATGTTTTTATATTTATTCATGGGAGGATAAGTAGGTTGGCAGGAGCAGTCAGGAACCTGAAGAGCTTATGTAAGCTAATAATGTAACTTCTGGGGATTTATTGTAAAGAAATAAATAGAAATTAAATCAAGCTTTATACTTGATGCTCACCACATGCACAAAAAACTGGAAGGAGTCCACTTTCAAGGAAGTCGGGTTACCTGTGCTGTGCCACGAGGCCCGCTCGGTAACAGTCCAGCTCACCTGTCCTTGGCTTTTTGTCCCCCACAGTTGTGGCTGTGTGACTCGATCTGACCAAAGAATGCAAATGGAAGTGCTGTGTAGCGTGTCTGGGCAGCGCCTTTAAGAGCTGGGTGTTGATCATGACTCCTCTCCTTGGCCATGGACACTCGGGGTGGTGGCGGTGCTGATGGTACAGATGCCTAAATGCTGCCTGAAATGGGCAGGTTGTGCGCTCGAGGAGCAAGCAGAGGTCAGGGTTCAAGTTACCACATCATACGCTGGCATAACCTGACTAATGACCGTGCGACTTAAGAATGTGTAGCCATTAATGCTCATAAAGACTTCCTAGTATAAATGGGGTGAAAAATGTATGTAATTATAAAGTGATCTTTTTAGAAGAGGAAAACATTAAAATATTAAGGTTTATCCCATGGTCATGGATTAAGGATGCTTCATTTTTGGAAAATGTTTTCCTAACATTCCAGTTTTTCTCTAATGAGCACAACATGTCCTTGAGAAGTCTAAAGGAGAAACATGCTCGCACACACCCCTGAGTTGTGCTCAGTGACATGGGCATTCAGGTCTCTGTGCCACTAAAAAGTGCAGCTCATCAAGAGGACAGTGGTCTTGTGGCCCTTTTTTATATCTAGACAGCCTCCCTGGGATAAAGGTTCAGGACCAGGCTTCAATTCAGTTTAGAGTGGAAATTCCCTTTCTCTCAGATTTTTGTTCTGGATGCAAAAATCCATCTCCCCAGAGCTTAAATACTTTGTCTCTTCTCTAAGAGCTCTTGCAGGCTGAGAATGCAAGCTCTCTTGCCTCAGGAAAGCTATGTCCTGAGAGAGAGGTCCTTTGTGGTGATAATTGAGCAGTTACTCATCAGAAACCACTGTGCAGGAGTGTCATGGTAGAGAGCATTACAGAAAGGTAAAGTGCATTTCTGGGCTGGATGAAATATGCATACATTGGGAATGAAAATAAATGAAGTCCTGACCTCCAGTGTAACGGTATTAGGAGTGGGGCTCCTGGAGGGGAACTTAGGTTTGGGGATGGAGACTTCAGGGAGACATTAGGGCCCTTTCCGTGAGAGAGACCTCTGCACTATGCACCAGCCACAATATGCTGATACTTGGTGCAGAGTGGACGCTGCGCTTCACACTCCCGTGGGCTGGGCGGTAGGCTTGCCTTTGCCCTGCTGGGTGTCCCGGCCTTCTGCTCGGGAAGTAGAGTACGTGCTCACGCTCCCTCCCCACGATCTGAAACCTTGTCCTAGAATGTTATTCTTTTGGCTTCAACTCTTTCTCAATTTTTGTGCCCATTTTCAGTATTATAGAAGGGATGCAGATAACCCAGGGGGGCATAATTCTCTGTGTACTTGATTAATTTAGTGTGCAGATAAATTCCTAACACTGGGACTGCGGGGCTAACCAGCAGGCAGGGTTTATATACCAACACACACTGCAGTTTTAACCCACATTATTTTACCTTGACAACCCTAAGTATGATTTTAATTTTTGTCAATATTGTAACTTCTTTTTGCTTGCAATTCTTTTATTACTAGGGAAAATCAGCGTCTTTCCCTATATTTTCCCCCATCTTTTTTAGCTGAGAGAGGTAGTAAAAAGTGTCTAGTTTTGTCAGCTTCCCATATTTATGTTGATTTACTTTTGCTATTGATTTTATACATACAGTATATTAATCATTTATCTTTGTTATAAGTACTTCCCATTTTGTTATTTATCATCTCCTTGTTTGATTTTTTTAATATTTAAAAGATTATTTTTGTTGATTTCTGTGTATGTTGCTGGTTTTAGTTAAAGCTATCACCTTTCATGCTTATAAAAAACTTCATAACCCAAGACTATTTAAATTTTTTCCCATATTTCCTTTAGTACTTTCATTTTATACGTTCCCTTTTAAATTGTTTCACAATTTTGGGATAAGGTAGGAGACTGGAACCAACTTCAGTTTCTCTGGTTGGTTTTTGAATAACTTGTCTTTCCACTGTAGATTTGAAAAGCCTTTGTCAAATGATGAGTTCTTGTCTACAGGTTTGTTTCATTTCCGAGTTTGCCACTTGAGAAATTCTTAGCCAGGCTGTGTTATCATGTGTGGATTTATGTTAATGGTTGGTTTTCTTAATGGTTGGTTGGTTAATGGGCCTTTGTCCCACTATGCCATTTACCTGGTTATTATACCTTTCACACTGTCATACATTTACCATGTTCTTAGAAGTACCTTGTTAAGTGTATTCTGAGGGAACCTGTCTTCTGCCCCTTTTATTTAGCTCACTGTCATATGTAAGAGTTACTTGTTCTAGTTTGTTAATTCTGTGGCCAGCAATTTTAATTGAAACAATTCTTGCTACCTAGTGACCAGATTTTAGGGGATTTTCTAAGTGTAGAGCTCTCTGAACATTTATAAACAATACTTTTGGTACCTTTCTAATGTTTACTTTTCTTTTGTCCTGGACTGGTTCAGTGGCTTGAACTTTTAAAATAATGCTAAGTAATAATGGAAGGGTGAGCATTCTTGTCTTTTTTATGGTTTCAATGGGATATTATGTTTTGATGTGTGATTTGGAAGAGGGCTGCTTATGTATATGTATTTGAGAGAAGAAATCATTGCAGGTGAACTGGGCGCGGTCTCGCACACCTGTAATCCCAGCACTCAGGAGCTGAGGCAGGAGGATCCCTGCGAGTTTGAGGCCAGCCTGGGCTACAAAGTGAGTTAAAGGCCAGACTGCATTACAGAGCGAGACCCTGTCTCAGAAAACAACAAAAAAAAGTCACTGCAAGTAAAGAGTAGGGTGTTCGCATTCCAAAGATAGGAGCCAGAAAGTCATGAGGGGACGGCTGTGTGAGGTGAAGCTCTTGTGGGGAGTGGCAGCCCAGCAGAGCAGCGGTGGCACCGAGGAGGGGAGCTTTGTTAGGCAGGACAGTAGCAGAGCGGTAGCCGGAGTGGAGAGCGCTTAGACCCATATGGCCCAAGTCACGTCTCAGGCGTCAGATCTTCCTCCCTAAGAGGGTGGTGTCTCACCCATGAAGCGCCGGTGAGGAGCAGGTGAAATGCTGTGTATGTCAGAAGTGGCTAGCCCGGTGTCTGGCACAGCGGACAGCAAGCAAATGCCAGGTGTTGTTTTTGGTAGAATAATTAATGATATAGAAATTGAGTGGGGGAATAATTTCCTCAGTTGTAGTAAGATGAGTTAAAGCAGGAAAAGCTAAAATAGACTGGAATCTAGAAATTAGAAAAATCTAGCATTTCAGAAAAACAGACTGAAACGTATGTCTCAGCATGCCTGTGTTAGTGACTTTGGGGCGATCTGTGCTCTGCGAGGGCAGCTATTTGCCAGACCAGCAGCAGTCCCCGGAACAACACACAGCGGGCTGCCTGCATGGCGGGTTGTGCCCCTCTGCAGGCTTCCGATGGCTGAGGGTGGCTGACCTGGGAGCCCTGGGCGCATCTCGGTTTGCAGGCTGCGTATTCTGTAGTTGTGAAAGAGTCGTAAGCTTACTGCTTTCTGAAATACACATCATCCTCAGATGCCTAACTCAGTGGTAATGCGATCACTCTGCACATGTGTATGTTTTTCTATGTCTCCAGGAAGCTTTGAAATACTTGCTGATTTATGGAGAGTGAAAAGTGAACCAAGCTTTCTCAGAACATTTAGAAAAACTCAGACACTTAAAAGCCAAAATTAAACAGTATTTGAAATGATTTATACAATGGCGGCAATAACTTTTTTCCACTTAAGCCAAAGTATAGTCTAAACAACTCTCTCACACCACTAAGCCCTCTGAATGGAAGTAATGGATGTCTATAAATCAAATGATAGTTTATATATTTGTTTCATAACCACTTTCTCTAGCTCATTTTCCCTCTTAAAAACTGGTGTATCCTCTAAAAAGCTGAACCAGTCCTGTAGTGAATTAAAGTGAGTAGGGAAAAAAAAAAACATGGAGAGCTATTGGAGAATAATATGCTGCCCCAGTTTAATTTAGAGAAGTACTGTATTGCGTGGAAGTAGAGCAGTGCTAGCCGCTGCTGAGCTGGCCTATTTGAAAGAAGGGAATTTAGCCGGAAGCTGGTTTGTCTCCCTCCTGAGTGAGAGGCGGTCGCTGTGGTGTGGTGATCCGAAGCCAGCCTCGTGGCACAGTTCTAGGGCTCCTCAAAACACTGTCATCAGAATTATTTTCCAGTAACTTCTTTCTTGAAATAGTTGAATACCGTAAGTTTCAGAAATATTTCCCAAGTTCCTTTCACCCAGCTTCCCCAGTGGTAGTGTCCTACGTAAGCACAGTATGCCGTCAAGTCCAGCCATCGAACCTTGGTGTAATACTGTTCCCTCAGTGGTCTGAATTTTATGTGCTCTATTTGTCTATTATGATTGCTCCCGAAATGTACTGTCTTTTATTTCCAGCGAACGTGTATCAGCATGGTTGTGAAAACTGACGTAGAAATTTAATCTGTGACCTGCAACTCCTCGTTCCTGTCTAGAGGGTACCAGATTCCAGGCAAATGAAGACAGAAGCTATAGAAAGGGGATCGCGGAGTCTTGACATGACTGAGAATCTGCAGCCCGTCACAGGGTTAGGAAAGCAAATAATGTGCATGTAGTACCTGTAGAGAGCCACGGAGGCCCTGCTCGCTCCAGGGTCCTCGCCTGCTGGGTAAAATGCTCATGTGAGCTTTTGGCTACTGTTTTATTTTTGGCCTCTTTCTAGTGTAGTGGCACTGATTGTTCTTTCTTTGTTCTTGAACTGTTACTGGGTGGCTTTTAAGCATTTTGACCACACCCATAGTAAGAAATGCATTTCACATCATAATCTGATCTGTCATGCAGATACACATGTGTACATTTAAGTGCGTATGTGTGTGGATGGGTGTGGTGAGAGGTGGAAACAAGAGCACCACAGAAGTTACCCTGTCATGTGTGGGTACCCTGGTGTTTTCTCTTCCGTTTCCTATTGCTTGTCACGGCCTTCTGTATTGATTTTACAAACCCCTAGAGTATAATGACTTGCAGTTTGAAAAACTCCGCGTTACCCTGTCTTGCCCCATGGTTTTGCTTCTTTCTTGAGTCAAGATGAAAATTTTTTCATACAGAGATGTTTTAAAACTAGAACCAGGGGCTGGGGATTTAGCTCAGCGGCACAGCGCCTGCCTGGCAAGCGCAAGGTCGTGAGTTCAATTCCCAGTACCGGAAAAAAAAAACAAAAAATAAAATAAAATAAAATAAAACTAGAACCACAACTTCTGCTTAATCCCAGCACTCGAATTTCTCCTCTTAGTGTTACTTCATTTGATAGACTTCTTTCAGGAGGGAGGCTTGTGTACATGCACAGTGGAAGTGACGTGACCTGGGCCGAGGACGCTGTCACAGAAGGGAAGTGCTGAATTTCGCCTCGTGGGGTCAGAGATGACTGAGATACGTGAGAAAGTGGCTAGAGAATAAGTTAGTTGGGATTTGCTTGTCGATGGGGAGTTTGGTGTGTCAGGAAGGGCTGTTGAATGGGCTTGAAAATAAGACTAGGATCAAAGCGTAGAGGCCTTTGTGTCTGTCTGCTGAAGGGGTTCCGCGTGACCCAGAGGAGTGGAGCGGCCTCGGGGTGGGGGTTGGAGCGTGTAAGCAGAGTCCCGCTGTGAGCACATACAACCATAGGGAGGCAGTTAAGGTTCTAATGTGGAGGGTGGGCTGAGCTAGAAAGCAGGAACAAAACAGAACCCATCTAAGTGACAGATCAGAACAAATATGAAGGTATTGTGAATTTCCCCCATATACTTTAAAACATCAATGTTTTATTTGTGAAGTAATCCACTAGATAATTTTGATAGTATTTTATTCTCCCATCCCAGCAACCCCTGGTTTTTAAAAATGTATTTTATCCAACATGTAGTAGTTTCATTCAGGAGGGTTGGAAGTAGCCAAATCTGTCCTGGAAGTTCCTCCATGCGATTTTTCTGTTCTTCTTCAGCTTTGTGTTCTGTTCTGAGGAATTGCCTTCATTCTACCTTTCCTCTCTTTCTTTTTCTTTTTTTCTGTTTTTGGTTAGATTTTGGTCTTGGCAATTAATTTTTGTTTCCAGTAGCTTCTTGTTATTTTCTTGCTTTTCTGTAGCATCCTCATCTATCAGTCAGTCAGTCAGTGAGTCTGTCTGTCCATTCACCCATCCATCTAAATACTTAATACAGATGAATGGGTTTCATTTTGGCAGATTCATACGTCACATAATGTACTTTGATCCTTTCACCTCCATCATCCTCCCTGATTTCACGTCACAACATCATTGTCTTGTTTAATTAATGCAACTTTCTGCCAGCGAATAATGTGTGTGTACACAGACCCTGTTCCGAAGGCGTGACAGTCTGGAGAAACGTTGGGCAGGATCGCGATCTGGGCACTGCCGGTGGGGACGGAGGAGAAGGGGGGCTACTGGACGAGGGCTGTATTGTGACAAAACTGTCAGGACCTGAGGATTGACTGACACTAACTGAAGATAAGAGCGAAGAATTGGTGTGGACTCACAGCCTGTGGGAAGTGCCTAGGAGAAGTCCACACTAACATCATACTCAGTGATAAAAGACTGAAAGTTTCCCTTAAGAATAAGACAACGGTATCTGCCTTTGTTCCTTCTGCCAATAGTGTAATAGAGATTTCAGCCAGCGCTACTAAGCAAGAAAAAGAAGTAAGGAGCATAGTAGAAAGCCAGAAATAAAATTATGTTTTTGTATACACAAAATTATATCTTGTATATAGAAAATCCTGAGGAATACCCCAAAAACGATTAGAAAAAAAGGCCTTATCAAGGTCAAGATCAATACAACAATTATTTTTCTTTAAAAAAAGAGAATTTAAAAACAGTTCTATTTTGAATAGCATCATAAAAAATAAAATACGTAGGAAGAAAAGCAAGAACTTACAAAACATGATTGAAAGAAATTAAAGAAGACCTAAGCAAATAGAAACATGTCTCATATTCATGGGTAGGAATTGAACATAATCTCTATTGTAATATCAGCTACTTTTTACAATAATAAATGATCTGATCATAAAATTTCATATAGAGAGGAAAGGGACCCAGAATAACCAGAACATTCTCAGAAAAGAATAGGGTTCACTCTTCGCAGTTTCAGCACTAATGCAGTTACAGTAATCAGGACTGTGTGGTACTGTTCCAGGGTAAATGTGTGGAGTACAACCAGGACTCTGGAAACCCATTCGTTCATCATCATTTATAGTATATATATGATGATATATATCTATCATCATTTATAATATATATAGTTTTGATAAGGGTGCTAAGACAGCTAAATACGAGGAAAATTGTCCTTTAAAGAGTGGTGGAGGGCGGGGGGAGTAGTTTAGTGGCACAGCGCCTGCCTGGGAAGCACGAGGCCCTGAGTTCAATTTTCGGTACCAAAAAAAAAAAAAAAGAATGATAAAAATCCACATGCAAAGGACTCCTGAAATTTACTCAAAACGGATAACTGAGTTTATTCATGTACATATTTGTCACCTTGGATTAGGCAGTGGTTCTTAGATGTAATACCACAAGCAACCAAAGAAACAAAAGATAATTTTGACTCATTAAAATTTAAAAATTTTTTCTCAAAATACAATATGAAAGCAAAATGACAGCCCATAGTAGAGGAGAATACGACTGACTGATGAATGTTTAGTGTCCAGGATATAGAGAAATAAATAAATCTAAATCAATTTAAAAAAAAAAAAAAGCAAAATAACTCAATTTAAAAATGGGCAAAATGTTTGAGATATTTCTCCAGGGAGTATCAAGAGAAGGCCAATAGCACATGAAAAGAGCTGACTGTCATTAGTCAAGGATATACACATGAAAACTACAGTGAGGTATTATTTTACTGTCACTGGGACAGACACCAAAAAAAACAAAAACAAAAAAAAAGATGGTACAAACAAGTATTGCTATGGATGTGGAGAAATCAGAACCCTCGAACACTGCAGATGGGAACATAAAACGGTGCGGCCACTTTGGAAAACAGTCTTCAAACAGTGAGTTACCGGGTGGCCCAGCAATTCCACTTCTAGATGGAGTGGGGTTCCACTCAGTAGAGCTGAAAACACCACAGTTCTGTGCATGAGTACTCACGGGGACGTCGTTCATGATGGCTGGAAAGTACAAACAGTCCAGGTATCCTTTAGTGCGCGAACAGATGAACAGAAGCACTTGTATCCGTACAGTGAAATATTACTTACAAATGAAAATAATCAAGTATTGGCACGTACTGCAGCATAGACGATCCTGATACGCATCGAGTGGTGAGAGAAGCCAGGCACACAGATCACACATTGTATCATTCCATCTATATGAACTCTCCAGAGCTGGTAAATCAGTAGAAAAAGAAAATAGACGAGTAGTTGTGAGAATGACTGATGCTAATGAATACGGGGTTCTTTTTGGTGTGATGAAAACATTTTGGAATTGGTGGTGGTGGTGGTAGTTACACAGTCTTGTGAATATAGTAAGAATCACTGGATTGAATATACTTAAACAGTGAACTATGTAATGTATGATTTTTATCTCAACTAAAATCCATGTTGACAAAAGGTCTTAGAGCAGGGGAAGGATGTGTAGATCACACCTGATGCCCCCAGTTTAACCCCGTTGACGGAGGAGACAGTGCTGTAGAAGCTAGAGATCAGCTTACCACAAAGGATGTTCTGGTTCCCGTTAGGCAGGATACAATCCAACTTAGTAAGCTGTAGATTTAAAAGGACTACGAGGCCGTCAGCTCTTCTCCCTCTGAAGCAGGCCATCCGTCACTGTGGACCCTTTTGAAGATGATCCTTTAAACTTTCAATCTAGGAGATAGCAAGAAAACCAAGAATTTATCTATAGCTCATATATAACATGTACAAAATACTACATAGCATTGTAACATTATGCTAGTTGATACTATTTTATATGATTAGTTATAGTAATACTTCAGTGCTACTTTATGTGTGTACTAATTTAATAGTGCTGATTATTTTTATCTAACTTTTTTTTTAAATTCCAGTAACAAAAAGCCTGGCACTACCCAAGTTCTCCATGTGTTTCAGCCACAACTGTGACTCACTCTTTCTTTCTTTCTTTCTTTCTTTCTTTCTTTCTTTCTTTCTTTCTTTCTTTCTTTCTTCCTTTCTTCCTTCCTTCCTTCCTTCCTTCCTTCCTTCCTTCCTTCCTTCCTTTCTCTCTCTCTCTCTCTCTGTCTTTTTTTCTTTCTTTTTCTTTCTCTCTTTGTAAAAAATTGCTACAAGCTGTTTCATTAGGAATTTTGGAAATTCCTCAGATGAGACCGTCAGGGAGGGTTGATGACATGTTGATAGAAAGCAGGCCATCCTAGTAATTTCAGCGGCTCAGTCATGTATTTTATTGCTGTCGTTATGCTGTACAAAATGCAGGTAGTAACACGACCTGTGGATGATATATTATCGCAGGCCCTGGGCTGTATTTGAGAATATGCGGTTAATAAACTTCTGGAATGCCTTCATGAGATTACTGAGGGGCGGGGGAGGCGGCTATTAAGTACTCCTGGGGAGTGAGGCTGCCTTTTACCATCTTTATTAACTGGGTTTCATCTTGCAGGCGTGCAACCCTTGGTGAGACGCGTTTCCTAACTGCGCATCTAGCTTGTGTGCCTCGTGGGCGATGTAGAGGAGAGTTGATAGGGGGCACTTGTTCTTATGACCGGGGGATCCTTCACCAGGAGAATCAGAGAACAAGTCTAAAGCAGCAGTTTTCCCACCACGAACGCTGAGTGAACGTCCTCTGGGAGTGCTGGGCGCAGGTTGCTGGGGAAGAGCAGGCGGTGAAGACCTGAAAGTCAGGTCCAGGCGGCGCGAGCTTCACGGGAAACGGTGTGAGCGCAGAGCAGCTCTGCCTGAGCCCCACCCTCTTCCCCGCCTAGTCCTAGGAGAGGCTCGGAAAAGGTCATCCGGGCACTGTTTTAATTTTGATTTGTCACTTGGAAACTCAGAGGTGCGTCACACGTAGATAGTTGCTCGTTGTCCCTATTTGTTGGCATCTTTATAATTTCAGTGAATATTGAAACTAATTATGCAAATAATTTGGACTTATGAATGTAAATTGTATGCGAAATTGCGGTAATTTGTATCTAATTTTGTTTATCCCTTTTATCATCTTTTGTGCATTTGTTGAAGACGGTGCTAGTCAGGAGCTACAGCCAGGTGCAGAGCGCCTTCCCTGCGTGTGAAAGGGTAGCTGCCAAATGGAGCGGTTGCCCAGGGCCGTGGAGCGCAAGCTCTTTACTTACTTCTCTCGTTCCACGTGTCCAGCGGTCTGACGAGGTGTTTTGACCGGTGAGGATTTAGGGAGGGTGCGGATTTGGTGGTGGCTGTGTGGCCACACGTGCTCACGAGCTGATCCTTTATCTAACGTTGTTACCCCGTGGCCATGTGGCCATGAGTATGCGGGGTCCTTGTTACCGAGCGCCCAGCATATTATGGATGTTCGATGGATTTTGGAAAGATGCGTGATTCTTTTTTTTTTTTCTGTTACTAAGGACTGAACCCAGGGCCTTTGCATGGAGCCATATCCCTAGCTGTTTTTATTTATTTTATTTTTAGAGACAGGGTCTTATGAAGTTGCCCTCTCTGGGCTCGAACTTGAGATCTTCCTGCCTTGCCTTTGCTTGTCCAATATGTATTGTGCCGCTCAGCGAGAGGGAGAGACTGTGTGTATCTGACAGCACAGGGCCACCAATGCCCGTGTCATGCGGAGGGCTCTAGGAGTCCAGGAGAAGTCAGATGCCCCTTTGCGCCTGGGGTGATACTTTGGAAGATTAAGTTAGTAATTAAGTTAGTATGCCTCTCTCTCTCCCAAATCCCCGACGGAAGTGGCTCCACGCGCGGGCTGGAGAGCTCCTGGGGTTGTGCAGGGGTCTCTGGCGGCGGAGGTGACTGTGAGGGCCAGGACTCCGTCCATGCAGGGATGTGCAAGCCCCAGAGGGCTCCCAGTCAGACACACAGTAGGAGGGCTCGCTCCAGCAGACCCCTGGGTGGGGACCAGGATGGGCAGAGACCCCGGGACAAGTGGGCCTTGGCTGCCTCAAACGGAGGCTGCTCTGCGGACAGAGGACAGTAGTGAAACCAAGCCTCCCAGTTGTGCCCAGGATCAGTGGTGTGCAAGCAATAGGCAGTGTCTTTTTTTTAATGTGAGGGAAGGATTCACTGATGCAGGATGATTCGGGCAGATGTTGACCAGAGGCTGATACTTCTGCGTAAAGCGTGGCTGAGGCTGAGAGAAGAGCAGAGACGGAACGTGCGTGCTCAGGAGCTTGCTTAGTGGCTATGTGCAGAGCGGCTAGTTGACCAGGAGGCTGGAGCAGAGTGGGTGAGGGGAGAGGGGCAAGGAGAACTGTAAGGGACCAAAGGAAGAAATCCCAAGTTCACCCTGTTCAAGGCAAGGAGTTGATAGGCTTTCTCTGACATCAGGTTGCTCCATTTGTCCTTGCCTTTCGTGTCTTCTAAGTTGGTCTTACGGGACAGGTACTTTGTCTACTGGAGACCCCAGTAGGTGGAGGCCTTGGTTCTCCACCTCTGTACGGGCCCCCTGCGGAGTAAAGACTCCGCCCACAGCCCTGGTCTCTGCCCTCACGCTCACCTGCTCGCTTGCACACCTGCACACCCTGGGCGATGCACCTGCCTTCGGGCTTTCTTCCCGTGGAGAAGTTGCTCTCCGTCCTGAATCGCAGCTTCTGTACGTGTGGGCAGAAAATCCCACTGTCTGCACGGGGCAGTCACATGCTTTTCTGGTTTCCCCTTCATACCTTCGGTCCCCCTACGCAGACACCCACCCTCTTTGCAGAAGGGTTCATGGTTGCGCGAAGGCAGAGCGCGCCCTGCGCTGCACCTAGACCCTGTCTCCGCGGTGTCCTTAATGCGCAGAGCTGCCTGGCGGTGGCTTGGACACTTAGGAGCCGCTCCTGCTCAGGTCCCGCTTGCTCTCCTGGGCGCGGTCCTCCCGACTGTGGAAATCTTCATTTCCTCGTTCTCTGTGTTACTCGAGTGTGCTTTCTTCAGAGCGCAGGGGAAGTCTGTCTTTCTTGACCTGTTACAGGCAGCAGAAGCAGCCGCGTTAACAAGCGTTGATTAGGAAGGAAAAAGTCACTTCTTGGGTCCGGTTCTGTGCTTGTTGATTGCTTTTCAGTATCTCCGTGAGTTAGATACCGCCTTTCCGTGTTTCATCTATAAATGTATGCGGTGCCATCAAAAGTATGTTGAATGTTGAAACGTTTTTGCTGTGTTGCAGCAAAGGCACGTTGCCGTTAATCCCCCCCAAAACACTCTCCCTCGCTCAGATACACTTACCCTTCTTACCGCTTTCTGAAGCAGTCCTGGGAATCCTCCTTTGTTCGTGTCGTCAGTTGCACTGTTTTGGCTGCCTCGATGACTGAATCGATTGTGGTCATTTTGACTTCGGGGGAGAGACAGTTGGGTGGCGCGATCTGGTGAATGTGCTGGAGGAGAACGCACCGTAACGTTTCCGCCAGCTGCCCTTCCGCTGGGTGGCACTCAGCAGCTTCACCGTGTGTTTACCACCTCTGAGACACCTGTGGAAGAGCGCTTCCAGAACTGCTTCAGAAAGAGGCACCAGCGATGGGATTAGAATGTTCAAAGCGCAGGGGAGTATTTTGAGGGGCACTAAGGGTACAGTACCTTGTACTGTAATAATTTTTAGTCGAAACATTCATATTTTTATCACACCTTATATTTCCATTGAGTCAGTTATGTCCTTGCTGTGTTAATAAAGTAGTTTCTGACAAGAATAAACCTGTATTTTCAGGATTTTTGTTTTGCAGTGTTTTTTATTTGTTTATAAATAAAACTTTCAGTACACCACAAGGACTTGGTACACCAAAAGACTTACTTATAATGACTTTTTTGTATACCATTAACGGTATGCCTGCCATGTTACTAAAGGAAACAGTAGGTCAGGTTTTTAAGAAGGAATTCTTCTTACAGCGTGAGCCTCATCTCCTGAAATAGTCTATAATTCTGCCCTTAGCCTAGATAATGCTTTCTAGTTGTCATGAGGATATTACAGAATTCCCATACAGTGGCACTTTAAAAATGATTTAGGTTTGTCTGATAATGTGGAGAAGGTTGTGTGTCTGATACAAACATTTTTACATATTAGAGGGCAGTGTCAACATTTTTTACTATTACTGGTGTAAGGAATTTCTTTAGAGCTGTTCTGTGTGTTTTTTTTTTTTTGCTTTTGCTTTGCTTTGCTTTGTTTTTGCGGTGCTGCAGATGGAACCCAGACCCTTATATAGACTAAGCAAGTGCTTGACCACTGGCCTACATCCCCAGCCCTTTGGAGTGTTTTAGCGGATATGGCAGAAATGAAGGTAACAGTTACAGGTGTCTGTTAGGAACATAGGAATGTGGCGGTTTGTCCTGGGGGTCAGTAATTTGAGGAAATTGGAGATCAAGATGGTTGTGCAGTTGGTTTCCTCCTACTCCACAACCGGAGGTGACGGGGAAGGCTGAAGACCAGGTGGGCTTGTGGCCTCTCAGCAGAAGGCTTTTACTTTGGGGTCCAAGGTGGTGATGGAGGTTTTTGCGTTTTGCCAGCAAACAAGAAGGCGTAAAGGTTGAGGAGGGTGAGCAGCTTCTGTTCAGAGGGGCCTGGTTGTACACATGACCTCCACTCACAATCTGCTCTCGAGAATTTGATCACGTAGCCAGCCTGGGCATGGGGCAGCCTGGGCCCTATGGTCTCTACAGGGGAGCGAAGACTGTGCTCAGACCTGTCAAGAAAGGGTGCACGTCGGCTTCGAGGGGAAGGAAGGAATGCTTAGCAATCTCTGTCAGCACCCTTGGGCTATGTTTGAATCTACCAAAAATATATAAGCTGATGAAATATGTATAAAATCCTAAAAGCAGTTATTAAGGTACCTCCCTCTGAAGGTTTTCCTGAAGACATAGGGCATACCTTTAAGAAAAACAGGTATTCCTCCCATATTCTCCGGGGTTTATTTCTCTTACACTGTTTCTGAGCACAGCTCTTACCAAGAGATAAGGAAATTAGTTTTCTGTTGCTGGGTAACCAATTACTACAAACAGTGGTGTCAAAGCATGCACGTCGCCAGTGTCTGGGGCGGGAGTCTGCACTCTTAGCTGCTTCCTCTGCTTTAGGGTCTCACCAGCTGGCAGTGTGTTCTGGGCTGTGGTCTCATCTGGCGGCTTGACTGCTTCTCCCAGGTTGCTGATGGAACCCATTTCCTCGTGGTTACAGGATTGAGGGGAGGCTTCTTCCACTGCCATATTCTGTTGGTTGGGAGTGGGGAACGGAGCCTGTCTGTATGTGGAGGGAATTTCACCAGCATGACTGCCAGGAGGACAGACCATGAAAACCACCTACGAGTGTGTCTGCCATAATGCTGCGTGTCTCACCTAACATCACTCTTATGTCCCACAGCAAGAATTCCTGTTTATTTGGCACTGTTGTTTCACAGATTTTGGTAAACTGTCAGTAGGTACTTCGTAGTAATTTGAAATACTAGAGGATGAATTCCTAGAAATAAAGACAGGCAGACAGACACACATACGCACGCATGCATTAGGGGAAAGAGTTAAGAACGTGGCAGAGTAAGTGACTTTCTCCCTCTGCTCTCTAGGCAGCAGACAGAAACCACTAGGTGCCCGTGACTCAGGGTCGTAGGAGATACTCCACGTGGAATGCAGCGCAGGGAGACTGAGGAGTCAGCTGTCCGTCCGGGCTGCCTCCTGTCTTCTGTTCTGGTCCTGATCACAGCAGGTAGGCGCGTGAGCAGTGGCCCGGCCTGGCACGGTCTCCGAGGCCTAAGGGAGCCTGAGGTCACATTCAAGGAGGCACAACTGAGATTGTCTCCATGAAGGTCTCGTGCCAAAGTTAGCCTCAGAAGGCTTACACCTATCAAGTAATATAGCCAAAGAAATGTTTTTTAAAAAAATCATTAATAGTCTGAGATCCAGTATGTTTTTAGCACTGTAGAATCCTCTTGCTGTGACACTAATGTAACTCCTGAGCTCCTCATCTGGGTCAGATGTCTGTATCTGTCATAACTTGGAGCATTACTGTGAAAAGGTCCCACAGTGTCTGTCCATCCACCCGTCTGTCTAGGCGCATGGCCAGCAGAGCGCTATTGAATTCATGCTGGACTCCAGCAGAGCCTGTGCTGTGTCTAAACCTATACATAGCATGTGGCTCATGACGCTCAGAAAATGTCAGTTCAGAATGACACATACCAAGAAAGCAGTGGGTCTCGTTTCTGTTCTCATGCAGTTTGTAGTGTTCCCGTGGTAGGAGCTACTGACGTACACGTCAGGTCCATCTTTATACACATCTCACTGGAAATGCAGAAACCGTGCCCCGTACAACAGAGAAACGGCTCGTCCAGCATTCAGCACTAGTGTGGCTCGTGAGTGCTTCCTCTGATGGGAAAGGGAAGTCGCTAAGTAAACAACAGTGCTGCTCTCCCATTCCGGGATGATGGTGGAGTTAGAGAAGGTGATAGGCACATAACCCTCCGAGGGCCTCCTCTGAGTTCTAAGGCAGGAAACAGAACCCGCAGGGCTCCTGACACTCCTCTCTGCCTGCATTTCTCTGGCTTTCATATGGGATTCCTGAGATTATCTAACCCGACACAGTTTGAAGAGCCGCGCTTTAGCGCAGGGTGGCGACACTGGCCTGGATTCCCAGCCCCCTGGGAGGCTGAGGCAGAAGAATCACAAGTTTGAGTCCAGCCTGGGCAACTTAGCAACTTAGCAAGATCCTCCCTCAAAATAAAAAAGGATTGGTGGTGTAGCACAGTGTAGAAGCCCAGATTTAGTCATCAGTCTTTAAAGAGAAAAGAGAAGCTGTGCCTTGGGACAGTGTTAGGATTTGAAAGTCTATAGCTTTAGATACAGTATAAGGGAGATTGCAGAGGCATTTGTGTTGTTTTGGTTTTTTTTTTTTTTTTGGCTTTTTGAGACAGAGTCTCACTGTGCAGTTCAGGCTGGCCTTGAGTTCACTTTGTAGCCCACGCTGGTCTCAAACTCACAATGATCCTCCCGCATCAGCCTCCTGAGTGCTGGGGTTACAGGCGAGCGCCCCCACACCCGGGGCATTGTTTGTTTTTGAAACTAGACCCGTACATGAAATATCAAAGGAGTGTGGAAAACATTGTCCCACTGACAAATACTTCTCAGAAGAAGAAACCTGTGACTTGAAAGGAAGAATGGGGCGTCATTCTAGAACCCAGCATGAAATGCTGTCTTCGCTTTTCCAGATGAATGAGTGAAATGGAAACAAGGACTTAATATTGGGTTCAGTTAGCAGGAACTCAGCAATTGTGTTCCTACAACAGCAGAATTGTAGGTCTTGGTCAGTTATAACCTTACAAACCTCTGATGAAAGGTGTCAGGTGAGTATAATTTCTTGCGCATGTCTTGAGGTATGGGAAGGGTGTAGGACCAAACTGAAACCTGTAATTAAGGAGCAAGACACAGCGAGCGCGGCTGTGTCCAGGTAGGGCTGGTCCTGCAGGGCAGGCAGACTAGCAGCTGAGGTGACGGCATATTGCACAAATCCTGATGTCTCTTTTCAGCTCTGAAGGGTCTTATTTTTTATTGTGCTGATTATGGGGGATTTCGGTGATGAGTTAATGAAAAACTGAGAACGTAGATATTTCTTAGCTGAAGTCAAACCACTGCTGAAGGAGGCCTGCTCGCACGGTAAAACAAAACTACGTTCAGGTCAAATCTAAACAGAATTAGACTCTGCCCTGCATGCTAAGGCTGCCAAACATGTTCTGGAAGATCACCAAGAAGAAAGAGTCTCAAAGGCCAGACCCCTGCTATTTATCCTGGGGCTTCCGCTTTGAGAGATGCTTATGTTATCCGTAGCAGCAGCCAGGGTCTTGGTAAGGTATCAAATACAAATAGCAGCCGTATTCTGCAACCAAAGGTATCAGCATATCCAGATCACTCCACGAGAGAGATCACCAGTGGGCCACACATTCAAAGCAGCATTTTAGTATGTTAAGAGTCCAGCATAAAATAAGAACATTAAGATCTCCTCTTAAAGTAAGACAGATTACACAGAACTGTACATACACTATAAACTAAAAATATAGTCAGCATTTTCTGTGTGAGAATTTGACCATAGATGGTTTTGAATACCATTTGCGTCCAAACTGGGTGAAAGGCCTGCCTCTCTCAGCTTCCACGCCTCGAGGGCTGGGTGGGCAGGGGCAGTGAGTGCCACATTTCCAGGGCCGGGCCCCTCTTAGTCCCTTGATAAACTAGCTAGAATTTGCCTATCTAGTTCATAGAGTTGTACTAAGAACGATATCTTACTTATATTTTTCCCTAGGAAGTTGTAAAACCTGTTACAGAATGGTTATTGTTCAGAAAACTTCCTTTTTCAAAAAAAAATTTAATGCCAGATAAAGCATATGTTTGGAAAAAGTGGGTGGCTGCACTGTCAGATTTATTTCAGAAAAGTACCAATTATAAGATTGTAATTGCGTCCTTCACGCCTCTGCTGGTGCCATGTGATAAAGAGTTCGTCACCACACGCTCATGCATTTGTGCCTGCATGACCTGCCTTCTGCTGGCCTACAAAGTGTGGACGTGTGCAGGGTCTAGTTTCAGAGAAAGAACCATATTTTTAGGAAAAGAAGCTTCCGCTGGGACAGTGTTGTCCTGTGAAAACCCGCGTGGCCTTTCTTACAACTGCAGCCCTGCGCTCAGAAAGAACGGATGCTGTCTCCAGATGCCCCTCCTGATGTCCGCGGCCGGGTGTCTCCAGCTGCCTACGAGCCAGGGGAGGGTCGCCCTGCTCTGTCCCCCCTCCTGCCACCTTCCGGGCTGCTCTTTATGTTTCTGTCCCAGATGCACGCCCCAAAGGATGACCTCAGACAGAGTAATTCACTGTTACGATTCGAAAATGAGCTGAACCCTCTCGGAGGAGGCAGGAAGCCGGCCGGTTTGCGCACTGAGAGCTGCCGCGGCTGCTGCTTAACTGCGGTTCCCGGCCTTTGTTCTTGTAAAAAAGGCATTCCCAGACTCTCTGTCTTACGTAGCTGTGACTTTCCAGTTGTATCCCATTTTCTCCTGTGCCTTTTTGCTTCATTATAAAGTATAAACAGGGTAAAACATGGAAGGTTTTAAGCTTTACAAAGCCAGACCATAAAAATGGAGTTTTTGCAGCAAATAGTCACTGCAGAGTAAAACTTTGTGAACTAACCCAATGTTAAAAATAAGTAAGCTTGTGGCATCTTCTGAAGGTCCTGTCATCTACAAAAAGTCAAGATAACTAATTAAACTCAAGAGTAACCACGTGTGTGTGTGTGTGTGTGTGTGTGTGTGTGTATTATATATATGTGTGTATATATATATATGCAGATTATATTTATATGGTACAAAATTTTGTTTGGGTGCCCGTTAGTCTGCTAGAACTGTTATAACAAAGTGCCCCAGGCTTTTTGGCTTAAACAAATTTGTTGTGTCACAATTCTAGAGGCTGGAAGTCCAAGATCAAGGTGTTGGGAGGTTGGTTCCTCCTGAGGCCTCGGTCTGGGTTACAGACGGTCGGTTCTCTGTGTCCTCACATGGCCTCTGCACACATCCCCTGGTCTCTGTGTGTCCAGATGTCCTCTTTTTCAGAGGACACCAGCCGTACTTTAACTTAGTCATCTCTTTAAAGTCCCTGTTGCCAAATGCAGCCACGTTCTCAGGTGCTGGCGTAAGACCTCCACCTGGGACTGGTAGGGAGACCCCGTTCAGCCCATCTCAGCGTACAAAATGTGAGAGCAGTAATAGTGTCAGTGGCCTGGCCACCTAGAGTGAAATTTCATGGAGACGCTCGCAGCTTTCCTCGTGTGCTCTGCTGTGTTCTCTGTGTGGCATTCTCGGGCTCGGTACAGAGCTCCAACCCTTTCCCCTGCTCTTTCTGGCAGGCCTGGCAGCTGAGATTCAGCCACCTGGTGGGCTACGGAGCCAAATACTACTCTTACCTGATGTCCAGGGCCGTGGCGTCCATGGTTTGGAAGGAGTGTTTCCTACCGGACCCTTTTAACAGGTAAGAAGGGCAGGGCTAGTTCACAGAATCTCCCCTCCTTCATCGCAGTGACCGCCACCCCTCCACACCCAAAGTCAGGGCCCAGAGCCCAGCCACGCTGGCAGGAAGTAGAGGCACCACAGCAGACCGAGGCCCCAAACTCCGGCCTCGCCCGCAGCTCTGTGGCCCGCGGGGGCCGCACTGGAGGACCCCTGATGGGCCGGCGTGGGAGGCGCCGCTGCTTCTGCACTCGGGGCCTGCACTGCTTTCCCGCGCCGCGGCGTGGTGCTGCCCGTCTCCAGTTGCTGCTGTCCTCACGCGCGCCTGCCCGCCATGCTTCCTGCCAGCTGGACAGGCTCCCTGCCTGGGGCGCAGGCCTCTGTCCGCCTGCGTGGACACGCTTTCCACTTGGGAGCAGCGCTGTTGCAGATGCGCCTTGCTGGTGTCTGCACCCACTTTGTCCCAGAAATGACCTTTCTCGCTGCGTTTGGCTCACTGGCCCTCGCTGGGGAGGGAGCCTCGAGGGAGACAGGGGCGGGCTTCCGGTTGCGGTTCCTTCCTGCGGGCCTCTGACAGGACCTGCACACACTCTGCCCTCGCCCTTGCCTCCGGCTTCAGAGGCTCCATGCAGCTCGCCGCACTCACCCTCCATCAGGATAACCTGTGGTTTAGATGCCCGAGTCCGCCACTTTCCACCGAAAGCAAACATCGCGCATGCCCCCTGGCCCGCTTCCCGGCGTGTGTCTTTGGATAGCCAGTGAGTGTAAGCCTGCGGTGATGCAATCAGGAGATCAGGACGAGACATTTCGGTCATCATGCCCGACTTCGCAGAGCAGAGACACCCGAGGGCGTGGGGCGGGCCTGGGAGCACGGGGACCCGGCCCAGGCGGGCCTGTTTCCCTGGTCGCTCAGTAAAGCTGGGTAGATTTTCATTGGGTGGAGAGGGTGGGGGGCTTCAGGCCAGACAGAGAGGGTGCGAGGGCCCTGCTGCTGCCCCCATTTGGCCTCCTTCGCTCATCCTCACAGGACTTCTCTAGCAACAGGCACCGAGAGGAAGCCGCGTGTTGTCCTCAAGATTCCTCAGAAGGCGCTGTCTTTGACAGCGAACCAGCAGTTGTGATCTGATACATAGTTGTTTAAAGTATCTGATCTCCTCAGCGCCCAAGCAAACACATTTCCAAACGCCTCGCAGGCAGTTGAGGGAGAAGACTGTTGTCTTCAGTGCTGTAACACGGTTAAAATAGATTCTAGTGTCCGGCGTTTGCACCCGGCATTCGCAGCGGCCTGGCAGAACTGGTCCCGCTTGTAAGGGTAAGCTGCGAAACTCCGCTCAGGCGCTCGTGTCGGTCTCCTGCTCTCAGCTCGGTGTCCCGGCCCCCGCCTCCGCACCGTTTGGCTTTCCATGTGGCTTGACATAGATTGGGATTTTTTCAGCAGTTAATAATCGCATTCAGCTCCAGAATCTTGGGAACTTGGATCTAATGTCATAGAATTTTAAATGTTTTACGGCTTGGTACCCACGTGTTATTTTGTCTTCTGCCCTTTGCAGACTGCACGTGATTGCTCTGCTGCTCAGATTTTATTATTTTCAAAGGGTCTACAGCCAGTCTGGACTATAGTGCAGCAGTTTGAGGGAGTGCGTCTCTCTGCTCCAGGTTTCTATAAAAGGGGCAAAATATCATCTTATTTGAAGGAACTATGCTAGGAAAGCACACGCTATTTAAAACAGTATTTCCAAATACTTACCTCTTGGTTGTGTGTGTCTTCCTGCCTGGACGTAGTTGCTGTACTTCTGTGGCCCTGTGAAGGTAACCGGGAAAAGCGCCTGCTAGCCTAGGAGGTCCCACGCCTCTGCTGGGGAGCGGGCTGTGCAGAGTACAGCAAGGCAGGGCGGGGTTGCGGAGAGCGCCCGGCTCTGTGCAGGTTTCCTGCTGTGCCGTGGTGCTCCCTTTGGGATATGACCGTGGTTGCGTTTGGTGCCACTTTCTTTTTTTGGTACGGGGGATCGAACTTAGGACCTTGTGCTTGCCAGGCAAGCACCATGCACTGAGCTTTATCCCTGGTCCTTGGTGCCACTTTTGATCCTCTAATGCTATCGAAAGGTCCCACAAGAGACTGTCCACAAAACTCCCTATACAGCAAGGTCTGCAGAGCTAGTGGAAGCAGTATCAAAACTGATAGAACAGATGTCATCAGTTACATTGAAAGAATTGCATTTTCCACAAAATATAAAAGATTATCATTAAAGAGCTGATTTCCAAGTGCCATTAAAAGTCTTCAGTGGGGGGCTGGGGATTTAGCTCAGCGGCAAAGCGCCTGCCTGGCAAGCGCAAGGTTGTGAGTTCGGTTCCCAGTACCGGAGAAAAACAAAAAAAAAAAAAAGTCTTCAGTGGTATTTTAGTGTTATTCTGTTATTTGCCATCTCAGTTACGTGGAATCATCAATAATTATAATATAGGATATCATCAATTATAATATAGGATATCATCAATTAATTATAATATAGTGCATTAACTGGATAATCCTTGCTACACAAAGGGGCACCTTGCTAACAACACAGAAAGCCAAAATTACAGTTACTCATTTACAGTGAGTGTACCACACCTGGCTTTAATTATTTTAGAATCACTTACAAATCAAAATTAGAGTTTTAGAAGCAAGGAAATAATAATCCAGGGCCCACTGGTCCCAGGGTGGCAGCTCTGGTGAACGTGCAGGGGTGTAGCCCCCTTGGGAACCGTGAGGGGATGCAGCCGCAGGCTGTGGGAGCAGGTGTGTAACGCAGTCTCGCTCTCCCCAGGGCTGCGGGAGAGCGCTATCGCAGGGAGGTGCTGGCCCACGGCGGGGGCAGGGAGCCCATGCTGCTGGTCCAAGGTAAGTAAAGCCCGGCGCTGTCGCACCGTGATCTGTGGGTGCGGGGCTTGTATGCTTTGATGTAGGCTTGGGTTATGCTTTTGCACCATCTGTGATGGAAGCCATTTCATATTTTCTCCACATTTCACTAATGCCTTTCCAGAGACTCTTAGCTATGCATTTTGTTCTAAGCATCAATGGAGTTGGGTCCCAAATAGCAAAGTAATTTTTAGTCACAGCAGATCATATTTCAGCTTATAGCTTTCAAAATGTTCCTCACTCTAAGAGGAAATTCTCAGAAAATCTGCCTCCAGAATTTAACAGGTCACATGTGTATTTTTCATCTTAAAGAACTCATTTATTTCTTATTCCTTCATTTTTTTTTTTTTTCTATTGAGAAATTCCAAAGCATCAGTGTAGATTTTTTTTGACCTGTTAAAAAAATCAGAACCTGCCAGGGATATAACTCAGCAGCACAGCGCCTGCCTGGCAAGCGGGAGGTCGTGAGTTCGATCCCAGGTACCACACACGCAAAAAAATCAGAACCTAATTAAATCTTCTCTACAGTATCACAATGTTTATTTTTCTGTGATTTTTAAAGTAGGTTTTAAATTTTAAAATTTTTATTAGTACATTTTGCCATATATAATGATCATTTTCATCGTAAAGACTTTGTACCTGTACATGTCTTAATTCTTTTCTCCATTCCCCTCCCTTCCCTTCAACCCTTTATCTGCTTCCCATTTACAAAAGCTTTGTTTGGTTTTTTCCCTTCCATTCTTTTTTTTAAATCCCTTCTCCCTCCCCCCTCCTCCCTTGTCCCCTTCCCATTTGAACATGTTCTTCCTACTTCCCAGTCTGTCCTCCCTTCTGCTCCTTATTTACCTTTTGGGTTTCTCACACAAGAGAAATAATGTGATATTTAAACTTGTGTGTGATTTATTTATTTATTTTTTCCCGGTACCAGGAATCGAACTCATGACCTTGCGCTGTGCCGCTGAGCTAAATCCCCAGCCCCTCTTTTGTGTGACTTAGTTCCTTTATATCATTAGTTCAGTTTATTAAAATTATAGTCTTGAGATTAATACATTTACCTAGAAATGACAAATTTATCTTTTTTATGGCAGACTAGTACTGCATTGTGGTGGATAAGAGCACATTTTCTTTTTCCATTTATCTGTTGATGGGCGTATAGGCTGTTTCCAAGATGGAGCCATTGTACATTGTGCTGCTATAAACATGGGTATGCATGTATCACTGTGGTATGAGGCTTTTCATTCATTTGGGAAGATACGTAGAAGGGGCACAGCTGGGTCAAATGGAACCTCTAGCTTTAGTTCTTTGGGGAATCTCCTTCTGACTTCCATAGTAGTTATACCCATTTACACTCCCACCAACAGTGGAGAAGGGTTCCTTCTTCCCCACAGCCCCTCCAGCATTTGTTCTCGGTTGACTTCTTGAAAGTAGCCACTCTGTCTGGGTTGAAATGGAATCTCAGTGTTGGTTTACTTTGCATCTCTCAAATGACCAGTGATGTTGAACATTTTTTCATATATTTATTTGTTCTTTGTACTTCTTCATCTGAGAAGTTTTCATTTCAGGTGCCCAGTTTTGGATTGGGTCTTTAAATATGAGGGGTCTGATTTTTTTCTTTAATTTCTTTGTATATTCTACATGCTAGTTCTTTGTCTGAGAAGTAGCTGGTAAAAGTCTTTTCCCACTCTGTGGGTTTTCTTTATTCTATTGGTGGTTTCTTTTGCTATGCAAAAGCTTTTTAACTGATGTGATACTATTTGTTTTTTTTTTTTCTTTGTAGTATTTCCTATGTGATGGGTTTTATTCATGATGTCTTTGCTGTAGTAGGTTTTTTAATATAAATATTTTTGTGGAAAGTTTAATTGTAAATAGAAATGACCATCATGATTTTTCATGGAATGTTCTTACAGCTGTTTCTAGGAAGATGTAAATATTGTTGGATACACTCAATATGTTGACACTTATATTTGGCTTGCAAAGCCTGGGGTTTGGCTGTGATTGGATCAGGGGAGCAGCTTAGCTTGCCCGGCATCAGGAGGCAGGGGCTGGGGGGCGGGGTCTGTGGCAGAGGCGAGTCACTAGGGGCGTGGCCGGGAAGGACGGAGCTCCTCTAGCCTCCCCCTTTTACTCTCTCTGCATCCCATCCCCCCCACCGCCCCCACCCCGGAGCAGCTTCCTGACACCCGGGCCCTGCCGCTGTGCCGCCCACCGGGAAAGGCTGGCGGAACCTCTGAAACGTGAGCCAAAGTAAAGCTCCTGTTTAGAGTGTGGGTGCCAGGCGTTTTGTCCCGGCAGGGAGTGTCTAAGACGTCCATTGACATGGAGGAGACATGCCTGACACCCACTGATCGACAGTAAACTCTTCTTTGTCCGATTTCCTCTGAGCCTTTCTGACTCGGCTGGCAAAGCTGGCCGCACGGTTACAGCTTTTTAGCCGGCACAGCCTGGTGGAAAAGTTGTCACCGCTGCCCAGTAAGCCTGACCGCGTGATGGGGTCTCTGCCTCCGCCGGTGACAACGCTTGCGCTCCCTTCCTTAGGCCTTCCACAGAGACCCGGGCGCTGGGGAGAAGAGGAGGGCTAAACTCGCACTGTTCGTATTCTAGGGCACTATTTGTAAATAGTAAGCAATTTTATTTCTGTGCTCCTTTCCAGAAAGAAATCCAGATTTCTTTTGTAGCTCTCTGTCGAAAAGCAGTTTCTGACTAAGTCTTAATTTGACAGCTTTTAGAAAGACCAGAGATCAGATAAGATGAGAAGAAACAGGAGATAAATGAGTCGATTCTCAGCAGCCGAGACTCCCTTCCCAACTGACTCACAGAGCTGAGGCGAGAAGCCTGCAGGGCTTTACCGTAAGCTGATTAAAATCACTTCATATACTACATTTCTGCGGAGCTTTGTAGTCACCAAAACGCATTCACTTGTGCCCTGATTATCCTGCACCAGCTCTGCTAGCTCATTAAATACTATTTTTGTTCACAGACCAGCCAGAGAATCGCGGCTTCTACTCCGAAAGGTCACCCCGTACTCGAAGGAGATTAGTACAGGCAATCTGTAACGATAGTTTAATCATGGCTCTCGCACCATGTGGGTCCTAGGAGCACCGAGCGTGCCTAGCACCACATACTACTAGGTTTACAGCATTCTCCAGTGGAAAGAGCCAGGCCTCTTTGGGGAAATGGTTTCTTGGCCTGGCAAAAGGATGATAGAATAGGAGCCTGGAGCACCCTGTGGCCCAGAAAGACAAGTGTGATGGTGTGTGTGACAGGCAGGCAGCCGCTGCCACCTCCCGAAGGCCGGGGTTGGCACTGTTGGAGCGGCCAAGTAATGCAGCACTGGTGTGTAACCAGAGTATGAGATGCAGCTCCACGAGGCCATATTGATACGAGTGACTGCGTACGTAAGTAAGAGAACGGGCAGATTTCCCAAGGAGAGGAATTCTGAATAACCATGGAGTGTCACGCCCCACCCTGAAGGATGGGCTGTGCAGAATGACTTCCTTCCAAGGAGCACAGTGCGGAGGGGGTGGGGGGACTCAGAGTGGAGCAACCTGGCCCTCAGCACCTCAGCCAGGTGGACAGGGTCAGTGTCGTAGTGACCAGGCATGAGAATAGTGTGTACCCTTGATGGTGGGGGTGAGGACCTGCACCCCCATAGTCCTCTGCCGTGAAACCGTGACACCGATGCAGTTACGGGCAGCATCAGAAAAACCAGCCTGGGGAGGTTGTGCTGATACCTGAGACACCCTGGAAACTGTCAGAGCCCAAAGCGCCCGAGGAGACATGCCAGCCGCGGGTAGCGTGTGCTCCCGAAGGGGTCCTGGAGCAGAAAAGGACCCGCGATGAGAACGAGGCAGTGTGAACAAGGCGGGCATGTTAGCGTAATAACACTTCCTGCATTGGCTTGTTAGCTGTGACACATGTACCATGCAGTGTAAGATGTTCACAGTAGGGGAACTGACGGAACGCTGTGACTCTCTGTACTGTCACAATATTTTAGTAAACGTTAAAGTGTCCAGAAACTAGAAACTTGTTCAGAAACCTCCTTGGTAGGATTGTCAGTAAAGGCAGTCTGCCGACACTGTCATTTCCGGGGCGGGGGGCGTTGGTGGTTGGTAAGTCCCGTGGCCCACAGTGAGATTAGAAAGGTAAATAGACACAGGGTCTGCAGGGCATTGTACATGCTATCAGGGGTTTGGCATGCATTTTGAGGATCATGAGAAGCAGTATCTTGCAGGCAGACGGGAAGAGTGGATTTCCAGTTTATAGTTTCCACTGACTGCTGAGGACAGACACGTTAGCAAGGGCAGCGGGAGGGATTGACTTGAGCAGGCTCCTCGTCGGCGATGGCCCGTGCAGGGTAAGGGAGCCCCAGCGGGACGAGTGGGCAGTCAGTGTGGACGGGAGTTGACTGGTAGAAGGAGTACTGTGACACAGAGCAGCAGGTCCTGGGGTCCATACAGCGTGGAGGCAACTGAGTGAGGTGTCGGGGGGACCCCGAGTCCCTGCTTCAGCTGCTGGAGGGATGGAAATGTTACAGCGACTGAGGACCATGGGACGGGTCCGCCACGTGTAGAATTCTACCTAAGAATCGGGGCGCTAAGGGGACTCAGTGCCCCAGTTCCTGAAGGGACCCTGTGCAGAGCCGCCCGTGGGAAGGCCTTCTCCCTAAATAGTCCCCGGGACCGGAAACCTGCCTTTTCACCCTTATTTCACTCTACAAAGCTCTGATTGGCAGGATGACACATTTATTCACGTTGACCCAAAATATTTAGTCTGCTGTAAAAGTCTGACGTCTTGTTAACAGACCATCTCAGTTAACGAGCACTGATGCTCTTTAAATAAGCTGATCGCCAGCCTAATAGTCCAGATACACTTACCGCAGGACTTTACTGTTGGGGTTATTTGTACAAGACGAGTTTGATGGCACTCAAGGAGCAGTAAGCCCTGTCTGTCAGCAGAAGTACAGCTGAGGGCTAAAGTAAGAAAGCTAAATAAACAGTCATTGTTCAACACTGGGGAGAGTCACTTTCCCTACCGTCAGAGCGTATACATGGTTACTTAAACAGAAGACATTTTACATTGTTTTATAGCACCGGAAATTAGTAGAAGGTATTACTTCTAGTTTTGAAACATGCAGTTAACTTTTAATCCTACCATCGGATTAATCCCTAAGTGTTGGGGTTGTGTGGCAAAAAACTGTCACGCTCAGAAGATGTGTGCAGCCTCTGGGTGGTTGTTCCTGTTTATTTTTTAAAAAGTCTCTTAGCTTTTTAGATTTTTAATCAAGTGCGATCTTCAAGGAAGAAATAAGCATTACCGCATGACAGGTTTTGCCTGACAGAGCCAGCATCTGTGCCCCTGGGCGTGGATCCAGGGTAAACAGATACCAGGATGTGCTCAGAGGCCTGTGCCTGGCGAGGCGTGCCCACCCCAGAGGGTATCGTGGCCTTGTCAGCGACTAAGAGGAAACCCCCTCGCACAGATGTATCAGTGTGAAAAGACAGGTGATCAAACGGCACTGGGGTGCCAAGGAAAATTGTGCTGTTGGAAGTAAATCATTCTGATGGGTTGCCCCAGAGTTTATGAAGTTCTCCGCTTCCCCCTCTGTGGTCAAGGGCCTTTCTCGCTCCTTACCTTATTAGCCTCCTGACATAGTGCTAATATATACTATGTCGCTCACTGGCTTATTAGTGTCTCTGCTCCCAGTACAGTCTCAGCTCTGAGGGAGGCAAAACCGACGTCCTGCTCAGGTCCGCGTCTGCAGTCCTGTGACAGGGCTTGGTGTGTGGGATTTCAGTAAAGATTGGTTAAACATCCACAAAAGACTTCAAAGGTCAAATGTTTCTTGTGCCATTAAAAAAAAAGAAGTGTGGTGATCAGAATGAGAACAGGTTTTTATTTGCCTGGTCCCGAAATTTTTGTCATGAAAGATTTCCAAGTACTTTGTCGGCCTAAATATCTTTATGCAGTTTTAAAGTAACGGACGAGAACCGATGCAGCTGTCAGTGGTGTTGTGTAGGCGTGTGCCAGACCACCTGTGCTCTGACTTCCAGTCAGTGTGTCCTCTCAGCGGGTTGGCCACGCTGGGCCCTGCACCCCACACTCCCCCTTTAGGACCCCTCCTGCCCCTTCCCTGGCCTTCGTCCTTTTTCAGTCAGCGGCTTTGGCTTCCTTTGAAAGCGGAAGCCACTGCATCTAAATGAGAACCCTGCCGTTTGCCTACCCGAAATGGCCTGTTTTCTTCTTTGCAGCAGTAACCTGATAGGGTAGAAAAGAGTCTTGTTTTAATGATTGCTGGTATTCATTCATTTAAACGTAATCTGCACGTATTCAGTATTTACTGCTAACCAGGCACTTAGGGAGACACAGAAATGGTCAGGAACAGTATATGAGCCCAGCATTGCTAGACACGAGAGGATATGCATACGTTCTGCGGCAGCTGCAAACCGGAGTGCCCTCCAAAAGGTGAATTTCAGAAAGGTGCCTCCTCTGGGCCAGTGCAGCCTGCTCCAGAGGCCGGCTTGGGGACTGCAGTGTCCTGGGTTTCACTCCGCTGACCCGCCCAGCCAGCTGCCTTGTGATCTGACTGATGCGGCAGCTCCAGGGCCGAGCATGCTGGGAGGAAGCGGTAGCTACCCTGGGGGTCTCCTTACCCGCTACCTCTGCCTCCTGGATAGGGGCCCGGCCGTGGAGCCTGCAGCCCGCTTTTCATCACATGCCGTTCCCGACACATCCCATCTAGAGACAGGTCTCATCCTGTGAAGGTCAGCCACACCCATCCTGGAGTGCCACCCGAGCGCTCATTCTTTATAGTAGGAGGAAAAGGCCAGTCCCTGTGCGAAACAGAGTCACAGGGTCCGAGAGGCAAAGAGCTAAAGGTAAAACACAAGGTTGCTCTTTCAAACACTCAGATACACAAAAGAGAAAATGTGTAGGCACCACAGATAAAATGATGTCGGTGTTCTAGTACCACGGTAAATCTGTATTTATCATGTATCACAAGCGTATACTACTAATAGCACTGTGCTCCATAAATACGTACAATTATTGTGTCAACTACAAGTAAAAATTTAGTGTATAAAATAAATATTTTTGTAAAATGAAATGAAGTGTGCCCTCATAGAAAGAGCAGCAGTTCTTCAGCATTGTAAATACATTAACCGAAACACCAGGAACAAGCAGTTCCTGAGGATTATTGGTGTTTTAATTCACTGGGCAGAAAACTACATGCTGTCATAGTAGCAACTTTATGTAACTTTTGCGGTGAAGGGTAATGGAAGTCACATGACATTGATTTCTACATCAAAAAACAAAGTCGGCCTTCACCTGGAAACCAGAGATCCTTTTTTAATGCTAATTTAACCGCAAAGCCTGTGTGATCCTTGGATTTTGTGTTTATTTTTGTCCTATTTGATCCTAAGTGTTCCAGTGAGTACCTTGAAGCACAGTCCTTTTTCCTGGTACCGGAATGGAACTCAGGGCCTTGTGCACGCTCGGCAAGTGCGCCTCAGCCGAGCCACCTGCCCGCCCCAGTCAGGATGACGGCAAGCCTCTGGGACAGGAACTTCTACACAGGCGGAATTCTAACTGTTTCTTGTTTGGAGACCAAGATCTCTGTTTCGCCCACGCTGTTCTTACAGTCCTGTGCTCAAGTTAACTTCCCGCTCCAGCCTCCCAAGGAGCTGGGACTACAGGCGTGTAGCATTATACCTGGCCGGATTTTTAACTGCTAACCAATAAAAGGCTAAATAATCATAACAAAAGAGATACAGAGCAGATTTCATCTGAAGAGTCGAAATTGACATTTGTTAACCAACTCTTAGAAATCCTGCCACAGAGCACAGGGACAGAAAAAGGTCTGGCTAAACTGGATCATTTCCTGAGAGACATTTACAAACTACTTTCTCGTGTTTGAGTCTGTCAGCTATCGCTAAAAGAAACTTTTTCCTTTTGACTATTACTTAACATTATTAATAATGAGATTATAAAATTCAGAGAGAGAGAAACTAGGGAAAGCACACCTTTTACAGTAGCATCTAAAAAAACTGAAATACTTAGGACTCAGTCTAAGAAAGGATGTAAAAGGTCTGTACAGTGAAAATTAACATACCCTATAAAAGGAGACCGAAGAGGATATCAGAAAATGGAAAGATATCCTTTGCTGTTAGATAGGAAGAACCAACATAGTGAAAATGGCCATGCTCCCAAACCTGTTATACAGATTCAGTGCAACCCTAGTCAGATAGCATTAGCATACCTCACAGAACTAGAGAAAACATTCCTAAAATTCATCTGGAACCAGCAATCTAGGGCAGGTCTCAAAGGCAAGGCAGGGGGCATCATAGTCCCAGACCTACAATTACACTACAAAGCTGCTGTGATAAAATCAGCATGATATTGGCAAAAAAAACAGGCCTGAGGATCAGTGGAACAGAATAGAAGATGCAAACGCAACCCCAAACAGACCCAACCACCTTATCGTTGACAGAGGAGCCAAACATGTTCACTGGAAGAAAGATAGCCTCTTTAATAAATGGTGCTAGAAAAACTGGCTCTCTGCATGCTGAAGACTAAAACTGTACCCATGTCTGTCACCATACACTAAAGTCAAAATGGATCAGAGATTAAATATTAAAATAGAAACACTAAATTTACTGGAAGAGAAAATAGGTGGAAATCTTGAAGACATAGGTGTAGACAGAGACTTCATGAACAAAATCCAGACTGCAAGGGAAATACTACAAAGAATCAACAAATGGGATCTCACCTTATTAAAAAGCTTTTGCACAATAAAGAAAATCACCACCAAAGTGAAATGACAGCCCACTTTTATAGCCAGTTGTCTGTCAAAGAACTTATATCTAGAGCATATAAAGAATTGAAAAAAGTCAGACTCCCCAAATTCAAAGACCCAATCCAAAAATGGGCATCTGAGATGAATACA
>NW_004955497.1:4033021-4074326 GCF_000276665.1 Chinchilla lanigera | reverse complement strand
AATACATATATATATATATATATATACACACACACGATAGTTAAGATAGTTATACAGCTAGTTTCTCTTAGTTCATTGAAAAGAAAGGTTTGTGCTAATATTGTTCAGACAATATGTCATGCCTGTATCTTGTACTCTGAGTAACTACTACAAAGACAGTAGTACGCAGTATATTCATTATTGTAACTCTCTTACTAACCTGTTTTGAAACTTTTATTGCTTTTTTCCTCTTTAAAATAAATAAATAAATAGTAAGCTTTTCAAAAAGTAATAACAATAGAGAATATTATATGTTTAGCATATTTAATCCTGATTTTTTATTATTATGTAATAGTTCATCTCTACATTAATGTTTTCCTCATAATGCCTTTTTAATCTCAGAATGTGCACATCTCAGATATCTGGACAGCAGTATCAGTTCTTTTTCTTGCCCACCATGTACGGCAGATTACGTCAGGTGCATGATTAGTTTCTTACTGTTTCCTGCAGTACTGAATGTGTGCCTGGTTGACTTCGGTGGGAGAGTCGGGAGGAAGGCCAACCTCTACCTGTAGTTCCCCTTTAAGGAGCTTAAACAAAAGCAAGCTTTAAAAAAATTCTTACAGTCTTAAGTCACACACTCAAAATCATTGGAATTTCTACACTAAATTTATTTTTATCTTCCTTTTATGCACATACTTTACACTTTAGGATGGGGGTTTTATTAAAATGCTGTAATAGCCTCTACTCCAATTTCCTGAGACTAAGTCATACTTTATGGTACGAATTAACTTCTAAGGCTAACTTCTACTCCTTTGTATGCCTAGAGTTGAGAGGACGGGGAGGATTACCGTCAGTAGTGACATAACAATAACTACAGCTAGCAGCATTTGTTGAGCTGTTTGAGGTACCAAGCACCGTGTACCTTGTGTGTATTATTAATCTCTAAACACTCCGAGGGTGCTTAGTAACTTACTTGCCTGAGGGTACCGAGTAGCAAGAGTAGAGCTAGGCTTCAGATTCAGTCACCGTGACTCATCCTGTGTGGGCTGGCAGTTCTTTCAAGTTCTGTTTCAGGTAATACCGGGAAACTTTTCCCCCACAAATACACCACTGTGTCCCCCCCCCCCCGTGCTCGTTTATAATTTTTGGCAACTCGATTGCCTTGTCAGAAATACCCCGATGCGTAAAGTATTTGGCGTTCGCAGAGCCAGATACCATGAGGAAAAATCTCCAAGGTGGCATAAGCCAGCTGAATTGTTGGAGAGGCCATTGCCTTCCATGTAGCAAAGTGACTTCCCAGCAAAGTAAGCTCTGTGGCGTGGATGTCCCATGGATGCGTGCGCAGCGCGGGCAGCACGCTGGCGGGGGCCTTCTCTCGCGCAGCGGAGCAGGAGTGCGTGAGAAGAGCATGCCGTGGAGTTAGAGTTAGAATTTGGTAGCCCTGGGATTACAACATAGTTTCAATAATAAAGGTAAATGGCAACCCAGAACAACAGCTAAGCAAATAGAAGCGCTAAGCTCTGGCTTATTTCGATATTTACCCAGTGCAGTCTCGGAAATCGCTGAGAGCTTTTTGGAAGAACTGGAAGGGAGCACCTGCTTTCTCAAGGCCGAGCTCGCCTGTAAACGCACCGAGTTTTTGAGAGGGTGTGTGCGTGTTTAACGTGTGGGTGTGTTTGCCTCAGGAAGACGTGGAGCTTCAAAAGGCAAAATGTTTTGTAACTCAGCAATGTAATTGTAAATGGAATTATTAAATCTGATGATGAAATTAAAAGCAGAGTGTGTGTAGGGGGCTGTTTTTGCTGGCTCAGCTACTCCAGCCGTTCAGAGGCCCCGTTTCGGCTCAGGTACAGCTCCCTGGAGAGGCAGCCCCTTGTTGGACAGCGATAGCTGTTAACCCGGGCTTGGGAGCATTGGAGTTCTTCAGTTCAAAGGAAGAGAGGAATTTCACTTTGGCTGATAGTCTCATTTCCCCAGGAACTGATGATAGATAGTGAGGATCCACCTCAGGCAGAAGGTATGGGTAAACCACAGCCTTGTAGCAGAAGGCAGACTTCAAAGTGCAGAGAGGGAGCCACACAGCTGCCCCAGGCTTGAGAGAAACAGATGTGGAAGGAGCATTCTGAACTCGTAAAATTCACTAATATTTTTCCAAACTGCCAGGCCCGGCTTTGTAGTTACACTTCCCAATCACTCCAAGCAGAGTTTGGCACGTGTAATTATTTCAGCATAAAAAGAGCCATTAACTGACACAGTGGGTTTTTAGGGTTGCAACTGGTGTTGGGAACACTCAGACCTTCGCGTATACTCTAGACACCGCTGGGTTTGGTGAGCAGGCCCGGCGGAGCCCCGTTACATCAGCTGTCCCTCAGAGGGGATCCAGGGCTCGTTGTAGTCCTTTAGATCTTTTCTTAAAAGAAAACTGTAGTAAAGTGTACACAACGTATAATTTAGCGTTTTAACCGTGCTTTAATACACGCAAAGCGTTCACCATGTAGTGCGCGTAACCATCACCACCATCCACTTTCCCAGCTTTTCCCATCACCCCGGTGATCTCTTCTTCTGTAAACCTTTTTCACACCTGGTAACAGGAAGGAAATTGGATTGATATTAGTTACAGCTTCTATATTTCTTGTGTTAGTCAATGTTATCTAATAGAAAGCAGAAAGGAGTAAAATAAGCAATGACTCATGAACTAAATAACTTATAATTGCAAGTTTTATGATAATAACCTAAATACTTAATCACAGACCAGTGTTTTGGAATTAAACTTGTGCAAAGATAGTAAGCAACCTCGTCCTTCACCCCTTGAGACCTTGGATCCACAAACCTTCATGTCTGATGGTTGTTACTGCCATTTGTAAGGCAATTCCCTGTGTTACCTTATTTAATCTTTACAACAGTCTCACAAAGTAGGGGGTTTCTGCCCATTTTATAAACTTCAAACGTTCTGTTAAACACTTAACATCTTACTTTTCCTCACACTGTTCCTAGCAGGACTGAGGCTTAGGGACATCAGGTGAATGGTCTGCAGTCCCCTAACTAGTTCTTTAACCCACAGTAATCACTTAAGCAACACTGGCTTTAACCCTCAGAATATATTGGCTTCTTTAGACAGTTCTAAAGTTGTATTAGAAAAGGTGTCGGTTCCTGTTACTCCTTTGCATGTCTTCAAAAGAAAACCATGGCACAGTCAGAAGAGGAGAATCAGGCTGACATTTTAAGTTTAAAAGACATTCTGTGTCGCTAGATCTGTTTTTGCTCAGCCCCAGATTCAAGTCTGCGTGATCCCCCAGGCTGGTAGAGAACTGCGGGGTGGTGGCTCTGGTTCTCACGGCTAGGCTGTGGATGGCCAGGGTCTCCCAGGACATTTCCATTTTGGAGTGCGAGGCTCTTGTTTCACCAGACTGACCCTAAATAAGTGATAGCTGTAGGCCTTAAATATGAACCTGGCTGTCAGCGCTTAATTCATCAAAGCAAGTGCAGAGCTAGGCTGAAACGAGCAGAACTAGCCGCTAGCTTTGATTCTGAAGAACTGATGAGCTGTGGGTATGGCCACCTTGGCCTCTGCGTGCTGTCCACTCTTGACTGGTATCAGAACGTCACCCACCTGGCCCCAGGTAAGAGTACCAGGTTCATTTCTCCTGGATACACGCACCCAGGCCGTGAAATCCCGTGGCACCTGCGAGGCCACGAACGGAAGGACGTTTCTCCCCTGACTCCAAAGGAAAGAGCCAGCTCCAGCAGGACCCATGACCGAGCACTGACCCACACTGCACCTTCCTGGCCTACACCCTGCGTACCACCCTGGGCCCCGGGGCAGGCAGTGTGGCGATGAGGCCAGGAACGCTCCCCACTCCGCAGGGAACGGGGAGGAGAGACGGCGTTATCGCTTGGTGTGCTGGTACGTGGTCAGTTTTATTTTCTATAACTGAAGGAGCAGACTTTGCGTCTCAGGGGAACTGAGGCATGGTTAGGGCCTGCCTGCTGCGGGCTTCTTGGGGCTCAACCCTGATGGAAGGGAGCGCTGAGTGCGGGAGGTCAGTGCCCCTCTGCAGTGTCCGACCTGTCCGTCGGGGACCACGCCCGGAGACCGCGTCTGAGCAGAGTGCACCAGTCCTGTACCGGCCGCTGCCTCTCCTCGGCGCCCTGACTCAGGTGTGGTTCCGTTCTCAGGCTCCGCAGAGAAGGTCCGAGATTGTTCCGGAGGCTTCCTCCGAAAGGAGGCAGTAACGGATCAGCACGAAGTGCGGCGCCTCAGGCTGTTGCTAGGCATCGAGAGACAGGCTGCTTTTTTAATTTTTTAAATAAAGTCACTGCTCTGGGCGCCCAAGGTTGCCTGTGTCTGGGAGGCGTCTCTGTCCAGTCCGGAGTCACTGCCCCCACCCGCACCCCCACCCCCGCTCGTGCCAGGGCCGTGCAGCCCCTCCCCCCACCACAGAGTTCTAGGCTGTTTCCGGCAGGCTCACCTGAGCATCCATCAGGGTGGGTTCCAGCTAGCCCTCCCTCACGGGCCTTGGCCATCGTAACTTTGAACAGTGTCCCACACAGATTATAGCTTTGCTTGGTACAATTACGTTTTCTTTTTCACTGGAGAAACAAAGGCCTAGGAAATAGAAAATCATGCAGCTTTCTTGTGTAGTGTTTTTCAAGTTGCCAGGCGAGAGCAGGTCTGTCTCCTGTTGAACAGATTTCCTCTCATCCTCCGGAGCTGCACTCCACCCATGAGCATGCACAGAATCCCAGGAGGCCCTGGCAAGGCCCTGTCCTCTCCCACCCCCAGTCCTGAATCATTACATCCCGGCTGGCCAGGACCAAGACTTCACATCCCTTGAGCTAACAGGTAGAGCTCAGTGGTAGTGGCAGAACAAGTTGCATAGCCTGTAGGGGCCCTGGGTTCAATTCCTACCTCAGAGGGGAAAAAAAGACTTTACATTTCTAACAGGTTCCTCGGTGGGACCCAGTTGATCATAATTTCTTTAAGACTGATCCTCAGTCATTTTTATATGTAATTCTAATAAGTAATATGTTGTCTTATTTATAATTTTTTCACCAGTCCTTAATTCATATTAGGCACTCAGGTATGGATAGAGAAAACGAAGGAAGGAGTGGGAAAGCCCCTTAGAGAGGCTGTATTTATAATTATGTCCTTGATCCTTGTCTTTCACTAAACTTTGATCAGACTCAACCACAGATTCATTTTATTGGGCACACGTGGTTGGCGTTAAGCAATGTATGAAATAGATTCCAAGGGTGGATGTAACTCTTTTACTTCTCTTTCAGGCTTAAAATGATTCTGTCTTTTAATTGCCCCGGTAATCCCCTGTGTTCTTAAACCTTAAAGGATACACGAACCATTTCACCCCAGGCACTTAGAAAGGGCGCCAGAACAAGGTTCTGTCTTTGCAGAGTTGGTTTGGAGGCGCAAACTGCCAACCAGATGCTCCCAGGCATGTTTGCAGCAGAACACATGCACATGCAGCCCTGCTGCCCTCGCGTCAGTCCTGGAACCCGCGCGACCGTATCCCACACCGTGGCCAGCCCGGAGCGCTTGTTCTGCACCGCGAGTTCATGAAACTCGCTGCTGCTGGGAGCAGGGCAGTCAGGCTGCACATGTCCTGGCTTGTGCTGGCTTTTGTCAGCCCATGTGCCTTTCAGGTAACATGAGGAGAGAAATAAAATCTCCGTTCTTTAACTGCTCATCGTATTTTGTTCATGGCTCCTAAGTAGAACCAGTAGAAGAAACAACCTTGTGTTTCCTTTTTACTGCTTTGTACGATGTGTGGTCTGATGCAGGTTTGTTTTTTTCTATTGCTGTTGTCACTTCTCTTTTTAGTTGTGAAGTTATTGCTCGTGTGTTTGAATCCTTTTAACAAAGACCTGCCTATTTCCCTCTAGTTTAGGTGATTTCCCCAATGAAATCTGCTTGTGAGCTCCACCCGCTTCTGGAGTTAAAGCTCCAGCCTAGATCCCAGAGCTCCTGAGAAGGATGAAACCTTATCATCCCACTTTTAAAATTAAAACCTGGACATCTTCGTAAGCGTTCTTTTTTAAATCAAAGTGCTCTTAGAATGTTGAAACTATATACATGCATAAACTCCAAGCTCAGTTTTTCTTGTGGATTTTTCTTTTGATTCTCTGTGCAGGAATTAGTTCATGCTGATACCTGCAAAACATTTATATCTAATTAGAAAGAAAATGCCATAATAATGTACCCAGAGAATTTTTACCCCAGTGACTATTACTCTTAATTCCTTCAGGTCCCGATTTCTCCTCCTTGTACCTTCATCTTTAGCAGTCATAGTACATACAAAATTGCAGGCCTCTTAGCTCTCACCATATTTTATGGAAAAAGACCACACGTGTATGTGTATCTCTTGTTGCCACAGCCACCGTTCTGTAGATGCAGGAATGGTTTCCGACGGAAAATTGGAGCAGAACGTGTGTCAGTGAGGTCTGTCTGCCAAGAAGGAGAACCCAAGGTCATGTTTCGGTTGACGGTTGGTTGGGCTGAAATGAGCCACTTCAAAGGCACACGACGGCCAGACTTGCGCCTGAGTAGGTTAGCTCTGAGTAAGTGGCTTCGCCTTCTGACAGTTCAAGTCATCTAATTATAAAGGACCAGTCCTATAATTATAGAAATGTTTCACATATTTAAAGAAAATGGTGCAACAGGTTAGCGCACCTGAATGAAAGTCACGTTGAAATACCTTCCCTAGAAATGTGCTCCGCGTCAAGAAGAGTGGCACACCATAAATGCTCGAGACGTCTTTATAATCAGATGAGACCTGTTTCTAGGACAACTACACCTAGGAGTTACAGTGTCAGTGATCATCAGGCTCCCAACGTCCCTTATGTGTGACATATCTGCCTAAGAGGAGAGGCCTGCTCACATCCATGGGAATTGCTTTCCTATAAGAAAAATACATTTTAAACTCTACTTTTATTAATAAGACGATAGCAGTGAAATTCTTCTCCAGTAACTGTCCCTTCTCAGCTGTTAGTCCTGAGAAGGGGCTATTAGAATTGGAGGCTATTTGAATGAGGATGGAAATATTTTGATCTGCACTTAAAAATATCTTCTGTTGAAAATTTTCATTCAACACAGTTGAATGACTAGCATGGGAAATACATCTTGCCACTTACATTACATAAAATTAGAATTCATTACAATTAACAATGGGAAACATGGACATCTGTCCCCTTCTCATGGCCCACCAATCCGGTGTGTGAATGTACCTCAGGTAATTATAGACATCAGTCCATTTTACCACTGGGGACCTCTGCGCCCATACTGTTAAATGGGTCGACATCCATTTACTTTTTATGTAAAATTTTTAGACCGTGGAATGCATAAATCCTCAAGGATCCATGTAATGAATTTTGATCTCCGTGTACACCGTCACAGCTCCGATCGCTACCCCAGTACATAGCATTGCCATCAGAAAGCTCCTGTGCCCCTTCGCAGCCAGCTCTAGCGTTTGTGTCTGATGGCCACTGCCATTGTGGTTTTGTTCACCGTTTATGACCCTTACATAAAAGAAATCAAACAGTACCCTCCTTTGCATGAAGCATCTTCCATTCAGTGTGAGCTTCCTGAGCTCCCCCTTGTTGCACTCTGAGTCGTTTGGGCCTTGTTGCATTCTGTTTATCCACACTCTGTCGATGAAGGCCTGTGTCATTTCCAGTGTAGGCTGGTACAAGGCCTTTCTCTGTCGACATACACTTTTATTTCTCCTCGCTTAAATACGTAGGCGTGAAACTGCTTGGTCATAGGGAGGTATATGTTTAGTTTTGTGAGAAACTGCTAGACCTTTTCCAGAGTGGGCTGCATCATTTTACCCTTTCACCACAAATGCTCAGGTTCAGGTTGCCTGCAGCGTTGTCAGTGTTTGGTGGTGTTAGTCTGTTTAATTTAGACATTGTGGTGGGTGTGTGGTTGCATCCCATGTGATTTTGTATTCATTTCGTAATGACTAAGAATGCTGAGTGTCTTCTCCGTGCCCACTGGCTGTGTTCATTTGGATATCTTCTTTCGTGAAAGGTCACATCTCGTCCGTTTGTAATTTTTTAAATACCTTTTTATGATGGATTAGAGTTCTTTAGGTATTTTGGAACCAGTCCTATCTGAGATAATATATTTTCTGGGTATTTTCTCTCCCTCTTTTGCCTGTTCATCCTCTTAATGGTTTCTTTTAAAGAATAGATGTTTTTATCTTGATCAAATCTATCAATTTTTTAGGGGGCTTCTATTGAGATAGGATCTCACTGTGCAATTCAGTGAGGTCTGTCTGCCAAGGAAGTAGTTTTACAGTGTTTTTACAGGATGAGTGTGCACACGTGCACACACACACACTTCTGCCTTTCAGTGCCAGTGTGTAAGAGCTGTCCAACCCTGAGTATTCCCTGCTAAGAGTATGAGTTGAAGCAACGACCTTGATTGCTATGATCTTTACCTTTACCTTAGGAAATCGGAGTGACAAAGCTCTTGTGTGACTTCTACATTACAGAGTTAGAAAGCTGCAAAGATAGGCGTTCTCTAAGGCAGGAAAATCTGGAGGAAAGCCAAAAACTAGATTCTTATGTAAGAGTTCTACAAAAGAGTTAATGATTTTAAAGTGCATAGAACTCAATAGTAAAACTCATTAAATAACTAAACTTTCTAAATTCTCTATCATTCCAGTCAAAGATTACTAAAACTGTTCAGTTTTCTAACGTCATTCCAAGTGAATGGTAATATCTACAGTAACAAAAATTCTTGAGAATATATTTGAGCTTGTATCTGTAAGGTTAAGTATGATTAGCGAGTAAAAATACTTTAACATCATAGGTAGCTTCAGAGTTCACATCTTGTCCATGACCTTATGAAATGTCCTCATAGGTGGGTTACAGAGAAAAATGCTCACCCCAGAAAGCCAGGGTGTCTGCCTGGTACCCAGATTTGCGCTGGGCCCTGTCCCCCTGGTGGCCTGGAACATGCGGCTGACCTTTCCTCTGGTTGCAGGTATGTTGCAGAAGTGCCCGTCTGTCGATGATTTTGTGGACGCTCTCGTTTCTGACCTGGATCTGGACTTTGAAACTTTCTTCATGGATTCTCAGTAATGGAAACACCGGACTCATGCAGATAGTAACTCTGTCGGAAATGTTGTAGCTGTGAAAACTCGTTTCTGATTTCATTATTCACTTATGTAATAACTTTTGGCAAACCTCTAAGCAGTGGAACTTGGAATAAATAATTTGTTTGAAGTATACTTACTTTCTGCCTTGGCAAGGTTTTGAACATATGGAAATGTACTCGGTGAATCAGTAAACTCCACATGGAGTTGTTCAGTGCGGGGCACAGGCATTTCCTTACCAAGCTCCCCTGACCGCTTCCCCTTTCTGTGGAGTAACTGGCTAACTGCAAAACTTAGTTACAAACGTGATCATTTTAATTTAGGACACAATTTGAAGCAGTCTTCAGAAATCTCACACCTAGAGTTCTTTTAAGAATGATTACTATTTCTCTCTGGGGGTAGTGGCGCACACCTGTAATCCCAGCACTGTATTCAGGAGGCTGAGACAGGAGGATCACTGTGAGTTTGAAGCCAGCCTAGGCTGCATAGTGAGTTCAGGACCAGACTGAACTATGTAGTGAGACCCAATTTCACAAAACTAAAGGCGGGGTCGGGGGAATGATACCATTTCTTAAAACAACTACACAATGCTCTAAAAGTACCTGTTGAGTTGTCAGGATAGAAACCAAGGACAGTTTCCAAAGTACTTAGAAGTATTTGTTTTGTTTTTTTCTCAGTATTTGGGCACTACATACAGATGGAGTCAGAACAGAGCGGACTTGAACCCGTGCTTTTATGGCCTGACTATGAGGGTACCATTAACGAAACATTCCAGGATCAAACAACATATCCATCAGGAAGCAAATTCAAGCCTTGTCGGCCTTTATCCAGAACCTAGCTCCTTTACACCACTGAACACTGTATTACTGCATGGGTGTTAATGTCAGGAAAGAAATCATTTAATGGGGTTTTCCCACCATCAAAGTCAAGAAGTTAATTACAGCTTTTCAGTTTAGTAGCCTCTTTCTACTTTTCACTAAATAACCAGTGGCAGAGCAGAAAGATTTAAAAATCTCCCAAACTAAGACACACATTCAACCTGTACATAAACTATGAGCGATTTGTACAAGCTCATAAACAGGTGGGACCAAGGGAGATACCGGCAGGGCCCCACCTGTCCGGCTCCCCTGCCCGGACGGAGGCAGAGAGGCTGTGCAGTGCTGACCACCGTGCGCGGCCGGGCCTCTACCGCTCTCCCCAGCTGCAGGCCACAGGCCTGGATGCCTGCAGGCCGCTCTCAGGAGACACCGCCGCTTCCCAGGAAGAAGTGCGCTGGGGCCGGGGCGCTGATGGCCACGGGCAGGGATCCGGCTGCCCTTGTGCCTGCACGGCGCTTCTCAGTGTCCAGCGAAGGAGAGTGGTCAGGTACCCTGGAGGACTTGCACTGTCAGCACCAGCGTGGCTCTTGGAAATGGACTTGGAGAAGCCCACCTGCCACGCAGCCTCGGCTCCCTCCGGTCCGGTCTGGAAAGGCGCTGCACCGCCCGGTCCTAGCGGTGCCGGGCCCTGCGTCTCCGCCAACCCACTTTTCAGTTGGGTAAGCAGAATAGGAAATCCATGTGGAGCCTTGCGCAAACATTCTTCAGAAGAAGCACAGGGAAGCATCGCCTGGAAGATGGGGAAAGTCGGAACTTTAAAATTGTTTTTAGGAGGAATTACAGCACACTGAGAGCCTGCTGGGATTCTGGGAAGTTGGGAATGCGTGGTGTGAAGCTGGCAGCCATTTTAAAACAGGAGCCCCAAAAGTAAAAAGACAATAAAATAAGCTAGGAGCTTGGGAGACGGGAAGAAGGAGAAAGCAATGCAGAGAAATTGAGCCCACGGCACAGTGATTTGAACACGGGGACAGAAGGGAGCAGAGGTGTCGAGGGTGAGTGAGAATCGTGCTGGGGTTGACGGAGGTGCTGGCAGGAAAGCGGGGGTGGGGAGCACAAGGGAGGGGAAGGCAGGGTCCCGGATTCCACACGAGGGAAGAGACCCGCACCCTGACACATTTACCTTTTTTGAGAGTGTAAAAATAATTAAATCAGAAGCCAGCATATCCCAGTTTCAGAACAGCCCTCAGGGACTGCTAGCGACCCATGAACCCGAAGGGCCCAGTTGTTGAGTACTTTGAAAGGTCGTGTGCGTTTGCAAACCCTCAGTCAGAAAACATTCACCATCTCCTGCATGACCCGAGATTTCCCAAACGCACTGATTAGGGGGCCTACCTCCTTCTGGAGTACCCGCTGGCATTTCTCAGAATACTGGGAAGTAACCGCTCAAAGCACTCAGCTGGAAATAGCAGGCTCACTTCTAAGAAACAAGAATCCCGGGACCCGGAACTCAAGGGGTTATCACTATGAACACCCTGAAAATAGGTCTGAGAGGTAAAGGCTGAGACGCAAAACGACAGTCTCAGATCATAACTGGGTGCAGGAACCATGTGAGCTGTGTACCCTTTTAAAAATGCTAGAAGAATAAGTAAGTTTGACCAAAAGGCAAAGAACAGGAAATCTCCGCGGAACTTCTAAGAGTGCAGTGGGGCCCTGCTTCCCCTCAGCAACAGCTGGGTAAGTCATACAGCAAACTATTTTATTAGGAATGTTTTCACTTCTTGGAGTAAACCCATACGCACACCCCTTCCGTATTATGGCTTACCCACAGATTATAAAACTCTTAATTTAAAGTACTTACTAATGAGTAAATTCTAAAACTAATCTGGAAAAAGAACAAAGATAATATAAGGTTAATGTGGTTGTCATTCATGTTGGGATTTGGGGCCTTTTATTTTTTTTTTTCCCGCCGTTCGCTATAGTTTTTTAAAAGTACTTTCCATGATAATTTAAAATTCACAGTTTTATTAATCATGACAGCCAAACGTAAAGCATTTTCCCAGTTCTGAAGACATGCTTGGCTAATATAAGCAAATTCAGAAAACATCTGAGTCACTCAGGAAACAATTTTTAGAGTCCAAACCTTTATGAATAGCCAAAATTGAGCCTGATTTGGCCAACACAACTGAGATAAAATATTGCTAACAGTAGTGCTCGGCATTTAAGGGTGTTCCCATACAGTCATTCGTGATGCTCATCAGCTCTGAGAGAACAGTGTCAGCCCCATGTTATGATCCAGGCAGCCGGGCTTGGAGACTGGCCCAGGGTCAGAGAACTGGTCGCAGTAGAGGCATGGTCTCATCTGCTGCCCTTTCCTCCTCCGTGTCTTGCAGGCTCCTAGGTGCTCATCGGACGTGGTGCAGACTCCACCACAGGACCCTCGCAGGCCGCTCACCATCTTCCTGCTCGCAGAGGCTGGAGCCCCCGGACAGGTGGAGAGTAAGGTACAGTGTGCTGTGATATCCCATGTCAGCGGGAGAGACGAGGAGTGGAGGCAGGGCAGGGCTGGGTGACAGGGTGGGGAAGACCAGCAGAACCCTCTTGGAATATTCATCAGGAACTCGTTGTTGGCAGATGGTGGTGAGGTGTGGTTGGGTAAACATGTCAGCCACAGCTTATCTGAATCATGACTCAGATGTGATTTAGGAGCCATGCGTGGGAAATGGGAACGAGCACAAGGTCTTATCAGTTACCAAAGACTGATCGTCAGGTCCAGGTTGCTTAGTTCTCATCATCTAACAACTATGAGCTGTCCTCCAGGTCTGCATCTCATCCACAAAAATGTCTCGGAGGACCCTGCCTGTGCCTTGATGAAATGGATGTGTCTCGGGGCTGCAGGGCTCCCTCTGGCCTGCACATTCTCTGCCTTTAAATATTTCATCCTCACGCAGTCCTCTGGGTGTGGCACGTGAGAGAGGACTCTTGGGAGAGACCATACAAAAGGCATCTCACCAGTGTGCTGGGAGGGTCACTTGAGTCCACATGTTCAGGATTAGCTTAAGCAACATGGTGAGACCCATCTCCAAAAGAAAGGAAAAGAAAAAGTTATTAAGTGCACATGATTAAGCCCTGACTTGGAGCTACACTACAGGGCTACTGTGATAAAAACAGTGTGGTACTTGCAAAAAAAAAACAAAAAAACAAAAAAAAACCAGTAAACCAGACCTGAAGATCAACAGAATGGATTAGAAGATGTGGACACAACTCCAGACACACTCAGCCACCTTATCCTCGACAAAGGGGCCAAACACATTTGCTGGAAGGAAGCTAGCCTCTTTAATAAATGGTGCTAGAAAAACTGGCTTTCCAGTTTTCTCTGCACATGCCGAGGACTTAAATTAGACCCATATCTTTCACCATGCACTAAACTGAAGTCAAAATGGATCAAAGATATAAATATTAAGACAGAAACATTAAATCTGCTGGAAGATAGAATAGGTAAAACTCTTGAAGACTTCGGTGTAGGCAGAGAGTTTATGAATAAGACCCCAGTCACACAGGAACTATCACAGAGAATCGACAACTGGGCTCTCATCTTATTAAAAAGCTTTGGCACAGCACGAGAAACCACCAACAGGGTGGAGAGACAGCCCACCAATTGGAAAGAAATGTTTGCCAGATGTCCCTCAGACAAAGGATTACTATCAAGAACGTATAAAGAGCTCAAAAAAGTAAAGACCTCCCAAATTTAAAGACCCAATCCAAAAATGGGCATCTGAGATGAATACACACTTCTCAGATGAAATAAAAATGGCAAATACATGAAAAAATGTTCAACATCACTGGTCATTTAAGAGATGCAGATTAAAGCAACACTGAGTCTCCATCACACCCCAGAAAGAATGGCTGTTATCTGGAAATCAACCAATAGCAAATGCTGGAGGGACTGTGGAGAAAAAGTAACCCTTCTCCACTGTTGGTGGGAATGTAGACTGATGCAACCACTGTGGAAATCAGTGTGGAGATTCTTCAGAAAACTAGGATTGGAGGTCCTATTCAACCCAGCTGTTCCCCTTCTGGGTATCTTCCCAGAAGATTTAAAGACATATCACAGCAACATAGGTGCTGTGTTTATAACAGCACAATTTGTAATAGCTAAATCTTGGAAACAACCCAAATGCCCATCAAGCGAGGAATGAATAAAAAAAGATGCAGGTTTTTTTTATATATAATGGAGTACTACTCAGGCATAAAGAAGGAAACTGGAGACTTTCATAAGTAAATGGATGCAACTCGAGAGCATACTCATAAGTGAAATAAACCAGACTCGCACATGTAAACATCCCTTGGACTCAGGGACGCAGATGGCTCTCCCTAGAGTGGGCAGGCTCCTGCCATCCCTGAGGGCCTGAATAGAGTAACGGATCAAGAAGGCTAGAGGAAGGAGGAGGGCCTGAATAGAGAGTAAAGGCTTCCCATCTGCTGCCGAGCGGGGACAGTTCTCGACCTGTACTTAGACTGAGGATGATCCCACATCTCCCCTGGTTCTCTGGCTTTGGGTTCAGACTGGAATTCCATCACTGACTTTCCTGGCTCTGCACAGCTCGCAGACTGTGGGACTTCTCAGCCTCCATAACCACAGGAGTCAATTCCTTAGATAGATAGATAGATGACAGGTAGGTAGGTAGATAGATGATAGGTAGGTAGATCACAGGTAGATGATAGGTAGTAAGTAGATAGATAACAGATGATGCACGGCTGCATGACAGATGGTAGACAGACAGATGATGGATGGATAGATACTCCTGTGGATCCTCTTTCTCTGAAAAACCCTGACACAACCCATGAAAAAAATGTGGGGTTTTGTTTTGAATTTACATGAAAGAAGGAACCAAAGAAACACCAAGGAAACCAGGACCAAAGCAGCCTCGGCCCAGCTGCACCCTTGCATTAGGGTATATACAAACCTTTCACCCTGCTGCTGATCTGTCGTCCAGAATATCTCACAGGAGTCATTTGGAGAAGAGACACTGCCCGCTGGCATGGACTCCCTGCGGCAGAGCCCTGGTCTTCGTGTCCGCCGATTCACTCAGGAGGGAACCTCGGGGAAGTGAACACCTCACCATCAACACCAGTGGCAGCGGATGACGTGCTTTTCGAGGCTGCTTGTGTGGACCGAAGCATGAAGTCCAGAGTTCATTTCTGCTCCTTGCCAGTCTTGCAGGCAGAGAGGCTGTGTAAGAGGGAGCGGGCAGGAAGCTCACTTAGCAAGGACCACGCATTGCAGAACCCTCCAGCCTGCGCCTTAGGACCCACCCGTTCTGAACATCTCCGTTTTGAGCTTTTTCCAACTCTTTAAAACTCTTTGAGGGCCTAGGATATAGGTCAGTGCACAGCTCGAGGTCCCGCGTTTGATGCCCAATACCCAAAAAAAACCCTCTTTTAAGGTAGACTTATTAAAATTCAGTAAATTTAGTAAAAATACCAGATTGTGTTTCTGTTTCTTCAGATGTTGCTTTTCAAATCCAGTGTGAACATACGTAGCAGCAGGAATTCGTATTTTTTAGAAGTAGAAAGGTGGGGCCACGTTCTGGACGGCGTGCTGGGGATGACCGTGCGCTGGCCTGTCAGGGAAGTGTCCAGCCCAGCTGGGGGCCACCGGGGCGGACTGAGCCTCAGCGGGTTCCCGGCAGGGGGTCCGGGTTCACAGAGCCGGGTAGGAGGGAAGCGCGCGCATCAGCACCTAGCCCCTCTGCGTGCAGGCCCCGCGGGCTGCTCCCCATCGCTCTCTCCCTCCCGGGCGGGGAGGGGCTGTCTCAGCAGTGCACCTTAGGAGAGGCAAGCCTGGGGCGAACCAGCTTTGGTTGGGGAAAAAGCTGGTGTGTACGGAGCAGAGACGGTGGCGTGCTCGAGTGAGGACTGCTGAGGCGGATAGCGACAAGCAGTGTAAACCCCCCGGGCGGCCCGTGGTGCTTCTAATGGAGCGCTCCTTGCGTGCAGACTGCTTATTACATAAGCCAGTTCCATACCACAGATGGCTCTTCCTGGCTGACTCCTTAGAAGTCCTCTCACTTGTAAAGCCCTTTTTACCTTGGGAAAGAAGAAGAGCAAGGAAGAGGCTCAACAGCACATTTTCGGTAATACCGAGCTTCCGAGGGAGGAATTCCAGCTGTGCCGGCCCAGTGCGCGGAGCGCAGCTTCGCGACCAGGGGCTGACACTTCACCCTGCTGGCCAGCAGCGCCTTGGTCTGAGCCTCCAACAGCACTGGACACTGCTCAGCAGTGAGCGGGGAGCACCCTGGCCACTCAGGGGAAGTCAGAGGCAGGGGAACAGGCAGCATCAGTCCGCCTCCTTGGCGAGACGGTTAGGCAAGCAGGGGGCAGGTGGAATGTGGGTGAGCACGCAGGACAGGAGCCCGGAAGTCACTTAGAGGATACACGGGGACCACGCACGTGATAGAAAGTGTGGCATCTGCAGCGTGGATGTGTGTCTTGATTACACCTCCATAATGTTTATTTGCTCAGAGACGGAATTAATCATTGTCCACTGAATACCATGCGTGTGCTGCAAAGGCAGCTCTACTTTGGGTCCTGCCTGTGAGCTGCCTGAGTGGTCAGTAGGTGCTGAGGGGACCGGGAGCTTAGTGTGAAGGTGTAAGTACAGCAAGCGCTTGGGGCCATAGGGGAGAGGGAGCACCACCACCGAAAGGACGGCTCCGCACCACAGCCCGAGGGAGCTGCCTGCCTCCATCCGGAAGGCAGAAAGTCCATCCCTGCAAGGTGAACTAACAAAGGATTGCAAAATTTAATTACAAGCGCTACTAAACATTTGTCCACACCCAGAGTGTCCAGCACTGTGAGGAATGGAAACTAATGTAGACCGTGGACTCCAGATGGTGACACGTCGCCCAGGTCCCTGGGTTGGAACTAGCACGCTCACGGGTGGCAGGTGTTGACAGGTGCAGGGGCAAGTGGGAAAGAGCTGTGCCTTTGTCTCACTTTTGCTATGAACTCAAACTTCCAAGGCATAAAGGTTGATTTCTTGAAAAAGTGACTGTTGCCCAAAAGTACCAGGGAGACTCAAGGCTGGAAAATTTATATTCATTTCCCGTACAAAAGAAAGATGCCAGTTGTAAGGGGGGTTGAAGTTACATTCATACTTTATGCACGTCTAAGGCTATTTCAGTTTCAAATTCTTATGACGAAATAGTCTTAGTCTGTGACAAGTTGTATGCTGATTTCCACTTCTGCCTCCCAATGGAACACTGGCTCCGACGGCCCACCCACCTCCCAGGCGAAGGCGCTCACTGCTCCGGGAGCCTCTCGGAGAGGATCTCCAGCTTCCCTCTGCTGTTCCTGTCTGCAGTTTGGTTTCCGCCCCCAAACAGGCAGTGTGCGCCCAGGTGACTTTCACATCCCCGCGTCTCCCCCGCCTGCATCCCAATCCTGTCTACTTTTGCTGCAGCGCTTGATGCTTGCCGACAAACCTCGCCCTCACAGCACACTCCCATTCCTCCTTCGGGTCAGTGTTTCTGATTCGGTGCAGGGTTCAGGGGATCCTCTGCCATCAGATGTGGATGGCGTGGTACGCTGGGGTTCAAGACAGGAAGTAGGGCCTGCTCTGAGCATCTCAAGCAGGAAGGATTACTTCAGCACGTTAGATGTCCTCAGAATTCCTGGAAAGCCTGGAAGAAGTAAATGGTGCTACGATCTCCAACACCACCGACTGTGAGCTCAAGAGTATGTTCCTACAACGTGTGACACAGCAGGACACCACCAGTCCACAGATGCAACTGCCTCCCGACAGCCTCTGCCGTGGAGGCATGGACCTGAGAAAGCGACCACCACACACCCACACACACACACACACACACACACACTACCCCTCCAACACACATGCACACGCACGTACAGCCTCACGCAGCGGTAGAACCCACACAAAGCAGGCAGGCAGGTGGTTTCCACTGCACTGCCTTCTGGTCTCACACAATACAGGCAGGGTTTCCAGATATCCAGACTTTTCCCATTAAAAGTGTCTTCTCCTCCTTGAAGCCACCACTCCCCAAACCCACACAGCTTTCATTGCCTGACATGTGACAAAAACATCGTCATGTTCTCAGTGTCCTCGGCACCCAGCAGTGCCTGTCACCTAGGCGGGGCAAACTGCTGACCTAAATAGGAAGGAAGGGTGTCAGAGCACGCAGCCAGGAGAAAGAAGGGTGGCAGGTGGTGCGGTAGCGACACGCCCAGGCTGTGGCCGGCCAGGGAGGGTGCTGGGCTGGGAGCTCCCGCTGAACTTGGGAACCTCAGGAACGGAAGTAGAAAAGGGAAGCAAGGAACAGGTGAGGAAAGGGAAGCAACAGATCTAGATTAGTCTTTCAAGCAGGGCATGAAGAGTGACGGGGTGGTGTACAACACACCTCTGATCGTGTGGTCGCCTGAGCCCAGACCAGGCCACCGTGCAGGTGACAGGGGCTGCCCGGGGTGCATGAAATGTGTGAAGGGAAGCGTTACACCGTGCCCCACCCTCGTTTGTGCACACATTCTTAAGGGAGATGTGATGGTTCTCGGTGTTAACTTGACCGGACCATGCTGCCCAGATAGGTGGTCAAAGTTTATTCCAGATGTTTTTGCAGAGTTTTACATGAACATACACAAGTAAGTCGGTGGACCTGGAGCAAAGCAGGTTGCCCCTCAGAATATGGGTAGTCACCTTCCAGCGAGCAGCAGGGCTGAACAAAAGACAGAAAGGCCTGCCCTCCCACCCCACCTCCGGAGCAAGAGGGACAGCTACGAACACTGCCTGTGGCTTCATCTGCACCGTCCACCACCCTGCTTGTCCAGGGCTAGCTACCCTAGAGGTTCTGGAATTTCCAGCCCCATACTTACATCTAGATCTATATGTCAGTTTAACACACACACACACAGACGCCTTGTCCTATTTCTCTAGAGCACCCTGGCTAACGCAGATCTGAGCAAAGTAGATCTCTCTCAGGAGGGAGGCGCAGAGGGAGAGCCTGCTCGCTGCAGTAAGCGAAGCACACAGAGGAGAACTCGACGGAGCCTGGAGACAGACATGCTGGCCTCAGCGGCAGTCTGAGGGCTGCCATGTGGGGCGAGCGGCCATGCGTACTGACCATCAGTGATCTAAGGTGTGCAGGCGGTCTGTCTCGGTGAAGGCCCGCGTCCTGGCTCACAGGTGGGGCTTGCTCAAGCATCCTCACCTGGTGGGAGGAACCAGGCTGTCTCCGGGCCTTCTACATAGGGCACTGACTCCATTCATGAGAGCCCTGCCCCTGGCACCTGCTCCCCTCCCGATGGCCCCAAGCCTAACACTGCCATCCTGAGGAAGATTTCCGCACGTGGCCCTCAGAACAGAGACATTCAGACCGTGACACCAGGGGATCATGTGGGGCAGGTGAAAGGAAAGAGCCCCCAGCTCACTCAGGAAACTTTCATCTGTACAATGAGAAAAGGAAGGTGAGTACCCAGCCCCAAGGATGGCAGCTGGCAGAGGGGCCACCTCGGCCTTGCAGGGCTGCAGCTGCGGCAGGGCACCTCCTCTAGTGCCCACCTGCAGCCCCTGAGCCCATGGGCCAGCGCTTCCCCTGCCAGTCCTGTGTGCTTTAAATGCGCATTGTGATGTTCTCCCGCCCGCCTGCCCAGGAGACCACAGCGTCTCCACCGTGCTGCTGATTTCTACTTACTCATTTTGTCAGTGATCAATGTCCCCTATCCTGCTAACACTGTCACACTTCGTGTGATTTTTCGGAATGTGTGGGTATTTTAGGCATGCATAACTCATCCTATTGTAATCCTATATTGGTTTTCTTTGGCACCTCCTTAATTTTTTTGATTAGTCTCAGCAGAAGTGTGTCAGTCTTGTTAGTCTTTTTCCTTTAAACTTTTCATGTTTTCTTTCTACTAAATTGCAATCTATATATTATTTCCTTTCATTTTGTGTATTTACTGTTATTATGTGTATCTTGCTGTTCTTTTTCTTAGCCCTTGGGTGGATGCCTGGTTCATTAATTTAATATTTAGCCTTTCTTCTTTTCTAAGACATATTTAAGACTATAAACTTTGTTCTAAGGATTGTTTTAACTGCATCCTAGAAGTTTTAAAAGAGCATTTTTATCAACATTATCAATGTGTGAAATCTAACAGTGTAGTGCATTAGTTAGAAATGAGTCTCTATTGCATTGTAATGAGAGTACATACTATGTATTACAAGTATTTTGGGGCCTCTGAAATGTATTGAGGTTTTATGGCCCTCTGAGTGTATGGCCAGTGTTGTCAACATGTTATATATACTTTAAGAGTATTTTTAGGTTGTTAGGTGCATTTTGCATTGTGTTTATGTTTTGTCTGCTTAGTCTACCTGTTACTAAAAGATGTGCTTTAAAAAAGCTTTTGCCATAATTCTGTATATCTCTGTTTATCTTTGTATTTTGGTTAAATTTTGCTTTATAAATTTAGAGGCCATATTGCTAGCTACAAACAAGATTTTTTTTTTCTAGTATGTCAATGTATTTACTACTATGAGGCTATTCTCTTTGTCATTAGTTATACCTTTTACCTTAAAGTTTATTTTGCCAGATTTATTATAGCTACACTGGTTTTCCTTTGATGCTTGTATATTTTTTATTCTTTTACCATATCCTTGAATATTAGATGTAACTTTTGCACATACTGTTATTGTCTGTAATTGTGAAACTGTTAGTCGACTGTACAGTAATTCATTTTATGTAAAATACTAATTGATTTCTTTGAATCAAGCATCATACTATATAATTCAAACAAGGAGTGCTTTCTTTTATTGATTTTATTTTGCAATGCTTAACCATTTTGTTATTTCAATAGTTACTCTTTGCTCTGTTACTAAAAATTATATAGTCTTTGTTATATGTAAATATATATGTATTTTTATTATTTATAGTAGTATTAAGATTCAAGCACATAAGTATGCTAAAAAATTAAATTATACATTTTAAATGAGTGAATTTGTAGTGTATAAATTACATTTCAATTAAGCAGTTCAAAAGAAATAGAATAATTGGCAGGAACCCAGGGGAAGTGTGGCCCTCACCCGACACCGATAAACCCCAAGGCATAGCAGCTTGGATTGCTGGTCAGCTGTAATGCCCAGCGCGGGTCCTCCCGAAGGGGACCCCCAGCCGCACATTTCCACAGTCCCTACAGAAACCAACGAGCGCACAAACGATTTGCAGAGACAGCACTGTTCTACTGCAGTAAAACCCTTTGCCTCACAGTCATTTAATAACCATTAAAATCTCTGTGTCCTATCAGGAATCAGGCCTTAAGATAGGGGATGGGAGAAAAAACACATCCTGATCTCAATTCCTTACAATTTTTACTACTGTCTTTCCCTTTTACTTCTACCGATAACTAGTGTGCGTTCTGGGGTGTGTGTGGGGGTGGTGGATTTAATGGCTCTCTACATTGTATTTCGTGTAGGTTATTTCACCTCACTGAGGTACTTGATATCTGTCTTTACAACCCAAGTTAAGTGCACAGATTTTAAATGACTTTTCCAAGACCCAAAAGCCAATAAAGAGTAATTGCGAACCTTCAAATCCAATGTTTTCTACAATGGCCATACTGTCTTGCTTTTACTGGCGGGCGAGTTGCTCTCACCCACACTACGGCAAAGAGCGGCACCTGGACAGCCTTAGAGCCTGCGCTTTGCTAAGTGTGGCAGAGAATGAATACTAATTTCAGGAGCAAGGCAAGCAAGTCTCTGGATTGATTCTGATTGGACCAGTTTTGGTCACGTGCTCAGGTCTGAGCCAATCACGTGAGCTCTGAGTTTCCCCAGCAGAGGCAGGGCGGCCGGAAGCGCGTGGTCTGAGTGGGCCGCTGCGGCGCATGCGCAGATGACAGCGTAGGTGCCCGCTCCCACAGGACGGCCCGCGAAGTGGAGACGGAGCCGTCCGCCTCTGAGGAGAGGAGCAGTGGAGAGCGCAGGCCGCGGGTGCCCCCGAGCCCCATGCTCACCCCGCACCCTTGCCGCCCATGTGTCAGCCGGGGCGCCTCGTCCGGGCCTCGTGGGGCAGGGACGCCTCCCCACGCACCCGGCCGCCCTACGCAGGGCCGCGGCCTCCGCGCTTTTAGCACCCGCGTTTTCACCTGCGACCTCGCCCACCTCCTGCTCCTCTTTGTGCTGAAGAAGAGCTGCGGAACCCCCTTTTCTCCTGCGCCCGCCCTCAATGCTGGGAGCCGCATTAGGCGAGCTTTATCCTCACGCCGGGCCTTCCCTGGGGCAGACGGCAAGTGAGGACCAGATGTGCGGACAGAGAGCAGGGGGCGCCCCGAGGAGCCGCCGGCCAGCAGGGAAGAGGCGTGCGAGTGACCCTGGTGCACGCCGGGGTCCCAGGCCCGGCGCAGGGGCTCCAGGGCGCGGGGTTCACACTGAGGGAGCAATTTGTTAAATACGGATTTTCGTTCTTATTTTTAACAACACAAACTTTCTTAAAATTTTTATTTAGAGGATGAAAACTAAACGAGAAAATAACCACAGTAATTGCCTTCCCACATTTTTCTCAGCTGTGTATTTTGCAACTATATTCTGTAACTTTTTGGTTTTTTTTTTTTTTTTGCTTGCTTTAAAATACTGGGAGGTATTCCACTCAGTATGTTTTGAGGTTCTTTAATAAGAGAGCTCAAAGCAGTCCCCATCTTCCCCTCCTATTTAAGAAATAGATGAAGACCCAATATATTACCGTATTCCTAATTAAGATAAAATTGGAAAAAATTGGAAAGCGTAACTTATAGTGGGAGAGAATGTGAGGATGGGACTCCTTTGGAAGTCTGTTGAGACTTGAGTTCTACCTCAGGGACAGCTTCCTGCTATGGAGGAGATGGCTCCTCACTGATCTACAATACTGGCTAAAGGGGTGAAGAAAAGGGCAACATTCACAAGCAGAGAGAGGCTAATCACCTCCACCCACTTCCTGCAGCCCAGCAACCACTGTAAAGCCCGCTGCCTGTTGGAGAGGGGAGAGAGGCGGGATAGAACCCTGGAGGGTTATGGAAAACCCCACAAAACCCAGGGAAGTTATGTTGCCGTGTGACCTATGAAGGTCCTATGACTCTCTTAACTAATCCTCTATTGGACATTTGTTTCCAACAGCAATGAAGTCAACATCTTTGTAATTAATCTTCGTGTAAATTTACGGTCCTTTCCTTAACATAGATTCCTAGGAGTAGAGTCCTGGAGCAAAGTATATTAACACATTAAAAGCTTTTTGATGCATTTCACCACATTTCCTTCCAGAAAACACCGATTTACAGTATCACTCGCAGGAGAAACTATTCCCCTAACACACACCAGCTCTGGGTTAGTCTTTTGATCTTTGTGAACTCAATGAGCAAAACATCTGTACCTCAGCTTCATTTCAGGTTTGAGCAGTCCTAATGGAGCTGTTTTCCTGGAGGTCAATGGGGAGGAACATGAATGATTCTTTGGTTTGTTTGTTTTGCGGCACTGAGGACTGAGCCCAGGGCCTCTGCTCCGAGCTACATCCCCAGGCCTTCGAAACATCTTTACTTAGACAGTGTCTCCCTAAAGAGTAGAGCCGGAAAGGCTTCCCTCTTTCCCCACCTTTGTATATTCATTTTATTTTCTGACATGAGGCATCAGAGTGAAAGTCGGAAAGGATGATTATGGAAAAGCGCATTACTTACTAGTTCTGTGGCCTGACAGCAAGATGAGCCCACATGTCCTTATCATAAAGTGGGACTCAGCCAATTGTGGGGCAGCCTTGTAATCCCAGCTACTCGGGGGCCTGAGGCACAAGGATCACAAGTTTGAGACCAGGCTGAACAACTTAGGGTAGCTGAGTGATAGAACACCTCTAAGTTCAATCCTCAGTAGTGCAAAAATAAAGTAGACGAGGACTAAATAACCCCTATAAGAATGAGAGCTTGTTAGGAATAGTGCTTGTCCCACAGTGGTCAATAAAGTAATCTGTAACTGTCCTAAAATCTCTGGGGCAGGGAGATCTGAGGCAGCTTCCTGTCTGTCTGTCTTATAAGACTGTACAGGGAAGAGGGAGGCCAATTGTGATGTGGGCATGTCTAGAATTTCTGACCAGAACATTGCCTACTACATCCCTACCAAACACCACAACTTAACCTAGCCTACCTTACATGTGCTCACAACACTTAGTTGGGCAGAGCCATCTAACACAAAGCATATTCTATGAAGTGTTAAATATCTCCATGCGATTCATCGAATACCTGTATCCCCAAATGCTGAGAACACAGCACGCTGTTGAGTGCTGTTTGTCTCCCCTTGTGATCATGGGGCTGACTGGGAGCTTCCCCATCACTACCCAGCATCTCCAGAGAGAATCCGACTGCTTATTGCTAGTACAGGAAATGATGCAAATGCAAAGTTTCAAATATAGTTTCTACTGAAAGCATATGGTTTGTGCCACTAAGCAGTTGAAAGACCTTAAGTCAAACCACAGTAGGTTGTGGACTATCTGTACTTAAACCTCAGCTCAGCTTATTTGGAGAGAAATTAAAGAAGACTGTTTTCTTGAGTATGTTATCTCATCTATTTCAGAGCCTGGAGAAGCGGATCCTGAGGTTGTCCCTGTGGTTTGCAAGCCTCTGTCTGCCTAAAGCTGTCCCTGTGGGAGTGGGGAGACCTCTGAGATAAGCTTACTCCAACCCTTCCAAGGGGGAGTCCTGAGAGGATGCTTTCAGTGACCCACACGTCCTGGGTTTCTCGGGCATCTCCTGCTCTGTGCCAGCTCGGGGGCAGAGAGGCGCTGAAGCGTCCAGGAGAAGGAAGGAACAAGGACAAGCCACCAAAGCTTCTGCCCACACTGGGCCTCTAGGCATTTTTGCCATGGGTAAGGAGCCATCTGCTACCTGTAGGTGACCAAGAGCTGTGTTCCCCAAGGATGTCATTCATTACGAGCATTTGTTCCCATTCCCGGCGGGTCACACCACTCCAGAAAACCAGCTGGCATCTTCCCTAAGGCAATGAATAACTCGAGGGGCCATAGAGAGAAACGCACAGGGAGAGGTTTCGCTCCACAGAAAATGAAAGTGGAGACGCACTGGCGTGAGTAACCGTGAGCAGTGTTGTAATTTATGGGCACAGTTGTGCTTGAGCTCTGGAGGGGCGTGGAGCCCTCCCTGGTGACTTCCCTCTCTAGACGGGCATGGCAGGGGCTGCAGCTCAGTGACTGCTGGGCTCTTCTATGTGGGTCTGTTGCCCCCTGCCCCACACGGGCCCACTGGGACAGCCGGGGTGGGGGCTGGTGTTGAAAGAGGGCTAGTGAGGCCCGCGTCTCCCCTGGCCCATCTGTGTGCTGCAGTCCTTGACCATAGGTGTCTTTCCACAGAAATCCCAAATCACACCATGCCCTTGAAGAGGTGTTCTCAAGCTAACCCGAGGAAGGATTTGGAATTTTGGAAGATGTGATCAAAGTAACACGGGAACAATACGAAATATTAATGAAAATAATTTTCCTTATGTTTTACATGTGGTATGGTCTTGAATCGTATTTCATTTCCCCAAAACTAACCTTTTGCTTATAAATGAGCAAAGGTCCATATTTAAAGGAAAGCCCCAGAATGCTGACTTCGTACTGTTGTATCCTTAACTTGTACCATCTACATCACAAGAATTATTTTGACTCCCAGCAATTGAAGCCAAAATTTACAGTGTTAGACCAGTCTTAATCAATCTGAAGCAGAAGCAGAGTATTACACACACACACACATGAACACACACCCTCTCACACACACCCTCACAAGCACATTTTCAGTTATAAGATGTTCCTTATAAGAAAACTAGTGTTGTGTCAGAGAGAATTTGGAACTCTTTTTTTTGCCCCAAAGTGATAACATTCTGATTTGAATTATTCATTTTTTAGACAGGAGGTTTTTTGTGGTCAGTAAAACAAAGCATTCAGTATACAAACTGGTGAATGTCCAATCCTGAGTTTGAAGGGTTCTTATGAGCACAGTTAGTACTTCAGGAAAAAAAATGTATGGTCTAGGGGTGTGGCTCAGTGGAGGAGCACATGCTGGGCATTCATGGAGCCCTAGGTTCAATTCCCAGCACCGAAAAGAAAAGATGTATTAACTAGAGGAACAACTACAGGGCCTGGGGCAAGAAAGATATCTATTCTGTATCTATATCTGTATCCGTATCTATATCTATATCTGTATCTATATATGCTTTATCAAAAAGTTTTGGGGTCAAATAAAATACAATATTAACCACTTTAATCAGAATTTTTTAAAAAATAAAGCTGCCAAATATTCCTTTCCTGAAGATGAATGTTGTGTTAATTAAACGAGCAGGAGGCTGTTGGCCTGAAGCTGTGTCCATACCTGGAGTTCCTATGAGGCAAGGTGCAATCACATGAATGGAAACAAACTCAAACCTAACTCAGGAGTATACGATTGTGACAGATAGCTAGGTCTCCACCTAGCATAAGCCATGGAGCTTCAGCCAGTCACAGGCTTCAGAGGGACTGGCCAACGTCCACACGGGGCAAATGCCCAGCTAACCTTATCCAGATTGCCTGCGCAGTGGGGCCCTCTGAACCTCTTCTGGTTAGGAAGGCTGCCTGATTCGTGAATCATTCTTTGCCCAAGTAAATGCTGTTAATTTGATTTGTCTAAAGGTTGTCGTATGGGATAGGAGAAAAGATGAGCAGTAGGAAAAAACAACTGTCTCCAACCCACATATTCATAAGCAAAGACTCTTTGGGGAAAAGGGTGTGCTGTCAGGTGTAGGGTACAGGGTTGTTGCTGGCCTCCATGGGGAGCATTCACGTGCACCAAGTCCTGCAGGGAAGGATACTCCAGTATCTTCCTCTATGATTGGAAAACTGCTGTACACCCAGCACTGAGGGAGGCTGAGGCAGGAGGGTCACAAGTTTGAATCTTGTCTGGGCAACTTAATGAGACCTTGTCTCAAAGTAAAAAGTGGGCTGGGTGTAGCTCAGTGGTAGAGTACTAGAAAAAAGAAAAGAAATTTTCAGTATGTCCCCAAGTTTGTTTTCTGGATAGAAGTTTCCAGAGTTGATCTATAAAGTTTAAAATCCCACATCAGTTCAACATCACACTCCTAAATACCTGTATCCATCCAAAAATGCATGGGAGGGGAGGAGAGCCAGCGGTCCAAGCTGGAGGATGTGGATCTCCACTGAGTTCAGTAGAAAGACCCTTTCCACTCCACTGCAAATGATGGGAGATGAGGGCCTGCCGTCACCACTAATGGTGGGCAGAGGGTCGGGAGAGTTGGTTTAGGCTGTGGGGGGAATGGAAGACAGCTGGTGAAGGACAAGGGCCGAGGAAGACTTGCGTTGCCCTCAGCACTGGAGAGGTGTCCAGACCAGGCAGCAGCTGTGGCTGAGGGATGGGACTTGGATGCTCCAGCCAGGCGGGAGAGGAGAGGGTGACAAAGAGGACAACAAAGAGGGCCATAGAAGTCCAAGGTGGACAGACAGAGGCAGGCTCTCCATAGCCTGGGATGGGAAGGGGGACTGGAAAAGGCAAAAGTCATATATTCTAGCAGCTCTGAGCTCTAGCACGATTTCAAGCCAAAATGTCTGTGTTATGGCTTGTGTCTAGATGTCCCCCCAGAGCCTCATGCAGTCATGGGTAGGCCTTTCTAGATCCAGAGGTGGCTGGATCTAGAGTGTATGAGGCTGAGATTCAGGATGTGGGGTAAATTAGTTCACTGATGGGTTTGGCATAGTTCTGGGTGTAGATAATGGTAGAGATAGCACCGCCCGCAGGGTGGGTAGCCTGGAAGGGATAAAAGGGAGAGCCAGGCTGCTGCTTCAGTACTTTGCAGCTTGCTGCCTTCTGCCCACCATGAACTGTTTCTCCTCTGTGATGCCCCTCTGCCATGCCGTTCTGCTTTGGAGCCAGTTGACTATGAACTGAAAACTTTGCAAGCTGTGAGCTAAGAAAATCTTTCTCTTTTAACTTCTGGTTTCAGGTATTTTGCCTCAGCAAGGAGAAAAGTAACTATGAGAGGACATTTCCTTGCTTGTTCTTCTGCCTGAGAGATCCTGCCCACAGATGTCCATGGAACCATCTTTTCTCATAAGGGAGGAAACTCAAAGTCCAGCAGCTTCTGTGCTCCCAGATCCACTATAGTTATACAGATGCTCCCGGACGTATGACAGGAAGGTGTCCTGGCCAACCGTGTCACAAAACATCGTAGCTTATTCTTGCCTACCGTAAATCTTCTGAGAGCACTTTCACTGGAAAAACCCTCTGAACACACAGCCTACTGTATGGTACAGTAGTTTATCGAGTGCTGCTCTGGACAGGAACGCAGACTGGCAGTGTGGGCCGTCATCAGACGGAGCCCTGTAAGTCAGCCACGGGAAACCGGAAACCATCTGTGCATGTGTTTTCTCTTGCTTTCCTTCACAGCACTCCTTGGTACCAGGAATCGCCCACCTTGTCTGTTTGTGTTGAGTTGATAATGTCTGTCGCATGTACAGCGGAGCCCTTGGTGACCAAGCCTGACTGGACTCATGGTGGCCCCGGTGCAGGGTGGCACCAGGCATCAGCTGGAGGGACTGACGGTCGGCATCTGTCCCACTCCCTGCACAAAGCTCACACACAGCTGCGTGGAGCATGAGAGCATCCGTGGGTCTCTGAACTCCTGGAGTGGGGGTCAGGCCTGTGTGGAGAGGAGCTCCAGAGCCCCACACTGAGTGCAGGCCAAGCGAGAAGGAGGTCACAGGACGCCGGTTATCAAAGGCCTGTGATGTGCAGTTGTGCAGTTCTCACAGCACACGGCAAACCACTCTTTGAAGTGGCATCTGGCACGCCTCGCCTCTCAGCCTGTCACTGGGTGGTTAGTGGGAACGTGTGGGCCAAGGGAATGCTGCTGTTGGACTCTAGTGTCAGATTTCCTGACCTCCGAACATTTCTTTAACTCTTCACATGTCAGCTGCTGCAGGGAGGGGCCTCCTGAGCTGTCTTCCATCCCGCAGCAGGACACCCAGCGTGGTGCCTGGGAATTGTCCACCTGATAACTAGTCATCCCAAGACCTCCTGACTTCCTGGGGTCCCTTCCTCAGACCTCAGCCTTTGGAGGAGCCTCAGGAATTCCAGTACTCTTGGTAAAGTAGCGTAGCATTGTCCTGAGGCCTGCGAGGAGAGTGGTGTGGGAGAAGCCCGAGGGGGATCACATTAGTCTCACAAGATGCCATGTAGCCATCTGGGGGACGGACTTAGCTTCTTGCTTAGTAAGCACCCAAGGCTTTGGGCCAGAGCCCAGGGGGCCTGTGAGGAGCAGAGGGCTGTCTTCCTCCAGGCCTTAATTCTATTTGTGTGTCATTTTTTCCCCATTCAGAATACTTTATCACCTTCCATATAACCACTACCCCACAAATGCTGGTGGTTTGGCTTCCAATTTGCAGATTGCCCAGCGGAAGTCATTGCCAGAGAGCGGTGCTCTGGACATTTTCCTGGGTGAAGGATTTCATGAGCTTTACAACACCGACTCTCGGGGTCCCGTCTGGCTTAGGAGTAGAGCGCTTAGCTAGATGCACAGGACCTGGTTTCTCCCCCTGCACTGCACGCAACAACAAAATACCAACTTTTTTGCCTGGACTGCTGATTTTGCCACTTTGGGCAACCAGTGTTTGTAGAGCTCATTTTTTGTTCTTAAGCCACCCTAGCATTTTGCATTTTGTGAGCCAAATAATTAAACTTTAGCATTTGTTTGTTCTTTGGCCACAAGAAAATACATGGTTAAGCAATAGCTTCCTTGAATTATGCAATCTAAAAATACCAGAGTGCTTTAATTTTAGTTTTGTAAGTGGAACAATGGAAAAAAATAATTTCAAATATAATACAAATGTAACGCATTGTTTAGTTGGTAAAATAAGGTACAGAAAGCTCTTCCTCTCTTCATCCTCCAGAAGGCCCAAGGCCTTGGTGTGTGCCCGTGCCCTGCGGGCCGTACCCCTCTGCAGCCAGACTCCTGTGTGTTGGTCCCACTTGGTTGTGCTGAATTTTCCAAGTTCCCTGAGCATATGGCAAAAATGGATGATCACTCAGATGGAGTGGGTACAGCCGTGCCTGGGTGTGGAGAGCATTGGGTTCCAAGATCCCCAAGAAAATCAAGGTCCCCTGATGCTCTTGGAAGAGTCCCAGTTTCCTCCACCGACCTTACAGCTCTCAGGAAATGGTGCAGTGTTTGCGAAGAACCTGTGCCATCCTCCTGTAGACGTTAGCTCATCTAGAAAGGCATTTGACACCTAAGATAATGCAGATGCTATGGAGATCGTCGCTGTGTTGTATTGTTTAAGGAATACTGACAAAACAGATACACATTCAGTACCGATGCAAATTTCTCTAATATTTTCTGTCTGCAGTTGGCAGAGTCCAAGATAGGGGACCGTAGCTAGAGAAGCTTATTATTCTCTCTTCGTGTGGGCAGGGTTCTAGGATTCACACGTCAGCATGCAGAATCTCCCACCCACCCTGGGAGGTAGGCGCTGCTTGTAATCTTGATGTGACAGAGGGGGAAAGGGAGGCACAGCTCGCCAGGGCCACAGGACCTCACATCCGTTGCACCCACGCTCTTCCTGACAGACTCACGCCCTTGGAGAGCAGGCCCCTGTGCCTCGGTGACCACCACTTCCCCGCCAGCAGAACTTGTCCCTTCTGCCAGCACCTCCCCCTCACGCGCTTCCTCACGCCTGCCCTGGGGGCTCCTTGGGCGGCCGCCTCTGTTCCTGGGTGACTGCATTTCTCGCTTCCTGTGGCGCCATCTATGTCCACTGCTGACTCCTTGTCCCTGCAGCCACTGAGGCCATGCCTGCGTGTCCTGCAGTGGAAACGTCTAGTGCTTGTGCGGGAGCAGGAAGGGCAGGCGTGGGTCGGGAGAAGTAGCCTTTATCGTGAAGCACCTTGCAGGAGTCCGGGTCCTGATGGGGGCGGGTGGTTAGGGGCAGCCTGGGCCTTGAGACTTGGAGCCTTTGTATTCCCAGATGGTGTCACAGCAGTCCCTCTCCCAGTGAGCTTCCCAAAGTCCCCAGGGCGTGTGACTGCCTCCACGTGTGGACCCACCGGGCCTGCAGAGCTCCTCAGCTTTTCAGGCGCCTGCTGTTGTACAGCCCGCTGTCCCCAGGACCGACCACGTGCCAGCACCCCGAAGCCACATTGCTTACAGGCCTCCCGTCCAGCACCGCGGGCCTCTCTGTCACTCTGCTCAGGGCCCTGGCTGGCACGCCCTCTGCCTTGTCCCTGCTTGCCACTGCGCTGGCGTGGTCTGAAGCCGGTGCTCCCACCCCTCGCCCTCCATGGCCGCCTCTGTCCTGCTTCCTCCGTGGCCGCCTCTTTCCTGCTTCCTCCGTCTCCACTGTCCCTTTCAGGGCCCTGGCTGTGGTCCCTGGGGCCTCGCGGGTTTCCTGAGTCCATGACTTGATACCGCAGCTATGCGATTCAAAATTACTTGTTTCGTGTGGTTGCTCTGGCCGTATCACATTGCAGGCTCCCATATAATTTGCTGGCCTTTGCTGGGTCCCCTGAGGTCTCTTTCAGTGTTTGTTTTCCAACACTTTATCTCCTTGCCATTAATAACTATGTTTGGGATTCTTGTCCTCCTTAGGGTAATAGCTTGCGTTTTCCACACTGAGCCTCCTTTTATTTACTGCCCTTAATTACTGCCTCTTGCCGCTTGCATTCCAGGTCTCCTCTCTGAGTGGGAGGCTAATTCTGTTTCAGTTCACGGACAGCCGCCCACCCCAGGGTTCTCTGCGGGGAGGAGGCAGCAGAGGGAATGAACTTTCCCACGGCCCCACGGCATCTCCTGGCTCAGGTCGTGAGCCCCGGTTCAGGTAGTCCAGGTTTTGTCCAGCCAGGTCCATCGCTGAGGCTGCTGGAAGGACTCCGAGACATGATCTGTGATGAAAACATAGAGGAACTGCGGCTGATACACAGGGATTGTGCCTCCCTGTGTGGGTGAGGCAGCATCACATCATGGAGCGAGACTAGTTGTACCATCTGACTCTTCTGCAGAATATAAGGGAATCAACAGTAGAGTAAGAGGCCATTGCTGTGGCCAAACAGTTAAGGATGAGTGCCCTACAGCATGAAGTTTGTTAAGCTGAGTTCTGGTGGGTTAAGTGCATGCTCCGGGGTCCTGGGGTCCTGTCACAACATAGTAGAGAAATGGAAAGGTGAGCAGGTACACGGAGAAGGGCTCCACGGGGAGACAGGAGGCCGGAAAACTTCAGGGGCTTGCTCTGTGTAACGCCCCATTCTCATGGAAATGAACCGGGCTCCCCGACAGCTTGTACCTTTCTGAGGGTGACGCCCCCTGCGAGTTCCACCCGTTAATGTCCCATCACCCCCCAGCGTGGGTCGGAACTGTAAGGGAGCCGTGCAAACCACAGCCTGGGATGCATTGACATCGGAGGAAAAACGTGGTAACAGTTTTGGGGGCATGGAATGGGAGACGAAGAAGTTTTCCTGGGACGGAGAATGAGGGCTGTGGTGGCTTTCCGCCTGCAAGAGCTTTAGAAGCACTTAAATCTACGCCTGTAAAACAGGTTTGTAATACATTTCAACTCGACCTCTTCTGGCTTCCACTCCAGCCCTTTGGACATTGTTCTCAGTACTTGTCTTCCCTTCTGTTTCATGTTAGTGGTTTATCCGGGCGTCTTTATTTTGGTTCAGGAGCAAATGAGCCTCAACAGGTTTCCGACAGGCGTTCCTGATCCGGGAACTGATTGGATTCCACCCATCTCATCTCTGTCTTTGAAGATGGCTTGCCTGTGGCTCCATCTTAGGATGTCACCTCCAACCTGAAATCCATGGCTTCAGAACCAGCCGCCCTGGGACTCAGGAGCTGTGGGGACCCATCCCAGCTGGGCGGCCATGAGATCCAAACCCCCACTCGGGGAAAAATTCCTAAGTACTACACCCCAGGCCCCTGCTCTGGTGCAGCCCACGGTGGGAGAGGTGGAGATGCACTGCCTGAAACAGAGCCCGTGGCTGCTAAGGGTGTTGGTGGTTTTTGGTGATGATAGTATGATGGCAGAAATGACTAGAAGTAAGTGCTTTTCCCTACCGGGGTCTCAGTTCTCCCATATTGAGATACTTATATTTGGAACTTAATTGCTTATAAGATGCTTTCCAATGCAGATGTGCTCTGTAAAGCAGCAAACCTCATCCGACTCCCACCATGAACAATGTGCATAGAATTGGGTGGACCTGGGGCTGGGGATTTAGCTCAGCGGCAAAAGCGCCTGCCTGGCAAGCACAGGGTCGTGAGTTCGGTTCCCAGTACCGGAGAAAAACCAAAAAAAAAAAGAATTGGGTGTACCTTTGGCATGTGGAAAGCCAATTTTTACAGCACCATTTGTTACAGAGGCTATCTCTCTTCCAGTGAACGTGTTTGGCCCTTCGTCCAAGAAAAGGTGGCTGAGTGTGTTTGTAGCTTTGTCTGCATCTTCTAATCTGTTCCACTGATCTTCAGGTCTACTTTCTTGCCAGGACCATGTTGATTTTATCATAGTAGCTTTGTAGTATAATTTCAAGTCAGAGATTGTAATGCCTCCTGCCCTTCCTTTGTTCCCCAGGATTGATTTTGCTATTCTAGGCCTCTTCTGGTTCCAGATGAATTTTAGGAATATTTTCGCTAGATCTGTGAGGTATGCTAACGGAATTTTAATGGAGATTGCTTTGAATCTGTACAACAATTTTGGGAGTATGGCCATTTTCACAATGTTGGTTCTTCCTATCCATGAGCAAGGAATATCTTTCCATTTTCTGAAATCTTCTTCAAGCTCTTTGTTTTTTTTGTTTGTTTGTTTTGTTTTGGTTTTTCTCCGGTACCGGGAACCGAACTCACGACCTTGCACTTGCCAGGCAGGCACTTTTGCCGCTGAGCTAAATCCCCAGCCCCAAGCTCTTTGTTTATAGTACTATAATATTCACTGTATAGGTCTTTTGCTTCTTTTGTTAGACTGATTCCCAAGTATTTCACTTTTTTTAGATGCTATTATGAAAGGTGTGGTTTCACTGATTTCTCTCTCAGTCTGCTTGTTGTGTACAGGAATGCTATTGATTTTTGAGTGTTGACTTTGTATCCAGCTATGTTACTGAATTTGGTAATTAAATCTATAAGCCTTTTGGTGGAGTTTTTGGGGTCTGCTGTGTAGAGTATCATGTCATCTGTGAATAATGATAATTTTACTTCTTTTCCTATTCTTATTCATCTTATTTCTCTCTCTTGTCTAATTGCTCTGGTTAAAATGGATGCAACTAGAGACCATACTCATAAGTGAAATAAATTGGACCCACATGTGTAAACATCGCATTGTCTCCCGAGTGTAAGAACATGAAAGAGTAAATAAAACCCAAAATATACAATAGATAATAAGAAAGGGAAAGAAATTGCTCAAAGGAAGGAACAACTGGGATGAGTGAAAGAAGAAAAAGAAAGTAGTAAGGCTATATATATATATATATACATATATGTATCAGTGGCCACTATGAGGTGTCCTGGCTGACGTCCGCAGCCCCCTCCCGTCCCCCGCCCCCGCAGGCCCTGGGCAGGCCCCAGCCTCCTCTGAGCGCCTTTGTTTGGGTAAGTATCTGCAGCGCCCAGGCTGGAATGTGCTGCAGGTAGTAATCTAGACTCCCGGCGGGGGGTGGGGGCGCCTGCTGCTTGGAGAGACTTCACAGGAATGTGTGCCGAAACCCTCAAAGAGGTCACAACAGGGAAGAAATTCCTCCTCTCCGGCCTCGGCTCACACCAAGAGGAGCAGTGTCAGATTAATCACCTCCTTGACCTGTTGAAAAGAAAAGCACAATGCTGCGTTTAATAGCTCGCACCAGGCCAGAGGAGCAGGCCAGAGTGCTCCCAGGCTTCCTGAGCCCAGGCAGCCTGGGGAGCGAGAAGCCCCGGGAAAGGGAAAGACACCTGCAGCCGCTGTGGCTTGGTCTCTGCTCTCCCCCCGCTGGCTCCCTTGCGGTCCGACCTCCTCCCCTAGAAGAGGCTGGGATCCCTGCAGGAAAACTGCCTCGGGAACCAAGCTGACCAGTGTCAGGCCCTCTCTGCCGCCAAATCGACACACAAACCAAGCACACAGCTTCCCTTCCCTGTAAGCGTTAGAACAGGCCTTTCTCCGGCAGCGTGGCCTCTGGTAGGGACCGCTCTCCAGTGGTAAGTCTCAGCCACAGGGGTGGGACAGAAACAAACTGTAAGTGAGAAGATGGAAAACTTTTACTACATTCAAGTTTAAATCGTGTTCATCACCAGAACCGATATGAATTGACAAAACCAACTACAGGCAGGATGAAGACATTTGTAAAACACGTAAGTAATAAATGATTGGTATGCTTATTGATGAGAAGGAGGGAAAAAGAAGCTCTCTCAGCCATGGGCCTCTACCCTTGCCACCCCTCAGGCCGGTGTCTCTTGACCCCTGCTCAGCCACTTTCCAAGGAGGCTGCCATACTGCTCAACATTCACTGTCTTTTTCCTTAATGATCTTCCCTCATGTGCACCACCTATGTCCTCTATTAATAGACACATGGAAAACAGACTAAATAGACATTAACTTCTTTACACAGTTGCTTCAGAGATCTCTGAGTTAGTCAACTCTCTGTGGTTATGATCAATTGTCTGGAAAAAAGCAACTTACAGGAGGAGAGGTTTGCTTAGGCTCACGGTTTCAGAGGAGGTAGCGCATATCCAGCTGGCTCCGCCTCTCCTGGACCTGCGGGGAGGGGGAGCACTATGGCGGAAGGGTGTGGCAGAGGAGGCCTGCTCACGTCGCGGTGGTCAGGAAGCAGAAGGACTAGGAAGAGTCAGAGAGAAGGGACGGGACTGGGGACCCCTGGGACCTACTTCCTCCAGCTGAGCACCACCTCCTAACAGCCTGTTCAGCTAGGGACTCATCAAGGGCTTAATCCTTAGCATCACACAGTGGGGGAGTCCACTGAGGGGGCGGCACCCTCCTGATCCATTCCCCCGCGCTAAGACCCACCTCTGAGCACCGCTCCCCTGGGGAGCAGCCCTCAGTAAACGCGTCTCTGGGGAACGCTTCACACTTAAACCATAGCAGCCTTTGAACAAAATTATAGTTTCAGCTACTCCACCCCAACACCCAACTTTTTATCAGACTTTCTTGAGAACTAAATATATCTGTCATCTGGAGAGCTTATTTTTCCCTCTTTCTCATCAATAAGTGAACCAATCATTTATTACTTATGCATTTTACAAATGTCTTCACCCTGCCTGTAGTTGGTTTTGTCATTTCATATTGATTCTTGTGATGAACGTGATTTAAACTTGAATGTAGTAAAATTTTTCCATCCTCTCATTTACAGTTTATGTTTCTGTCTCATTTGAGAAATCTCTTCTTACTCAAGTTTGAGAACAGATAGTCTCCTCCATTTTTATTCTAAAAGTCTCAAATTTTATTTTGAATAGTTAGATCTGTAATTTGCACAGAACTAATATTTGTGTGTGGAGGGAACTAGACCTCTAATTTTATGTAAACTCCTCTCATATAAACCAGGTCTCAGGCCAGGCATGGTGACACATACCTATAATTGTAGAGCTCAGGAGGCTGAGGCAGGAGGACTGCTGCAAGTTCGAGGCCAGCCTGGGCTACAAAGTGAGTTCAAGGCCAGCCTGGGCTACAAAGTGAGTTCAAGGCCAGCCTGGACTACATAGTGAAACTCTGTCTCAAAAGCCAAAAACAAAGGAAAGGAGGAAACCGGGTCTCCCAGTGTCCTCTGATCGGCAATGCCATCCTTGTGTCGTGTTTTCATTGCCCATGGGCTGGTTCCTGAGCTCCTCTTACATTCTGTCTGTGCTAACTGTGCACACTCACAGTTATTTTCTCTTCACAGGGTCCTGATGTCTGATGGGTGCTTTACTGTGTTTTCAAGAATGTCTTGACTGCCTTTGCTCTTCCAGAAAAAGTTGTAGAAGCAGCACAGGTTCAATTGAAAACTGCTCAGCGTCTTCATTGGTGTTTTACTGAATTTACTGGGAGAAGTGTGCTGACGCTTCCTACTGTGAAGACCAGCTAATCAGTTGCATTGTCCCATTCTGTTCATAGTATATATTTTAGCCGTATTTTATTTTCCCACTTACTTATTTGAGCTTATGCGAAAAGGCGCGTACATTGCTATACTTTCCTCTGTGTGTGTGGCATACAATGACAGTCTTTACTGACCCTAGGATTTTCCTTTTGCCTTAAAGTTGACTTGGTCTGATATTGACATAACTATCTCGGCTTTCTTTAGATTAATTTTCACCTGGATATTTTTTTCCCATTGATTTTATTTATATGTTTTTCTTTTGTTTTAAGTATGCCTTTTTAAACATACAAAATCTGTTTTATATTTAATCTGATAGTCATTAAGTGTTTAGTTTGGGTAATTAATTAATTGTGGCAACTGAGATATGAATAATACTTTGTGTTTTCTGATTACTGTCTGTTCTCTTCTTTTGCTCTCCTGTTTTTGGATTTTTAAAGTTTTCTTTATGTCAGCTATTTTCTTCTGGTGATTTGGAAGTTTTGCAGTCAATCTCTTTTCTCTTAGTAGATTACACCTAAATTTTTAGATCACGTACTGGACATCACAGTATCTAAGCATAGTATCTTCCACCTCCTTCCGCATGTTAGAAAAAACTTGGAAACTTGAACTCTGACCTCATTTCCCATCTTTTGAGATATTACTGTTGAGAATTTTAGTTCCACTTTTCTTTTTTAAGCAGCTTTCTTGATGTAAATGTCAACAGTAAGACTGGCTAGTTAAAGTATAAAATTTCCTACATTTTAACATGTGTATACAAGTTATCTGATTTGCCACCAGTACGATAAAACCTTCTATCAACCAGAACTGTTGTTGTCCAACAAGTTCATATTGATTTTCCCAAATATTTATTTCTTTATCATTGCTTCTCCTGCCTTATTCTTCTGTCCAGGTCACTTTCAGTTTCTTAAATAAATATCTGGTTGTTCAGTGAGGCTCTGGGAGCGGTGATTTCTTCCTGTTTTGTGGATGTGCCTGTATTTCACGCCCATTTTTAAATGGGGTTTTATTTGCACGCAGAACTTTAGGCTGTCAGTTTCCTACAGCACTCTGAAAACAGCACTTCAAAGCCGTGCGTCCTCCATGCTGTGGAAGCCCGCTGCCAAGACATCTGCCACTGTGCCTAGCGCACTTACCGATTGCTCTGAGGCAGTCTCTCTCTTTTGGGGTCAAGCTGTAGGTTTTACTCGTGGATATTTAATATTGCTGGCCAGTGACAGAGAGTACTGCCATCAACAAGACCTTTGGTGGGGTTCTTGGCTATAGAAACCATTGGAGTCCCTAAAATCATTCACCATCACGCAATCATGTGGCTGAATCACACATGATTCCAAGAAAGAAATTCTGCTTTGACAGAAGAGGGCCTTGGCCCCTGGACCCTGAGACCACCCATGGGTACAAAACTTGAAGTCTTTCAGAGTTTCTGAGTCTCCTGAGGGGAGACATAGGACTGTGCTCCGCATGAATTCATTCCAAGCTGGGCACCTCGTCAGCCCTGCCCGAGGATGGCGATATACAGAGGTTCCCCAAGTGTGGGGCTGAGGTGCAGGGCCCAGAGCAGGGTCTTGCTGGCCTGGCTCGAAGAGGGGCAGCATAGCTGTGCACACAGCGCTGGGGGATGCACGCTGAGTGTTCTCCTTGTCTTGCCTTTACTCTGCCTTCCTGGAACTCCTGGTCACTGAACGCTAAACTGCCTCGTTTTATTTTTTCATGCATCTTGTTATACTTTTCTCCATTCCTTTGCATCCAATTTCCGTTCTGTTTTCTTTTCAACTGTGTCTCTCTCTGCTTTGGGACTATTGATTGAATTTTAAACTTCAATTACAGTAGCCCCTCTCTGTCTGATTAGACCCATAGCAGCTTGAAAATATTTGAAAAAGAAAATAGATCTGCACTGAATATGTACAGATATTTTCTTGACATTATTTCTTAAGTAAGGCATAGGTAAGGTTCCTAATTACATATCATTTACACTGTATTAGGCATTAAAGGTAATCTAGAAATGATTTACAGTGTATGGGAGAATATGCATGATCAGATCCAATTCCCACTCCATTGTATCTAAGGACTTGTGCATCCTCCATCCGGAGGAACGACTGCACTGCATTTTTCATTTTTAGAAGTTCTGTTGGTTTATTTTCCAAAATCTTATTTTTCTTTCCCATAGTTTTAAAAAAAATCTCTTCTTCTTTTTTTTTTTTCCCCAGTACCGAGAATCGAACTTACGACCTTGCGCTTGCCAGGCAGGCGCTGTGCCCCTGAGCTAAATCCCCAGCTACTCTTCTTTTCTATGTAGTCATACACTGAGCTTTATTCCCGGCCTCTCCCGGACCGCGGCTCTGGTGTAGCAAGCCCTCCGGTCCTGCGCTGTCTGCTGCAGCTGCGGACTCTTGCTCCTGGACTTTTTCTCCCGGGAGACGTCGTCGCGGGTGAGGCGGGGAAGGCTCTGTGTGTCTTCTTAGAGAGCCTTGGCTGGTCCCTTTGTCCTTTATTTCTTCCTCAGGGGCGCCCCTGTCCCAGCAATCGACACCCACAGCAGGTCTGGTGGACAGAGCCTCGGCGGGGGGAGTCCGCTGCCTCTGCCATCCCTGACTCTGGCGTTTCCCGGTCATGCTTTCCGAGGCCGGGCCGCAGCGCAGACCGCACACGGGACAGGGGCAGACCCAGGCCGGGCCGTGCTGCCTCTCCGCCGACTCCCGCTTCCCGGCGCTGCCACGTCTGCACCCCTCCCCTCGACTCTTGCAGCTCCCTCCGAAATCACGGGCCTGGCGTCCACAGCCCCCAAAGGCGGGGCCTTCGTGGCGGCCGCCTCCTTCCTGTAGAGATCCTGGGAGCCCCCGGAAGCCTCCCGCACCTCTGCGCTTCTGGCCGGTGGTGGACAGCCAGCCCCTCTCACCTCAGCGGGCCACCAGGGAAGAGCGGTTCCCTGCCCCCGTGCTGGGCTGACTTCCTCCGGCCCGGAAACCCACCATACACCCGTGAACTGAACACCTGCTGTGTCCTACCGCCCTCATCCTACGCCTACACTTACCTCCTTGGAGAACAGGAGGCTGCAAAGCAGCCTAGACCTTCCCCCTCCCTCGCCTCCAGGGAAACAAGAGTACCGGGACTGTGCGTGGGCAGGCTCTGAGCAAAATGCAAATGCGGTCATTTTGTCATTAGGGTTGGGACAGGTGAATGGGGCCAGAGTTGCAAAGGGGAGTGTTGGGGCTGGGTGGCACTGGGCATGGCGTCGCCCACGGGCCCCTCCCGATGGCCACTGCTCACGCTTGGCTTCCATGATGGGTTCTCTGTCTTCACAGTAGCCGAAGCATTTTGGGCCTTCTTGGTGACTCCTACCCATTCTAAGGTTGGCCCTGCAAAGGCTGGATTGGATGTCAAGGGGTATTGGGGGGACACATGCAGAAAATGCCCTCCCCCCATTGCCCAGGTAACCCCCAGTTTGCTTCAGTGCCTGTTACAGTTCCTGTTACTTCTGTTTCCCGGAAACGGCATGTCACTCACTATAACGCTCATGGCAAGAGCCAGTCCCCAGCTCACAGCCCCTGTGCCTCTACTTCACTTTGCGACCCCATAGAAACCTCCCTCCTTGAGCCTTCAGGGCCTGACGCTGTGGGAACGGATCCCTATCAGTGCCCGCCATGTTAAATACATCTGCCTCTAAATCCCGGGTGACCTGTCGGTGTTCCCGTTTGCTGCTGCACTGGGACTGCCTGCGTTTGCTTGGAGGGCACCCCGGGGCTGGTGCTGCAGATGCTGCAGAACAGGGCACCCCACTATTCCGCTCTACCCCACGCCACCTCCAAATGCCCTTTTAACCCCTTGAAACAGAGCCCAAAGGAGGAGGTGACTGTAAAGCCCAGCGCTCTCCATGGACGAAGGCTTACCTAAGAAAGCCTTCTTGTCCGCTCCCAGACACAGGGCGGTGTGACTCCCCTTGCCTGGCCCCCGGGCACAGTGGGATGTTAAGGGGAGGCACAGCCCTGCCTCTCTCTGGGGGCAGCTCCGCAGTGGAGCCATGTCCCCAAGTTCGGATGCCGTGGCAAAGGGCCGGGCAGGCATCCTCCTCTGCAGGCAGCAGCGTGGCCTGCGCTGGGGTCGGTTCCATTTCCTCTCCTCCTAGCCGTGTGAGCTCAGGAACTGTGGCCTCTGTCTTCTTCTCACTGCAAAGTGACAGGTGGGACGAGTGGGCCACAGGGCTCAGCAGTCAGCTGGGCAGAGCGTTTGGTCCACAGCACGGTGGGCGGCACCTGAGGCTGCTCCCCAGGAGTCCTGGTTTAGATGACATGACCCAAACAC
>NW_004955497.1:3987547-4025187 GCF_000276665.1 Chinchilla lanigera | reverse complement strand
GGGAACCGAACTCACGACCTTGTGCTTGCCAGGCAGGCGCTTTGCCGCTGAGCTAAATCCCCAGCCCCAATCTGTACTTTTTAAATGCATACTTAGCTGGCTTCTTAGGCTAATCGTTCTAAAACTGCACCTTCCTTGAAATGGTACTAGAATCCCATCTACAATTAGGTGAAATCCTGGAGGATAACTTGAGTTTGACCAGCTGACAAATTTGAATAAATTGTAGACAGCGGCTAACTAACTTATTACTTTGACTCTCTCTTTTCTAGTTCTGACATTAGCAAGTCTAAAATAATAAACGAAAAATGAAAATAGAGCCAGACTCCGAGTAGCACGGAAAATGCGTCTTTCTGTTCCTTCTGCGCCCACACTGAATGGGTACCTTAGCGGCCAGCCTTAAAAACAGTAAACACTCTATAGAAACTTAAAGTTAGTGCTTTGATACAGAAAAAAAAAGAACCACATTTACTACCCACGAGTCCTCAGGACCCCAAATGTCCTTCCTTTAGAACCGCAGGTAGAACGTGGATGAAGTCTCCTTGTCCTGGAGCCTGGAAATGCCGAGTGAGCGACACTGAGGCATCGGAGACCCAGCCCCGCCCTCGGGAGCCGCTGTCTAGAAGAGACCCGTTCTCTGGAGGTGCTGCTGACCCTGCGGGAACACGGCACTCTGGCAGGCCTCAGCCACCTGCCCTGCTGCTGCTCCATCTGGGCCTTGCTCGGGCTTCCAGCTCTTTGCAGGGCCAGGCTTGGATGCCCCGCAGCACCGCCGCTCCCGTCCGCTCGGGAAAGCGCTCCCTAGTTAGAGTCAGGACCCACTTAGTACACACTTACAGGCTTGTCGCACACCCATCTTCCAGGCTCTGCTTCGCCACTGGCATTGCACCGGATCCAGCAAATGCACTACACCGTGCTATGAACACGCGTGGAGTGACCACGTTAAGGACAGCCTAGGAAGTGGCCTCTTACTTGAGTGAGCCTTTGGAGAGGAACTGTGCGTGTCCAGGACCTCCAGGGAAGCCAGTGTGGACAGGAGCGGGGGCTGCACGCGGTGCTTAACGGACAGTAGGCGGGGCCTGTTGGCAGATTTCCTGCTGACTGTACATAACCACCCAAAGGGGAAATCCCGCACAGGTCCGCTAGTTAAATTCCACCCTAAACAAAACTGATAGGTCTTTAGGTCTCAGGTAGAAATAGGTATTGCTATTACAAATCAAGGAGAAGGAAGAAAGGAAAAAGAAAGGAGGAAAGACAGAAAGAAAAGAGGAAAGACAGAAAGAAAAGAATCCTGTCCTCATGGAGCAATGATTAAAATCTACTTCAGAAGAACATCACAGTTCTAGAGAAAGTGGCTTTATTGGAAAATTTTAAAAATCCAAGTCTTCTGGCAAGCTTAATTTGAAAGCAGCCATAAATCACACTGATCCAAATACCACCAGTGGTTTATGAAATGACCTAGGCCTGGCCTGCTCGTCTGTGGAGTAGGAGGCTGGGACCTTCCTTGGAATTGTGACTGAAATGTGACATAGCTAGTATTACCGTGAGCCGTTGACTTGACTCATTATCATGATATCCATATAATCACCTACCGGGTCTTTCTGAAATTTGTTAGCTAGGGTGGGAGGTTTTAGGAATGCTCAGACCACTATTTAGTTTCAAGATGATTGATGGGATAAATTTAAGCTCTACTTACATACCTCCTTGGTGCCAAATTGGTTTTTAAAAACTTGGGCAATACCCTCTCAAGTTAAAAGGAGACAAATTTAGAGTACCGAGTAGCCAGCCGCGGAGACCTCAGTGATGGTGGGAATGATGAAAAATGCTGCTGACATACCCCCGGACGCTGCAGACCTCCTGTGAGAAACTCATGAGCTCCGAGTTCGTTTTCTCAGAGAGCTGCCGGATTTATAGTTTGTCCACAACTCAGCCAGTCTCCACAGATCCCGGGAGAGTGGACGTGTGGAGGGGGAAGGAACCAGCATCCTTCAGACACGGACTCTAGTGCCGTGAGCGCCAGACCCGCAGCCAACACAGCGTGGTGTGACTGTACTTTAAAATTTAAAAAATAATTTTTTTCCTTCAGCAAGTTTAAACTGCTAATGGCCTTAAAGGTTTATGGAGGGAAAGAAAGGAAGAGGTTGAGAAAGAAGGAAGGTAGCATGAAGGAAAAAGAAACTCCTACAGTGACAGCTGTTTCTCTGCTATGCCCCGCTCCTTCCCTTCCTTTCCCTTCTCTTTCCTCCCCTTCCTTCCCCTCCCCTCCCCTCCCCTCTCCTCATCACTCCCTCTCCCCCTTCTGTTTAATCTTCAGCAGGTGGACACTCAACTGATCTCTAAAAAGAAGGGACACAAAACTTTTATTTTGGTTCTTTCCCTCTTTGTGTTATAAAATGAAGGAAAAAAACCCTTGAGATCTTGAGGTCATAATGAAATCTTGACACCAAGGTTTCCTTTCTTTCTTTTTTTTTGCTTTTTACTTTCTTTTTTTGATACCAGTGTTTCTCAAAGTAACACAGGGCACCTTTCAGTGTTTGCACATACCTGAGCCATATAACCAGCTTGGTAAAGGTCTCATACTATCCTTCTGAAGTACGGTGGCTACAGAAGGTGCTGTCCTAAAGAACTGGGCTTTGTGTGGCCCTCACATGGCCTCTGGCAAGAAAAAAAAATACCTGCACCCACAAAATCAATCACTTTTTTATGAACACGTAAGAATAGCAACTATCAATTTTATTCACAAATAAAAAAGTATAACAAAACTACTTGTATAGGAAAATTACAGTATGCAAAAAGTTATCATGAATTCTAAACTGATCCAAACTACCTGAAAGCAATGACGCTCTCATCCCTTTGATCTTCTTTTCCAGCACAGACGGCAGTACTTAATCTCAGTAACAGCAACATTAACACTTTCTCCAAAGCAGAAAAGTTTGTATGTAAAAATATATTCCATATACAAAACGTTTTAAAAGAGCACGAGCTGATGTGGTTATTCTTCAGATCCTTGTGGCTTCGGCACCACGCCAGCCAGCGAGGACGGCTGGGCCGTGGGGCACGCCGGGTGGGCCCCCCACATCAGCACTGTAGCAGCAGAGCCGTGGTGCCGTGCAGGATCTTCCAATAATGGGAAATACAAACTGGATTTTTTCTTCTCAAGTGTTTGCAAAGAGTGTAAAATACAACATTTTTGTATGTTTCTAAGTAGTGGTGAGATGTCTCCATCTTGATAAAAACAGCCCAGGATTTTTCAAATGCAGTATTCAAATGGAATCAGTTTTCAACCCTAAGCATTTCTGTACTGATTACAAGTGATGGTTCATGATTTGGGGCCAAAGTCTCATTCCTGTCAATCTGGCTTCCTTCGCACATGTGTCCTTGAAGTGACTCAGGGATGTACATACGGGAAATATATTCAGGTTACGCAAAGAAACACAACCCTGCCTATTTTGATCATTTCCATCTCTCTTGTCATAACAGAGGTGATGAGACTGCAAACAATGACAGACACAGGGGAAGGCAGGGAAGCCACTTAAGGAAACCCGACTTGCATTTGCATAGATGCCCTGTGGTCAAGTCCTAAAAACTTTACAAGATTCCTAAGGGCAGTTCTCGTAAGAGTCGATGACTACTAAAGTTTAACAATCAGTGCTGCATGCACGAAAGAAAACAAGCAGGAAAAAAAAGGCAGTCAATGATGACTGGGCAGTTGGACGGCATCGAAGGTTTCGGGCTTCTCATTTTCTCCTTCTGGTAAAGGAACCGAAGCCATGGAGAAGTACCCAGACACAGGCACACCACTGTACCCACATCGGCACCTAAAATTACGCGGAGAGAAATGGCCACAAGGAAGAAACAGGCTCACTGAGTTTTACTGATCTTTACAAAGACAAATGTTGGGGTAGCAAGTGAGAAGATAAAAATGGTGCAAGAAAAACAAATTAGTTTTAACTTTCGGTTTAAGTGTCAGGTAAAAGACACCGATCCAGGTCGGGCAATCCGCACACAAATACCTTAGTGCCCCTCTAACACATGGACATGGAGAGGTCTATTTATTTTTTCAGGGTCCGTGTGACAGAGCTAATAGCAAGCAGTTAAGAGACAAAGGCCAGATCTGATCATGTAAGTTGGAAGAGGAAAATAATTAAGCCCTGCTCAATTAAGTCTGCTCAAGGGCATAAAGATTAAGAACAAATGAGGCACCCCTGGCTTCGTGACTGGACTGGGCTCATGTTCTGCTTCCCCTCAGACAAACTGGCGCATGAACAGCAACATGCAGATGTCGGAGTACTTCAACAGAGGCACCGGACACCTCCGCTATCTTCTGGCACAACAGGAGATTACGTTCTGAAAAATTCTACAAGGTCAGAGGGAACACTACTACGTCCTGGTCAAACTACACCTTGCCAGTTCTCCCAAACAGCACCTACAAATTGTGCTTTTTCTTCTGCGTCTGATAGCAAGTGTATTCTTCCTAAAGACTACTCTGGCAGTAGAGGAACCTGATACGCTGAAATTTCTAAAGCCTTTAGTATAAGGTCCAACGCAAAGAAAGGTCACTGTATGGATAAATACTGCCCTTCTCTACTCAGGCCCAGGAGCAGATGTAACAAACGTTTCCGTGTCCACTCCATTTTAACACATCTACACTAACCCGTGCAATCCAAGTTCTAGGAAACGTGTTAGTGGTTTTTGAACTGGGGTTCAGGGCCACCCTTTCCAGACCACAGTGAGTAACCCAGGTGCCTTTTCCTACCAGCACCAGTGGGTATCCACGAGACAGAGGCCAACGTCAGAAGCGTAGATTCTGGTAAAGAGCTGTTCTCCAAAACAGCTAATTCCTAGTTACGTCTGTTGACCTCATCTACTTAGCACAAGACTGAGGCAGGAAGTATGAAGTCAGTCCTGACCACCTAAGCTAACGAGCCTTCGAAGATGAAAAAGTGACCTTCCCCACCAGCAGTACCCATTCCGAACCCATTTCACACAAAGAAAACAAGGTCAGGAGTCTGACGTGGACTCTTAGCAGGATAACAGGCTATGTAAGATTATTTGTAGAAAGAAAATGTCAGTCAAAATTTATGCTCTGGGTTGCCGTCTTGTAAAATCAGTCACCAGGAACGTAAGCCCAGGTGTCCCTCCGTCTTGTTATGTGTTCGTAACTGCAGTGCCCCCGTCTTTGAAGTCACTCTTGAATCCGACAAGCTTCTCATTCAGGGAAGACGCCCAGGATTACAGTCTGCCTGGAGTCCTTTCTTGCTTTTCATTGCGGTTTCAGCTCACAGCTAGCCTGGCTCGGAAGCAACTGGTTGAAAGGCTTAGGGCTAAAGGCTTAAACTGCCGTCGGTTTGGTTCAGATTAATTTTTCCCCAGGAGCCTCTGCAGGGTCCAGACCGCTCGGTCCATATAACAAGGGGCACGCTTCCTGGTCCTCACATTTCCACTGCAGGAAGACGGCGGCCTTTAGGCTTCCTGAAACAGCGACAGAAAGAAAGCTTCAAAAGCAGTATTTTACAAGATAAAGCTGCACGACACAACTGTAAAAAGGTACTACACCTAAGTATTGCTAGGACTATCTGAGAATTTAGTAACAATGGACAAGAAGCTCATCTAGTGATATTCAAATATCTAAGAACCCATGTACTCTACTCGGAGAATAAAATGAAAGATTTTGTAATAAGTCCCAGTTGCTCAATATTTGCCAACATAAAAGATGATAATGTAGGGGCTGGGGATTTAGCTCAGCGGCACAGCACCTGCCTAGCAAGCGCGAGGTTGTGAATTCGATTCCCGGTATTGGGGCGATGATAATGTGAACTTTAGGAATCACAATGAATTAATGAACAATTCTTTTGCTGATTATCAACCTCATTCAAACATTTACAGCTTGTTTCTTCTCTCCTGGGCTCCTTTAAAGCATTTGTAGGTAATGACTGTAAGATTCTTTACGCCTTTCTTTCAAAGAACAAAGATGATAATGAATAGTGTCATCCTTTACCTGCCAACTTAGTTTTTGCACTTAAAACTTCCACCAAATTACAGAAGGGCATTTAGAAGTAGTTTGGGAATGAGATTTCTCTTAGAATGATCTCCATGGAGTACAGAATCTTCCTAGGGCAAATATCCTCAGCACAGTGGAACTACGTGACCTGTGGTTCTTACAGAAGGCACTGACTTCACCTCAGGAAGGGACAAGGCGACAACCAAGTGGCCGCCACTGGAAAGGAGTGTGCTACGGTTGACACAGGCAGTGTCCCCGGTGCAGCACTAGGTACAGGTGGGGCCAGAGGAGCACAGCGCTAACCTCATCGAAGCGTTACTCCAGGACGGGTCTGCCCCCCGACCGGGCTGGCAGCAGGTGGGGCCGTGTGAGAGGAAGTGGGCCACAGGGCACGGCTGTGAAGGTGCACCTTCTTCCGGGCTCTTCCCTCGCACGCTGCTTCCTGGCTGCCGTGAGGTGAGCAGGGCCTCCCACCACATTCTTTCTGTGTTGCGAACAGCCAACCATGGACTGACACCTCTCCATCTGTGAGCCAAGTAAACCTTTCTTCCTTTAAGTTGTGTTTGCTGGTATTTTGTTCCAGTAAAGACGGGTGACTAAAACCCTAACAGCTTTATTTCATGGGTTAGCCATCCACTAACTTATCACTGCTAACTGGCACCAGTGGCATGGATACGTTTATGGAAAGAAATTCTTTCTAGGCCTAAAGGTATTCTCTAGAAATAAAAGTTTCTGAAGTCCTTTTAATGACAGGAGATGATTTTATCCAATATGTTGATCAACTAATATGATAATAACCATATTAGTCCTTGTGGTGAAAGGCAAATTAACCTCATTTTGTTAATATGAAAAAAAAAGAGGTTTTAACAGATTGGAAAACTAGAACCCAATTCTCTCATATCCTAAAATTCTATTTCTTTATGTTGATCTTTAAAATCATAGCTAGAAAAATAATGTTAAGAAATACTTTTCCTCTAAATAGGCTGGCTTCATTCTCCCAAATATCCCTACAAATGGCGCCCCAGATACCTCAGCTCCCCCTCCTGGAAGACGCATACGGGGAAAAGCTGAGTAATGTTCAGTTATACAGACTAAAGAAGGGTCTCAGCTATTCGCTTTTTCCTGAACCTTAAGTATCATAATCAGACTCTGGGTGGTCTTAAGCCGCTCACAGAAAAATTTGTGTGGAAAAAATAGTTTTTGGAAACAAACACGTCACATTTGAAATCACAGCCCCATACCAAGTAAAGACAAGCGCTGTTCTGGGTTTAGCTGTCCCTGCTATACCCCAAACAAACACAGCACCTTCCTGAGTTCTGAAAGAGCCCATGTTACGGAGCCAGGTTAACTAAATCTGAACTCGGGGGATGGGCAGAATTAACAAGAAGCTTGCTGCTGAAGTGTAATTCTCTGTAAGAAGTAAATATGCTCTCTACTTTGAAAGTGAGTCTGTTAGGAGGAAATGTGAATTGCATTTTAGAATTTAGTAGTCTGAAAACCCAAAAGCTTGTTCAGTTAAGCACTTGGCTGAGCCTTGAGATAAGGAAGAGGCCCAAGGCCCCAGAGGTTTGGAGCTGTTACTGCCTCCTACTTTCCTTTGAAGATTGAGGTTAGTTTATTGCATTTTACACGTTCAATAGGTGTAATTGAGGAGAAAGTGGTTTTCCAAATCTGGAAAAGATTATCTCTGAAAATGGGCTCAGGGTTAGGGATGTAACTCAGTAGTAGAGCACTTGGTTAGCAGCATGAGGTCCTGGGTTGGACCTCATGCAACACACACACACACACACACACACACACACACTCCTCAAAATATTAGTGTTTTTCACTGTAAAGGAAAAATGCAAATGGTTTACAGTTCAACAGTTCCCTTTCTGGATTCAGAATTTCAACCTTAGATTTGAATTACCTAATAAGTACAAGATAGCACATTCTGAAAAGTTATTTAAAATCTGTCATTAATAAATTATACTGTGCAAACCAAAAATAACATTTTCTCATTAGATTCACTTTACATGTAATTACAACCTTTCTTGTAATGATTTGCATTGAAAATACCTTTATGTAGATCAAGACAAATTATCATAAGCTGTCTTTGAGAAGGACTGCCATATACGCCAGTCCTAGGTACTAAAATATGCTTCTGAAAGCCCACACATACGCACCTATGATATTCGTGATTAGAGGCCCTTCTTCATTCCTCTAACAACTCAAAGAAAAACAGGAGGACAATGAGCTTGCTCTGACATGAATGGGTGTCCAGATGTTTCACTCTTTAATCTCACCAACTTATACCACCAATGGGGACCAGCTGCAAAACTGAGGCGATAGTAACTCTGTTTCCTGACAAAGTTCTGAAAGCTTTGCTCGTCATCTGGGAACGGGGTCACTTTGCTCCTCAGGCCCTCCCTGCCGGCGTCCGCACCCAGGACGCGCACTGACTCCCGACGGGTGGCGGCCAAGGCCTCCAGCTCCTTGCTGCCGAAGGGGTGGGACTCCTGTGCGCTCCTCGTACGCCCTCTTGGCTGGGTCGCAGCACCCGTTAGCTGCTTGCGGCTGCCGGGCCTTCTCAGCCCGTAAGTTTTGCGGGGCACAGTCTGTGCTTTAGACTTACACCTAGCCAGGGAAATTCCCAAGTTTTTTCTTACTTGTGATCATGAAAGTTACACAAGATGGAAGGGCTTCAAAGGATAAAACCAGTGAATGATCTTTTTCAGTCACAAGCAGAGCTCAGATGTATACAGTTTATGTTTTTTAAACTGCACAATTTTATTTCCCTTCATTTACCTCTTTGTATATTCCTCATTTTGGGACCAAAATTGTACTTTCTTCCCCCCCAAATCCAACTAATTTTCTCTCCGGAGATTTTTCTATAAATACTGTAGAAAATGTCTTTGTAGCTAAAAAAAAGCATGGCAGATTCAGATCAATATGTAACGTAGGTGCTGATACATACACTGAGAGACCTATCTAGCGTACACTTTGACTTCGGCTGTTTGTGATATAATTAGATGAGGCCATGCTCTGAGCATGCGCAGTGTATGGTCAGCGTGTACTTACCTGGGGCCCTACCCCAACCTGATTTTCAGCTCTCCTTCCTGCTCGGATCGAGGGTGCATCTGGTCCCAGATCACAACCATCAATCAATTTCCAAGCAAACTGACCAGTCAAAGCAAATTATTCCAGAAAACAACAGTATAAGAGGAAGGAGGGAAAGAAATAGTTTTAGGTCACTCAAATTCTGATTAACTTGACAGCGAATGAAGTTTTGGGCATAAGAATATCACACACACAAGAGAAGACTGGGATTGTTTGTGAGATACTCCCACATCTGACTCAGGTCTCTCAATCAGGGAAGGAGGCTACGCCAAGTAGTTAGATTTTTTGAAAAGAATGGAAGAATGCAGCCAACTTGTATGGTCTTCTAGATTAGTTTTTTTTTTTTTTTTTTTTTTTTTTTCTTCGGTACCAGGAACCGAACTCACGACCTTGCGCTTGCCAGGCAGGCGCTGTGCCACTGAGCTAAACCCCCAGCCCCTCTTCTAGACTAGTTTTAAGAAAAGATCTTGAAATTTATCCCACAACGTATTTTTCTAAAGTGTGCAAGTGAAAAAGCCTTACCTCCCTTGTGTTATGGCGGGGACACAAGCCAGGGCATGGCATGCCGGTCAAGCACTCTACCACTGAGCTCCCCCCAGCCAAGTCCCCTGAGTGCACAGTGGGATCGGAGCTCCATCCCTGCTACCAAAAGTGAATGCCCTGCAAAATCGTGCTGAAAGGAGGCACGGCCTTACCTGGAGGGACGTGGCCAGGCTCATGGGCTCTGTGGCCTCTGGTTCTAGCTGGCGTCCTGGAGGCAGTGCATCTGGGACCGGAGCGGGCTCCATCCCTGGGTTGCTATGTCGAGATAAGTCAGTAGTTTCTGTGAAGTCTGCGGCGCGAGCTTGAACTGAAACAGCTCCACAGACCAAACCCTGGCTACTGTCTGAATCCAAAGACGCTGAGCTCTCGTTTTCTGGACCAAGAGAATTAATATCTTCTCCAGTGAGTTCAGGATAGGAGTCACAAAAGGAGATGTCGTCCCCACCCATGGGGTTTTGCATCAGAGGACAGGCATCGGAGAACTCGCCACAGACGGAGCGGGACAGGGATGCGAAGAACGCTGGCACCGTCTCCCCGACCGAAGCTGCGTTTCTGAACACACATTCAAAAGGCGCTTTACTGTGAGAAATAACACCACCAAGCAGCAGCTCAGCTATAACTTGAAGTCTTCAGGAGGAAACAGCAGTGCATGAGGTCAGAATTCTAGTGGTTCCTGCTGTTATAAACTTGCCTCAGCACAGTGAGTCCAACTGTTCCATTTGCTTTAAAACTGACTTCTACACCTCTTTCTCATTAATAGTCTTTACCCAGTGTCTGACCCAGGAACACTTCTGGTTTCTTAGATCTTAGCTGAGGTTTCTTCACTGTTGTTTTAAAATTCTAGACTGGTACATCACTAGTACATGACACGTTAACCACTATTTACAGATGACAGAGGTGTCATGGATATAAGATAGAAACAAAAGCAGTGGAAAGCAAATATAAAGCATGTTGCCCTGGATGCTAACAACCTTGAGAGACCTATCTAATTCTCGCTCAAAGAATCGCTCCCATTCAACATACAGAATGCCATTCATGATATTTAAAAAGACACGTCCCCATAGTTCACATGAAACTTGGTACGTGAGCAGAAGGCGTACTTGCACCAGGGGGCAGGAAATTCTGAGGAAAAGTGCACTAGGGGATATGAAATTCTGATGAAAAGCGCCCCGTTACCTTTCCTGAAGGGCGGCCGCAGAGTGCAGGGCACAGCCTAGGGCCAACCGGTCGGTGCCGCAGGCCCTCTCACAGCACAGGGACGGGATCACGTGGACGGGCCCTGCGGAGCCAGCAGAGCGTGAGGCACAGTGCTCTCCTACGGGAGCTTTAATACCAGTCCCACACCGCTCTTTCTGCAAGCGTGGCTACTTACTGTAGGTCTGGGCCGAGTCCTGGTGGCACTGGCAACAGGCCCTGTGAGCGTACTCACTGAGCCGAGGTCTGTCAAAACACGACAGCTCAGAACCGCTGTACTGGATGTCCTGCGATCTCAGGGACCCTGGAGGCGCAGATAAGAATTCTGTCAGGGAACCCAACTTCCTGTCTGAAGCAGCCGCACTGACACAGTACTGAAGACTGGTCCTATTCTAGCTTTCTGTCATTCGTTTGTTTGTTTATTTATTTGAGACAGTGTCTTACTCTGTATTTCAGGCTGGCCTTGAACTCACTATCTAGCCCAGGCTGGCCTCAAACTCACAGCACTCTTCCTATCTCAGCCTCCCAAGTGCTGGGATTAGAGGCATGCACCACCATGCCTGGCTAGCTTGTGTTATTTTTAAACGAAAAGTCAATTTTTGGTTTCAGATACTTGTTGAGTTACAACAGAATTGCATCCCGCTAAACCTACTGTAGCTGGCAGGTACTGCATTTAATCTGCCCAACCCAGGCAACAGCCTTGCTTCCCTTCCACAGGCTCACAGCATGCCCACGGGGTTCTAGCACACAGCCCAATTTACAAAGCCCTGTGGGGGATCTCAGGAGATTCACTGAGCCCTGTTTTGCACATGAGAACCAGAGTGGCTATATGGGGTTTTTCTTTCCACACCACATGCAGTAAAACATTGTTCAGCTAAACCTTGGTAAGTTGCAGACTGTATGAAATTCTTACGCGGAAGCCCAAATGTGTAATAATTGGTTAAGATGTGTCAGAATGCAAAGTATTTTCTTACTAGAATTTAGGATGATTTTGATTTTGCCTCGTGGCAAGGGGCTGTCACAGCCTGGTCAGGGCCTGGTGCAGGCGCCTTCCCCGGTGAGGTGCCCATGGTCCTCCACCCTCCAGCAGTGCTGACACCTGTCCAAGTCTCCCAGGCACACTTCCGTGACGGCAACAGTAAATGCACTTCACCCAAACAGGGAGAAACCACGTAGGAAACTCACAGCTGGGTTTCTTTTCCATGAACTGTCTCTTACAGTAGATGACGCAGAGGATGAGGAGGGCCAGCAGCACGGTGGCCAGGGCGCTGCAGATGACCGCAGCCAGGGCCGTGTCCCGAGGGCTGGACGCTGTGGACGCGATCTTCACAAGGTTGACCTTGCTGGTACCTAGAAAGGGCAGGAGCGGGACTGGCATCCACGGTGTGACCCAGGGCATGCAGTGCTTCCCCGGGTTCACGGCATCTCAAGCAACAGCCTTCATGGGACAGAGACAAAGCCCGCGCAGGAGACCAGAACACGTCCAAACGTTCTCTCCTCTTAGGAGATTTCTTAAACACTTCATCTAGGTCCTGCACCCCCAAATGTGTTGGGGTCCCCCCCTTACACTCCCACAGTGCGGGCACACAGTGCTCTGTGCCTTCTGCTGCAGAAGTCTGCCGTCAGTCCTCCAGAGAAGAAAGACGGGCTCCGTGGTCTTGACGGCTGGGTGCCCACAGCTCGGCCGTGTTGGGCACAAAGTAGCTTTGCGGTGAAGGAAATTACCCTTCCGTCCTCTGAAGGATGGCACAGACTCACGACACACTAAGGGGAGAGAGCAGGCACGTGTGCTTCTGCACACAGGGGCGAGGGCCCAGCACTCCCACAGGTTCAGATGCCTACGGGCCCTTCTCCGTGGGGGAGAGGAGGTGGGGGCAGGGTACGTTTGTGGCACTAAATGACGATCAGGGGCTGATGGGGCTGGAGACCAGGTACTGGCTGGCGAACACGTCTCTTCAGGAACGGAATGGGATCAAGATGCAGAACGGTCTCTCTTGACAAAGACTAGCTAGGAATAGGGACATGTCTCAGTCTCTATTTCTGCAACAGGAGCTTAATCTTTTCTGCTTAATAAAATCTCAGGGAGGGGATCTAAGTGCACTGTGTCCCCTAGGTGTATCAGTCTTTAAGTGGATAAGGGAACTGCAGAGCCCTTTCCTGGCACAGGCCGACCCCTAGGAGCCTGCAATTTAACCTAAGCAGCACACCAGGGTGCTGCGTTTGGGGGGCCGTTTCTGGACTCCGTCAGTGGGTATTTAATGTTTCCTATTTAATTGGAATTGGGCTATTTTTGGGAAGATGTCATAAACATATTCATGGATAATTTAAATTGCCCAGAAAGCACATTTTAAAGTTTTAAAAAGGCAAAACTGATTTTGTAGTTGACTTGATCAATATTTCAACATGTATTCAATATGAAATGGTTAATGACATCTTTTGTATTCTTTATTTTCTCCAAAAATCTCAAAATCTGGTGTGGTCTTGCGGGGCAGCCCATCGCGCGGCTGACGGCCATCACGACGGATGCCAACCCCCGGCGGGGGGCCCTGCCCACACCTGTGCTGCCCAGGTGACAGCTTGTCACCCCGAGGTTTCCCTCACCCCGGCTACACGTCCCCCAACCAGCAAGACTGCTCCCCACTGTCTGACCCCAGCTAGGACCGCAGAGAAGCACGGGGGCTAATATTACCGAACTATAAAAGAGGGACCGCTGGAACTACCACTTTCGGGTTCGAGTCCTAGAATTTTTAGTCTCAACAATTCTAGATCACACAGACAAAAGTTTCTCCACAGGAGCTGCATGCCTTAGGCTTAGAGGAATAGGAGCTATAATTCGATCACACGTTTTAAAGGACATTTATTTGTAACTCCGTATAATATTCATTTCTGTGGTACTGGGAATTGAACCCAAGGCATCTGCATGAGCTGTACCCCTAGGAGACCCATCCTTCTCTAACCTATTTTTTTTTGAGACAGTGTCTTTTCATCTTGCTAAGTTGCCCAGACTGGTCTTAAACCTGTAATCCGCCTGCCTCAGCCTTCCAGAGTGCTGGGATTATAAGTGTGCCACCAAGCTGGCTCAAAAAATATTTTTAATAATTTATAACTGTGTAGAAATACTATAATAATCAAATAAAACATACTAAATGCTCAGCATACAGCAAGTTAAACAAAGCAGATCCCAAGCTGATAGGGATTAAATCTAATCTTTCTTTTGGTACCAGGCATTGAACTCAGGACTTCACGTCTGCCAGGCAGGTGCTCTGACACCGAGCTAAATCCCTGGCTGATTAAATCCAAACCTCCAAGTGCCTTTATCAGTGGACAGAGTCGGGCCCAACGGTACGAACAGTGACAAATAACCCAGTAGAAGCTCATGTCTCGAGCAGGTCCAAACAGCAGGTCACACCAGAGGGGAGTGACTCAGAAATGGAACAGTCATCTCTTCAGCCGAAAGGTGAAGTTACAGAAAGCCGTCATCTCAGCACACTGCTCGCTTCAGAGTGGGGACAGGGCCCTGCACCTAAATCCCGGTCAGACAACGCAGCCCTGCCCAGCAGCAGCTGCCGTCACAATGAGGCACAAGGCATGATGTGAGCAGAAGACCTCAGAGTTCTCGCAGTGTAACTGTTAAGTTTATCCACTGGTCAGCACCGGCTATTCAGAACAGTCCTAGCAAGCACGGGCATTTAACGTTAAAGCAGTATCATTTCAGAGTTGTTTAAATTTTTGTCACTGAAAATTCTTCCACAGTGTATCAGTCAACTTATTTATCTTCATACAAAAGGAATCGCCTTTAACTTATAAATGGGTTTAAATGTCCTCAAAGTGGGGATTTTATTTTTAATTTGGTAGTTTGCAACTCAGGATTTATTTTCTCGAAACATAAAAGTCTTCATAGTACACATCTTTTCCAGGTAGAGCACTCATACTGTAGTTTCAGTGAAATCAAGTTGCTATAGTATCAGTTTTAAAGAAAAGTACACCAATATCTCTCTACTGATCGTTCTAGGAAGTAGCACCTAAAGAAGAACAAGAAAAACACGGAAGTTTTGTATCTCAATTCTTGACCTCTAAGTAAGAAAAGCCACTGGTTCAGTCCAGCAGCCTCCGAGAGTCCTCCCACAAGGCCCACAGTCCTGACAGCCACACTCTTGATCCTGTTATGTGTGTGTGTTTATGACAACACCTACTGCAAGGCACTGTTTTCACTGAAAACGCTTAGTTCATCCTTTCCGGTTCATCATTTGTATCTGTAACCACCACACACAGCAATACAGATATAAATATGGAAGCTGTGAAGAGACAGGGATGACTTTTAGAATAGATTTAAAAACTCATTCATATAAGTTCTGTGTTTAAAAAGCTCATTTTTAAATATTTTTTAAAAGATGTATTTATTTACTTTTTTTACCAAAGGAAATGTATTTCAAAAGCATAAGGGAACATTTACATTTAGACAAAGTGATAAACAGGTGTCTTGCAAAAGAAAACTCCACGGTGTGAAGTTTTTCATTTTAATTTTTAAAGCAAAAACCCCCTAACTATGGCCTTAGGAAAGGGAAGGGGATGAGTGCTGAGGGAAGGAGCAGTATTAAGTCAGCATCAAACCTGAGAAAGTCAAGTCACTTTTGTTCAGTGATAAATTGACACATATGCTTAAAAAGAGGGAAACATTACACTTCACTTTCAAATTTACATAGCTGGGGCCCCAACTCAGTTTCTGAAATGGAAAAAGCCCATTTTCTTATAATTTTATCTGACTTGAGCAGTGAAAAAAGGGTAGGAGCTGAGGTTTGCATTGGATGTATCAAGTGCCTTCTGTGCTGTTGCACTTGGGCCAATTGAGATACTTCTGAGAGCTCAGAAAAGGACTTCTCTGCTACAAGCTAGAAAGCATTATCTTGCTGACCTCTGCCTATGGCAATGCACTGTGCTAAAGACGCATCCTGTCCTATGCATTGCCTAAATTGCCTACCTACCGCTCACTAAGCATATGGGATTTTTACAAGGAATCTTACCCACAGCGCTTTAGAACTCTGAAGAACTGGGAAATAGGGACATTCACATGCTTTAGAAACTTCTCACTTTTCCTGATCACAAAGGCATCTCTTACCCTAAGCAGTGAAGTTATCAGATTCCACGTCACCCTTAGCACAGTCCTGTGGCAATTACTTAAGAGTGAGGACTGTTTTCTTAGTTTAAGTTTTACATACTACACACACACACACACACACACACACACAGGAATGAGGAATGATTGTATACTACACATCTGCGTGGGAGTTCCGCTCCACTGAGCGATCACACACTGTGTCTGGGAGGAGGATGACACTCCACAAGGCATTAGATAAGCTGAAGAAAGCAGAAGGAAAGAAAACAGAAGTCCCAGCAAAGTTTAGCAAGTGTTTCTCCAAACTCCAAGGTGACCCTCTTTGGAGTGTGATGGAGATAAAAATCCGCATCTCACTCCTCCAGGAGCCTGTGAGTGCAGCTGAAGCAACGTGGGATACACATGTATTACAGGGCTGTTCGCGGGGTAAAGACGAGGAACACCGAGGTGCTGCGAGTCAGGAGTGCACCTGCGGGCCAGAGCGGCAGCAGGAGGAGAGCACGGCTAACTTACCGCGAGCGCCCAAAGACGCTAACAAAAGGGAGGACCTCTGGCTGATCACTGACATCGACACGTCAAATGATGCCTAGGTGATTAGGTCTAGATTTGAGCCCAAGTTTTAGAGTTTGACTCTAAAACTTACATTCTGTGTTTCTTTTTAAATTATACTATATTCTTGAGAACCATTTGGATTATTGGCTCAAATTTGTACAGGCGAGTAAATTCGAGTTAGTCTGCTAGCATACACAACACGGTTTGACCTAACTTAAAACACAACGGTGGCTTCACAAATTTAACTGGTTTTATCTCTAAGATTAAAGAGGCTACTGCACTTTACTACAGTGAAAAACAACATATGACTTTCAAACTTTATTTTTAAAATGCTATTTTTAAAGTCTATGTGATACAAGTAGATGTGTTGGATAAATATAATAGGGAAGAGCAAATCATAGATTAAACGTTCTGTTGGAGTTTCTGCTTTTAAGATTCACTAACGCCTGCTTTTTCACCAGAGTGTTTAGCAGAGGAAAACAATACATCTGGCTCCCTGCTGTGTAGCATGTCACTTTGGAAACTCCAACATAACCAGAAACGCAAGCATTTTTATTTGCTGATGACTACGTTTTGGCACATGCATTTCAATTAACAGTTAGTTCTTGAATACAAGCAGACAATTCAGACATTTAAAAATATTTCTCAGTATTTTATCTTTGACTTTCAAGTAAACTGCAATTCAAAAGGCCATTGCTTTCTGTACCCGCCCACCACTACCAACAAAAGCCCAAATTGAATAAGGATTTAACAAAATTAAAACCCAACGAGAAGTCTATTTCTAGCCATATGCTTTAATTAAAAAATTATTAACAGAGAGCTCTTTGCCATCTTAACTGAGGCAAGCACACAGGTCTGGTATAGGCTTTATCTTGTTCATCTAAACTGGTTAAATGAAAATATCTATGGTAACATTCAACATATGAATTCCAGATGTACCACGACACGGTCTGCCAACAACAAAACAGTCGGATTTTTCATCCACTTTATACCACGCAGGCTGACCCTGCATCGGTGTAAAAGAGTGAGTGCTCAGCACTTAGGTTTTCTTCGGTGCAGACTTAGATCTTAATGTTTTCCTTGTCAATAACTGACAGATACATTATTTCAAAGTGAGGATTTTCCGGTTTTTCTTCCATCTGTATCTATTAAATCTCTTCCATCTATTATCTACCTCTTTTTAAAAACCTGACTGACTTTCTTACTGTGACGAAGTATACATACAATTTACCATTGGAGATGCTGAGTGGATTCACAATATTGTGCCACCATCATCCTTAATTCCAGAACATTTTCATCTGACCCCAGAAAAGCCCAAAGTCCTATGTGCGCAAGCCCGCCCCTTCCCCGGCAAGCACCGACCCGTCTCTGTGATCTCCCTACTCTGCAGATTTCATGTAAGCGGGAGCACATAACACTACGTGGCTTTTGTGTCTGGTCTCTACCACTCAGCGCGTTGTCAAGGTTCAGCCATTGTGCAGAATGCATCAGAACTTCATTTCTTTTTATGGCTGAATAATATTCTGTCATACAGATATGCTACACTGTGTTTATCCACTTTCAGATGATAAATATTTGTGTTCCCCCCCAATTCTGGCTATGGTGAGGAATGGTACTGAGAATGTTCATATACAAGCTTTTTTCTATATATTTAAAAACTTTCCACAAAGAGGCAGAATTGTCCTACCTATATCAAAAGATTTGTCATTGTTATTACACTAAAGCTTGAGGTAGTTAGTAAGTCAGTCAGAAAGAGCTACTGAGCAAGATCCAGGAGAAGAGGTGAAGGAGATGATGCCAGAGGATCTGGGCAGGGTCGGTTCATGTGGGAATTTACAAACCACAGTGGGGTGTGAGTCCGTGCTGAGAATTACAGGAAGTACGCAGGATTAGGGCAAACACTCTTCTCAAGTGCACACGGCAAGCGCACTCTCCAGGACAGACTGCATGAAAGGTCACAGAATAACCTTCAGTAAGTCTGAGGAGGTCAAAATCATGCAAAGGATCTTTTCCAATCACAGCAGAATAAAACCAGAAATCAATAAGAGAAGGAAAGCTGGAAAACTTACAAATATCTGGAAATCAAACAACACCCTCCTAAATAACCAAAGGGTCACATAAAAAAATCAGAAAAGAAATTGGAAGATACTTTGAGATGAATGAAAATGAGAACACCAAGTGTCAAACCTTCTGAGATTCAGAGCGAGCAGTCATTTCTCAGTGAGAATTCTACAGCAACAAATGCCTACACTGAAAAAGGAGACCTGCGGTAACAGCCTAACCTTCTACTTAAAAACATTAGACAAGGAAAGAAAACTAAACCAAAAATACAGCAGATGGTAGGAAATACAGATTAGAGCAGAGATAAATGAAATAGAAAATATAATAAACCAAAACCAAAAGTTGGTTCTTTGAAAAGGTTAACAAAACCAATAAAACCTTGACTACGAAAACAGAGAAGGTTCAAACTACTCAAGTCAGAAATGCAGGAGAGAATATGACCACTCATGATGGTCTGAGAACACCGTGAACATTTATATGTCAGCGAATCAGACAGTGTAGATGAAATAGACAAATTCCTAGAAACATATAAACCAACCAAAATGGCATAAGTAGTAGAAAAGATGATCAGACGTATAACGAATGAGATTACTGAATCAGTAATCAAATGCCTCCTAAGAGAGAAAACCTAAGGAATAGAAAGGTTCATTGGTGAAATGTAGCAAATGTTTGCAGAAGAGTTAGAAACCAATCCTTCTCAAACCTTCCTCAAAAAGTACAGAAAGGAGAACATGTCTTAGTTCATTCTATAAGGTCAGCATTACACCATATCAATGCTAGACACAAACATGACAAGGGAAAAAGTGTACGTATCAAGATCTCTTATAAAAATAGAGGAAAAATCCTTCACAAAACAAATCCAGCAGCATATTAAAGGATTACACCGATGACCAAGAGGGAATTTTTTCAGGTAGTAATGGTTAATCCCACAAAAATCAATCACTAGACTAGATAATAATAAAATAAAAGAGAAACACTAGATGACCATCTCAGTTATGCTTTAAAAAGCATTTGACAAAATCTAGCACTTTTTTATGATAAAGATTCTCAAACTAGAAAGAAGAGTGAGATTTCTCTGCATGACAGAGGTCACATGCGGAAAGCTCATAGCTAATATAATACTCAGTGATAAAAGCCTGAACATTTTCCCCTAAAACCAAGAGGACAAGAATGCTCCCCCTTTTTAACCGTTTCTATCCACCACAGTACTAGAAGTTCTGCAAAGGGCAATTATTCAAGAGAAAGTAATGAGTTTCAAAATTGGAAATGAAGAGTAAAACTATTGCTGTTTGCAGATGATACATCTTATAAGCAGAAGACCATAGGATGTCATAAAAAACCATTAGAAATAATAAAGGAATTCAACAAAGTTTCAGGATACAAATAGACACACAAAAACCATGATATATTTATATATTAGCAATGAATCCAAAAAGAAAATTAAGAAAATAATTCTAACCTACAAAATCATCAAAAAGACTGAAATACATATGCACAAATTTAACAAAGAAGGTGCAACACTTGTACACTGGAAGCTATAAAACATTGTTGAAAGATATTTTAAAAGACAAAAATAAATGGAAAGACATCCAACATTCATCATTTGGAAGACTTAATATTGTTCAGATGCCAGTGCTACTCAGACTTAATTCAATCTGTATTAAATTCAACAGTGTTCTCTGCAGAGATGGAAGAACCTGACCTAAAATTCATAAGGCATTTCCAGTAGCCCTGAGATAGCCAAACAGTCTTTGAGAAACACATCTGGTGGACACACCCTTCCCTTTGGTGACTACAAAAGCTGTAACTATCAAAAAAGTATAGGCCAGGATAGAAAAGCTATATAGACCATTAGGATAGAAAATCTGTACAGACCATGAAACAGAACTGATGGCCCAGAAAAAAAAAAACCCATACATTTAGGTCAAATGTTTTTTGACAAAAGTTGTCAAGAGTGGTGTTGGGAAAACTGGATTACATCTGCTAAAGAATGAAATTTGGTACTACCTCATACCACATTTGGAAGTAACTAAAAAATGGATCAGAGACTAAATTTAAGAGCTTGGAATAAAATTCTTAGAAGTAGAGGAAAACTCTTCACAAGCTTGGTTTGGAACAATTCCTAAATACATACCAAAAGCACAGGCAACAAAAGAAAAAATGGATACCCTAGCCTTTATAAACACTAAAAACTTTGTGCTGGAAAGGACACCACTGAGGACATGGAATAACAAGGCACAGAATGGGAATTTATTTGTGAGTCAGGTATTGGTAAGAGTTTAATACTCAGAATATTTATAAAGAATTCCTACAACTAAAAAAGAAAAAGACAGAAACAACCTAGTTAAAAAATTTGCAAAATACTCAGACATTTCTCCAAAGAAGTTATACATACGGTGAATAAACACAGAAAAAAACGTTCAACCATTATTCATTAGAGAAATTCAAATCAAAGGCACAATGAAACAGCACATCTGCTGGGATGACGGTGATTGTGAAAAGAGTGCTGAGGGGATGTGGGAAGCTGGCATTCTCCACAGACTGCTGGTGGGATGTAAACTGGTGCTGTTGTCAGAGTTTAGGAGTTCCTCAAAAAAATCAAACGAAGTTATCGTAAGAGTCAGCACTTTGACACATAGGCATATCCCTCAAAGCATGGAAAATGGACTAAAACAAGTACCTGTACAAATGCTCAGAGCACACAATAGGCAAAGGTAGAAGAAACCTAATTCCTGGCAATCAGCAGATGACCAGATAACCAAAATGTGGGATACACCTACAATGGAGCACTATTCAGGCTTGAAAATGAAGGAAAACTTAAGACAAAAAAAGCACAAATACTGCATGATTCCACTTACGTAAAACACAGAACAGGCAAATTCGCACGACAGAAAGTGGATCGGAAGATACCAAGGGTGGGCACAGGAGGACACTGAGTTACGGTTCAGTGGGTACCGTTCCTGTTGCAATGATAAACGTGTAATAAACCAGTTATGATGGCTGCATACCATTGTGAATGTGCTCAACGCCACTGAGCCTGATGCTTAAAAAAGGCTGAAGTTGCAAATTTTATACTACATTTATTTTGCTATAATAAAAAAAGGCTGCTAGGAAGCGCCCAGAGGTTTCAAGGGTGGAAGGTGACCTGTACTTTTGTTTTTGTTTTTTTTTTTGAGACAGGGTCTCGCTGTGCAGGTCAGGCTGGCCTTGAGCTCACTTTGTAGCCCAGGCTGGTCTCAAACTCGCAATGATCCTCCTGCCCCAGCCTCCCGACTGCTGGGATTACAGGCGTGCGCCACTATGCCTGGTTTCTGACCTATGCTTTAGAAAGACTCCTGCAGCAGAATGGAGAGCACAAGACAGATACAATGGTGGGAAGGAGCTGCGCTGCTCCAGGCGGCCCTGAGGACCATGTGGGTTAAGGTCACAGCCGTGGAGATGCTGTCCAGTGGCTCCACTCGAGGAACGGTGTCAGAGCCCCTGGTACCCCCTGGCTGGCTGGGAGGCAGGGCAACGAATGGGTGAAGAAAAGCTGGTGTTTACATACAGCAGAGTGCCACTCAGCCAGAAAGAAACGTTTGTTTGAGTCACTTGTGGGAACATGGATGCACCTTGTGACCACAGAGTCAAGTGAAATAAACCAGACACACAACCGGAAGTATCACATGGTTTCTCTTATATGGGAAGCCCAAAGTACAAATAAAGGGCAAAATAAAAGGCAGAGGACAGGAAACGGGAGATAGAGCTACGGCAAAGGGAGGGGACCAGAGATGAAGGAAGGACAGGGACGTGGCAGGTACACGCACCAGCTCCCAAGGAGAATGCGGTCACTCTGTTCTGCAAACATGTATTAGCAAAAATAAAAGTAAACTTAAGAAAAAACAGCAGAATCAAGGGTGGCATGTGGGTTAGGGAGCCACCAGGTAAGTTATGGCGATGTTTATTAATCTAGGGGTGTGGTGACAATTCGGATGACACTGGATTTGGTGGGGTAGGGGAAGAAATAAGTTTTGTTTGGAAATGTCGAGTTGCGATAACCTCTACTCATCCGTGTGGACGCATGAACCAGGGCAGGAAAGGCTTCACTGAAGACACACATGTGAAAAGCAAGAATGCGCAAGTAACAGCCAGAGCCCGAGGGCTGATAGAATCACCTATAAGCATGGCATAGATAAAGAAAATAACCCTGTATAGGGTTATTTTCAGGTATTTTCAGGTTATTTTCAGGTATGCTCTGAAACTGGAAAATCAGATAGAGGAGGAACCAGTGTTTGAGGTAAGGAAAGAATAAACAGGTACGGTACCAAAGAAGCCTGAAAACATATTTTCAAAAGAAATAACTCAGAGTTTAACTGGATGAATTTGTCTGATTCTTAAATAACTGGGATGCATGAGGGTGTTTTATTTTGGAGAACTGTTACAGAAAGCAAACTACAGCTTTGTGGAAAACAGTTCATGTATGATTTGACAAAAACCCGCTACCCTGCACACTGAGCTGCTTACAAACTGAGTATTAATCTAAACTAAAATGAAACCAGAACGTGTTCCGAAGAAACATGGTGTCACAAAGTAAAATAAGAAGGGAAATGCTCAGGAGAAATTTACAACGAACAGTAATCACAATCCATTAGTACATAAGATTATTTAAATTAAGACATTACTTTTCAAATGAATAATGGTGGAAGGATTATCCGGGACTTTACATCTTTTTCTGAAGGAATTACTCTTCCTCCCTTTGGAAGCTCCTCCCAAATGTGCATATGCGTGCCTCTGGCTTGTTGCCTGGCCAGCGCCTGACCCCAGCGAGCCTGTCTCCTGACACGTGTTCCTCGACAAGCAGCAGTTGCATACAGCAGGAGCAAGGTCATCCTGTGAGAGCACTCTCGGGGGGCTGAGTTTCCAAGTTAGCACCTGCTCTTGTGCTTACTGATTTTCGTTTCTGAACCGAGCACAAAATTAAAAGCACCACAACCATGCGAGTGTTGTCCCTGCTGTATGGAGCAAGCCTGTAACATTTCTTCATACACACAGAACTTCCGGGTTGGGTTCTCTTTTTCAGTCCCTTGAGCGGCTCTGCTGGAATTACCAGCAAGCAAGCCGAGGCAGAACCCCAGGGTGACCCCACCCGGCTTCCTTCTACTGCTAATACGATGATTCATCAATACACTGTGGTCATGAGCAGATCCCACCCCTAAGAAGTGCAGCTCTGTATTCCTATTTCTGCTTGTGTTTCGCACGAAGATGTGTCTAAGGGCACAGTAACAGCGTAAGTAGCATGGAAGGTAAAGGCTGGCAGGGTATTCCTGCACAAGAAGAATCCACTGTGTAGTGCAATGGCGAATCAGCCCTTCACTGAGGCATGATGGGATGGGGCTATTTCTTTATTTAGTTTTCATTTCTGACTCACAAAAAATAACTGCATGTGTTATAGGTCATAAGGTGATGCTTCAATACATACTTTTCTTCGTCAGCTTTCCACAGATGTGACAAAACACACAAGAAGAACAAGGGAAGGACGCTTTCGTTTGGCTCACAGTTGCGGAGGCTTCGGTCGGTGGTCTGCTTCCTGCACTGCTTTGGGCCTCTGGTGAGGCAGAGACGCCACGGTAGAAGATGCACAGCTGCTCACTTCACGGCAGCCGGGACGCAGAGAGGAAGGAGCCAGAGACCAGACACAACCCGCAACGGCGTGGCCTGCTTCCTCCCACTGAGACCTGCCTCTAAGTGCCATTCACCCAGGAATTCATTGATGGGTTATCCACGGCTGAGGTTCGTGCCCTTACAACCCAACCTTCCCGAGCACCTCTCAGTCTAGTCTAGACGACAATCAAGACTACCGTCCCATATATACGCAGTGTGTGACTATCAAGTCAGTTAACATATCCTCCACCTCAAACATCTATCCTCTCTTTGTAGTATCCTCTCAGCTAAGTAGTTCGTAGACTAAAAATGGAATTACCATAAGATCCAGTAATCCCATCACTGGGGAACGTACCCGAAGGAAATGAAGAAAGTATGTCGTAGAGACATCTGTGCTCCTGTGTTCATTTAAGCATCATTTGTGGAGGACCAAAGCGGCTCCCCCTGAAAGAGACACTCTGCCTTCATTTTGATCCACCTTTGCCCTGCTTCCAGGTACTGATATGTACAGAGCTGGTGAGGAAATGGCTCCACCCCCTCCACTGGCTTTAAGCAATACAAATGGGTCCATATGCAGCCTCTGAAGCAAAGGGATAGGTCAGTGATGTCCCCGACCCCAGAGCTCCGTACTACTAAGTGTGTGCTAGGCCGAGAGAGGCCGCACTCTCTGCTGGGATTGAGCTTCGAGAAGGAGGCGGCGAGGTCCCAGGGCAGTAAAAGCCAGACACCAGAGCTGAGGCAGCTGACCCGAAACATAAGATGCTTGCTCGAACTGTGTTATGCAGATTCCTCCAGACTCAGAGGCCACCTGCGGAGGAATCTTTCTGCACACCTCTCCCTGCATATTGCAGAGGTGCCGCTGTGCCTCCTGCCCAGCCCAGCTCACGGTACTCACGTACTTCCTGCCGTTCTCACCATCACTCAACCCCGAGCCACACTTTCTTCACAAATTAATAAAACCCAAAAGTGTGGTACCTATAGCCAGGGGAATACTAGTCAGCCTACATCAAGAAGGAAATCCTGTCATTTGTGACAACATCGATGAACTTAGAAGACATTATATTAAGTGAAATGAGTGAGGCACAGAAACTCAAGAACTGCATGATCTGTAGATTAAGAAGACATTACTTATGTAGTGTAAGTAATGAAGTAATGTAAGTAAGCAATGTAAGAAAAAGTAATGTAAGTAGTGAAGACATTACTTACTATTCTACATTACTCATGTGGAATCCAAAAAAGCTGCTGTCATAGAGCGTGGAAAGGTGTTTACCAGAGGCTGCGGACGGGGACAGAAGAGGAAAAGGGAAATGGTCCAAGGGAGCATGTCACACTTCGAGAGGAGGAGCAGTTCCGGTGTTCTGTCGCATGCTGGGTGACTGCAGTTAATGATGATCACAGTGATAATTATATTTAAGTAGTTGTTCAGAACGGTACAGAGGAGGATGTGACCCCAAGGGGCCCCACAGAAGATCTCTGAGCCTCTCCCTTCCATCCATCTTAATTTATCCATTTCCATTTGCCCTGGGCCACTGGCCCATCACTGTTCTACTGTCCTTGTCAATTTGCACCACGCACGCTGAAAGGAAATCATGATGAAACCATGAACCTTCCCTCCTAAGACTGGGAGATTATTTGTATCTGTCCTTAAGTCTAAAGCACGTAGTGGTATTCTTCACATTATGTTTATGTTCAAGTTCTTATGAGTCATTTAAAAAATCTCCTTTACATTATTAGTAACACTACTCCATGCCACAAGAAATTTAAAAAGATATTGTTGTAGCCAGTGTTCTAAGATGGTTTCCATTATCACATTTTCATCTTTTGAATTGTAGAAGGAAAGGTCCAAATCTTGCAGTTACATGAATCAGAGCCACTAAATGCATTTTGGAACACTTTCATCAAAATGTTGCTGATTTTATTATAACAGAAGAGGTATGTTATTAAAAACTAGGTTTTTTAAAAAAGCACAACTGCTCACCCTATCAGTTCTTAGTCAGGACTTTTAACTCTGCTCTTGAAAAATCTTAACTACTGCCTCTGGCTTAAGATCACGTCTGAAGGGGTGGGGAATAAGGTGCGTAACTGATCGTTCAGTATGGACAACACTGCTCAGAATCAAAGGGTTAAAAGATACACCATCAATGTTTTAATTCTAAAGAACAGTTGCTTTTAATTAGATCTACTGATGAAGTAGAAATGACAGTAATGACTTTCTAGATAAATTAATAAACATGGTAACAAACTGAATTAGCAGATTCAGGGTAGTAATCACCTCACATGAGTATTAACTCATATTAAAGCTGTGTTTACGACAACCTGATCTCACTGTGTGAGACGGAAACGAGCAGACACACATACTCTGAGGACCTGAAGCTGTTCTTTTGCTGAGGTGCAGCTGGGGGCAGATACTGCTAACACCGGAAGCATGGTAGTGGATCAACTCAAGCATTTTGCTTCGGAGGGGTCACAGATGAAATTTCCACAAGGGTTTGAAAGCCCCAACTACACGCTGAATGAAAACATTCTACTGCACCTCATAGTTACAGACTATGATGTGTCAATCGAAAAATAAACAGGATTTACATGGGAGCCTCCTTCTACGGGTCTGCATGGGACACGGGCACCTGACCGGGCCATCTGTCCTTTTCCCTTCCCTCTTTTCCTGGCTTCGAAACTTGCCAGAAGAGGCTGCACACTGTGGTGGTTGAGAGTCAGTCATCTGGGTTCGAATCTGGGCTTTGCCACTTACTGGCTGGGTCACCACTAGCAAATGGCAACGGTTTCCTTACCAGCAACACCAGGCAGGATCACTACCTACCACACAGGACTTCTGTGAGAACTTAATCAACACCGCACACAGAGGGTTAGCACATAGAACTGCCTTAAGGGCTGGCTACTCATCCCATTAGTACTCAGAGCCAGCCACTAAGTATGGCGATGGCAGGGTCTGGGCTGTCGCTTGTTCAGGGGAGGAGCTGCTTGCAACTGAGCCTTCACACCCGTGTCTCCACGGCCCTAAGACACTGCCAGGCGAAGGAGCAAAACTCAGGGCAAAATAAGCCACGATAGTTTTCTCCGGATGTTAAGGCTTGTTTTCCGCAAAGGACACATTGCTACACTTTCATCTAAGGCTCGCAAAGGACTTTACAAAAATGATCTCGTCGTGGGTAATATTAACCAATACTGCAGAATAACAAGCAGCAATGAGCAAAATAATCTTCAAGGAATACTGTGAACGAAAAGGGTAAACTATTCTGAAGAAAAGCTTTTAGGAAAAAAAAAAGTGCACGTCAGTTTGACAAGCGGAACTGGGGACACTCAGGGAAGGGAAGAAGGGGAGAAACACGGGGAGGAAGATGAGGCCGCCTGGCCCAGCGGTGCTTCCAACCCCAGGGACGACGCGATCCAGGACAACTGCAAAACGGTATTTTAGCAACGCTTCTCCATGACTTTACCCACCGCCTCCAGAGACTGAGTCTCTCAAAGCCGGGCACATTTCAGTAGTCAAAGAAGCTCACGGTAGTCTGTCAAGAGGCCGGCGTAAGAAGCCACGTCGAGAGCTTGCAGTTTCTAATGACGTGACGTCATCCACACAGCTAGCTATGTTTTGGGACCGTGTAAGTAACCTCATGGTTACTAAAACTGATTTTAAAAAATAAGCTGCAAGTCTCCAGGTCTCTCTTTGGTCTGTGTAGACAGGGGCTTGGTTCCCTGTGCAAGTGAGACCACTACTTTTCCTGCAAACCTCCTCCCACTAAGCAGCTTCCCGCAGCACGTTGTAACAGCCCCTCAGGCAGCCGAGCTGCTATCTTCCTTGATCCAGCGCTGCCCAGAACGCTCCTCTGTGCTCTGTTCCTCAGCACCCAAGTGTATTAACCACGGGTAAACACTAAGACTGTAAAGTAAGTTGATGGTGCTTAACGACTTAACTACAAAGCACGAGGCTCGTGCCAACCGAGTTTTGTTTTGTTCCTAAGTTGTAAAACAACGGCATCACTCATTCTGACTGCAATAACAAGTACTTCGGGTTTTAATTGCTAGAAAAATAAAGATTTAGCACATCCTTTGCAATCCAGCAGTGTAGGCTGCTTTGGAAATCATCCTTCCAAACCCCGAGGTCGTGCCTTCCCTCCTTCCCTTCCTCCACTGCCTTGTTCAGGCTGACCCTCTCCTCTCTCAAATGCTGGCTGTGACCTCCTACCTGACCCGTGTGCGAGCGGCCCATGGCACACACCCACTGCTCTGCTGTGCAGACCCGGCTGGGCACCTGCTTATCTATACCATACTTGACTGGCTAGGAAGCTACTTAGGGAAGAAGCAGAAAGCACGGCTTTTTTTTTTTTTTGGTGGTACCGGGGATCGAACTCACGACCTTGCGCCTGCCAGGCAGGCACTTATGCCACTGAGCTATATCCCCAGCCCAAGCATGGCTTTTGAGAGCCAGAATCTGTCATGGTTTGCTCTGAACACTGATGCGTAGACACCAGGGGAAGCGGGTGGGTCCTGGGAGGAGAGGAACAGAGCTGTGAGGTGAGCCAGCACCGAGGTGATACCCGCTGTCACCCTGGAGCACCCAGTACTCACTGCCAGGTGACCGAGTTACTGTCGGCTCTGTCAGCAACAGTGGTGGAAAAATCCAGAAAATTTTCTTTCAGTTTGACTTTGGGTTTTATTTATTCATGTAAAATGCAAAATTTTAAATCCAGAAAATGAAAATTCATCATACTTAAGAGCTGAGCCCAACGACTGTTACATTTCCACAGAATGAAAGAAAATTATAGAAGCACAAGAGGGGAACAGGAGGCGTTATCCACCGTCTAAGATGTGTACACCATCCAGTGGACGGGCAGAAATGCTGCATGACGCTGAGAGACACTGTACGATGGACGGGCCCTCAGCAGACCGAGGACAGGCCGCGCAGGAGTGCAGGCGGGGTGGCAGAAGTCAGGGGGCCGGTGAGAGTGCGGGGGACAGGCCAGCCACCTCCACGAAGGCCTGGCAGGCAGTTCGGGAGTGCTGGGATCCTGGGTGTGACCTGAGATAGAGACCTCACCACACGGGAGAACATGGCGGCGGGGACCTGCTACTGGAAAACCGAAGGTCACAGGAGCCGACACTTGCCCCGTCACTGAACGCAGCCTGGCTTCTACTCTTTTCAGTCTTGCTTCCAGATCCTTCAGCCTAGAGTTCTGTTCGCCACCAGGACTTCACAGACCAAACGTTATCTTCCGTGTGTGAGGGGGAGAAGGAAGAACGGACAGGAAAGGCAACTGCCGCATCACAGGAGAGGAGCTGGCGGGCGCGCGGTGAATGGGACCATCCCGGCCTGCAGCGCTGACCCGACTGGCAAAGGCGGCCACACCACGGGCCGCTGCAGGGCAGCTTCCTGCGCCAGGTGCGAGGACGCAGCCCCAGATTCCTCTTCGGCGCTGGGTGGACTGTCGCTGTTTTGTACTTTAATTTCCATAAATACCTTCATTAACACTAAAAAAAATTATACGCCACGAAGCGGCCGCAGACTGCCTACTGGATTTCTCCGTAAATACGACAGAGTCAAAGCAATTCCGCTTGCTCTCAAGGGTGCTTTTTTTTCATTACCCCACCAATCTCTAAGGTCCTGCAGTGTTTACTTGGCTGGCGAAACAATGAGGCCTTCAAAGTTTTACGGCAAGGAACAGAGAAGATGTCATAAAAGAAACACGTTATTACAGCCCTGCGCAGCTGGGCCGAGGGAGCCCGAGCTCAGAATCAGATGCGCTTCCGCTGGGAGCGAGGCAGGACGGCCACCCGCGAACCGCAACGAAGGCTTGAAACTGGGGTGCTGCCCGCCCTGCCCTGAGCGCAGATCCTCCCCAGCCCCCGAGCTCCAGCCTCCTCTGTGGCCCTGGCTCTGCGCCCCGTCTGCCCCGTTCACCCTGGCTTTGGCGATGGCCATGCTGAGGCAGGCATGCTTTCGCCTCCTGTCACTCCCAGGTTCCCTGTCACCAGTAAAGTGGGTCATTCTTATTCTCACAGCAGTATCTTAAAGGAAGTAATCTGTGACTTTATCCTCAGATGATGACGCTCAGATTATTTCTACCTACTAACATCCAACTAAAACAAAGTGTACAGTTTCATCTGACCGACTGGGTCTAGATGAAAGAGAAAGAAGGTAGATTAGACAGTGTTTCCTGCCCCTTCCTATTCTAGTAGAATTGTTGCTATTAATTATTTGTTTTGTTTTTGGTACTGGGAATCGAACTCAGGACCTTGCGCTTGCCAGGCAAGTGCTTGTGCCACTGAGCTGTATTTCCAGCGGCTATTACTTATTCATAATTTTGTAACTGATACTACAAATGGCACGTTAAAAGTTAGACTCCCCCCACTCCTTGGGAGATGACTGGCAACTCTAAACTTCCGCAGGCCTAATGCGTAAACAGCTACCTCCATCTCCCCTCCACCCAGAAGAAAGGACAGAATATGCAGCCGCCTCTGGAGGTCCAGTCCAGTGTCATCTCCTCAGGTGCGGGCGGGGAGGTCTGGGTCCAGGCCTGGCTGGAACAAGCCTGAGCTCGCATTCCTCCCGCCACCGACCTCAGCAGAAAAGACCCAACCCCGTGCACCGAGAGACGGTGATGTGTGGTGAACGGGCCCCTCCACCCCCTCGGAGCTGGCTCTGGATCCATCCTTTTTCCTCTTCTCTGGAATAAATGGCACCCTTTGATTTGGTCCAAGGCAAGCGAAAGCAGCTGAGTGTGTGAGCCTAAGTGGCTGCAACAGTTTTACAGTCACTAAGGCTGAGGTTGGGAAGGCACACTTTTCCTGAAGTTGGAACAGGCAGCTGCTTCAGGAATTAATCCAACCTTTGCTCTCTCTTTTATACTTACTGGAATCTTCATTTGGTACATAAAAAAATGGTGACAAGTGAAATTATCTGTCTGAAAGTTAGAACGTTAGGACCAAGACTCAAAATCAAGGCTTCTTCACAGAGAAGAGTAAAGGAGCAATTCATAGTACAAGACAGTTGAAAGAACCTCCCCTGGCGTGTGTTTGCAGGAGTGGACTTGAACTCAGGACCTCTGCACTGAGCTGCACCTCCAGCTATTTTTTAATTTTTCTTTGAGAGCAAGAAGATAAAAAAATTAAGGCTATGTTATGTACATGTACCAACTCCTCATGGTGAATTAATCATTATGTAGGATGACTCTTACGTTTCATTTATTTATTTATTTATTTTTTGGTGCCAGGAATCAAACTCAGGACCTTGCGCTTGCCAGGCAGGCGCTTACGCTGTTGGGCTACATCCCCAGCCCTTTACATTTCATTTATAGTTTCAAACTTTTTAATTTTAAAGTTATAGCATTTGAAAAACTGCATGTATGCTGAACATGTGTAGATGTTTCCCCCTTGCTATTGTTCCCTAAATAACACAGTATAATCATTTCCATAGCATTTACGTTCTATTAGGTATTGTAAGTAACCTAGAGATGATTTAAAGTGTAGGGGCAGATATGACCAGGTTCTCTAAAAAAATTACATTTTTTTTTTTAGAAGAGACTGTGCACTCTCGTATCATGGAGGGCTGGGTGGATGGACAGTCCTGGGACTAAGCCATTGCAGTACTGAGAGATGACTGACTACAGTTTTATTTTAATTTTCGTGATGCTGGGACTTGAACTCAGGGCCTGGCACATGCTAGACAAGTACTTTACCGCTGAGCTACACTCTGAGCCCAACTATCTTTTTAAACTCTGTTAATTCCCGTCCCCGCAAGCTCACGTGGAGAGGCAGTTTTGAGCGCGGCCTGCCCGTGCTGCCAGGTGGAAGTCCCCTCTTTCAGGGACTGGTCCTCGCTGTGCAGTGAGGGCCCTGAGGCAAGCACAGCAGGGAGGATGACCCCCAGGCAGGCCGAGAGGCGTGGCCCAGGCACCCCGACCCTTTCTGAATTTATAGCCGCTCTTTTACAATCTCCTGGTAACTTTCTTTTTTCTACTCCCAAAATGACGCTCTCAGGTGGAAGCTCTGGGTGCTGACACAGTCGTGGCCAGACGCTCTCCTGGGTTTAAAGGCAAAGCGACCTCATCGCTGGCCTTGGCCACGCGAGCTGGTCCTCTCTGGAAAGTGAGCGCACAAGGCACACAGAGCTGCGCCGGCACACAGCTCAGGGGAAGGACTAACCTGAGCCTAACACTACGTGTCCCCGCTCCGGGGCTGGCATCGGCTCTTCGTCTGCTTTCCCCATGAGCTCACGTTTATTTGTTTTGGGCATTTACCGAGCACACAGGCAGATCGGTGATCCATTTGGAAAAGTCCACACCTTCGTGAAACAGGCCTGCTGGGCTTCTTGTTTCTTTAGATAAACTGTACTTAATCTGAAATTCATTTAATTGAGTGATGCCCTTTCACAACCATAGCCTGCTTCTTTGTGAGTAAATATTTAAACCAGCTCACGGGCTTTAAATGTCTAAAAGCAACTGAAGATAAAAGCCAGGGAAGTTAGATTTATTGGTGAATGGGTAATCATCAACCGCTCTTGTTCGCAGGGCCAGGGCCAAGTCTCTGGTCTCCCGAGGCTGCGGCCACCCAGAGGGCCTGAGGCACACAGCGACAGTCTCAAGCGCTGGATTCAAGAGTTGCTAGGAATTTAGTCCAAGCATTTAATTTATCTTCCCTTTTTTTCTCACAGGTAACAGATAAAAGCAATGCCTTGCCTTTAGCACTCTTACACTATGGGAAAAGAATGAATGCAGAGTGTAGGAAGCTGTTCAAAGAATTTTCGGATTCTGTAAGTTGGGGCGAAGTGAAACACTGCAGATTACAGGTTCGAAACAGCTAAACAATCACACAGCGCGGTGATACTGACGATGCATTTCTTCTCTCAAGAGCCCAGGGCATTTAAACTGTTAAAAGACAGTTCAAAAAACTGTTTAAAGAAACTGTGTTATAAAACACAGGCTCTGTTTGCAATATTCTCAGGATGTAAGAAGTTTGCTGTAACAGACTTTCAGGAAACAACTGTTGACCATGATAGTCAAATAAGCTTTAAGAAGAGATGGATCATTTTCATTGGAAATGATTCTGAAATGAATTTCAACGGTTTCTGGCTTTCTTAAAAAGACAACTCAGTGGTACAGCACTTGCCTAGGATCCCCAGTACCACCAAACAAAAAACCACAAACAGTAACCTGATCATTCTCCCCACCCTTTCCAGGGTCCAGAATAATAATGGGAACTGTCATTTCTACTGAGTAACATTAGAAAGAAAACCTCAGCGACCAGCTATTAGGACGAGTGGGTCTGTTTGTTCTACACCAAATGTCACAAGATTACAGTGTGCGCCAGGTCCCTGAGGCTGCTTCTGTGCGGCTGCCCTTTCTCTTCTTGCAGCCTGGCTCAGGCTCTTCCCTCTCTTCCAATTCCCTCGGCCCTTGTGGGTTTGGTCTGGGGTAGCAATGCTTACCCCCAAAATATACATGGATTCCAAAGGAAGGCTTCAAAGGCACCACGGAAAGCCAGGATGCTTGGACTTTGTAGGGGACTTGGTCAACTTTGGGGTTGTCAGCTGTGTTTACTGTTTCCACATAAGCAACCTTTGACTATCACAATTTCAGACTATTTTTCAATAAAATGATAAAATCTGTAGAACAACAAAAAGAAAGAGACATACCAGCGACAAGCCGGGAATCACAGACAAAGGAGGGACAGGAAGGAGGGGCCCTGTGCCCTCAATGAGCGAGCCTGGGAGGATGGCTCTGCCTCACCTGTCAGAGGGGAGAGCTGGCTCTGAAATGGGTCTTCCTGAGCAGTGGCTGTTTGTGCTGAATTTCCTTTGATCTCACTGTCTTCATCCTCCCCTACCCCAAGTTTTTGTTTAGCAGGAAGGAGCTAAGTTCTTCAGACTTTCCTAAAGGAAGCTCCCCTTCCCTACTGCAGTAGGCCTTTGTTTAAAATGCAGGGTACCCATCATCTGCTCCCCAGACCACACCCACAGCCAGGTCCACAGCCAGGCCCAGGAATGCCTGGCTGCACACTCTGGAGTCTTGGTCTTGGGGCTGTGACAACTTCAAACCCTCGGTAACCAGAGCCCGCCATTAGTACATATTGGCTCTATAGACCCATAATACGGAGGCACTGGGAAGCATTCTGGAAAATGAAGCCATTAAGTATTAGCAAACTCATCAGAAAAACTGCTGCCAATCGTAAATACAGCACAATAAAATCACACATTTCCAGTAAGTGTAAAATACTTGGGGATTATGTATCTTTCTTCTGCATCCCACTATCTAGTCATTTTCTTGGATCAGACTGGGCAGGCACTGGGGTCCCCAAGGACGGTGAACGCGAGGCACAGGGAGGATACCAGACACTGGATTTGAGCCTCAGGGACAGCTGGGACAGCAGACAGGAAAAAGCTAAGGCAACTGGGAACCTTCCACCAGGTCGTTGCTTTTCTTCCTCCTGTACCTCTCCTTCACCTCCCTTCCACGAAGCTCATATTGGTCTTAATTTCAAATGCCTCCCAGTTTATTTAATTTTAAGTTTGTTTTTGTTTTCCTTCAAAGGGCTGCCTGCCAGGCACTCTTACTATAAAGTGACGGAGCACCACACGTCAAGAGAGGCGTGTGGAAGAACCTTTGCACACCACGCGCACCGTGGGCACGGCAACGGGGGCTGCCTCAGAGGTCCGAGTCCAGAGCCCGCCACGAGACTCTGCTCACAAAAGTCTTCACAGAGGGAGTAGGTCACCTCTGAAGTGGGAAGAGGATGGAATAGTTCGCACAGTACCGTGCTTTTCAGCGTGGAGATCTGACCCAGGTCCAACACTATACACAGGCTCCACCACACAGCAACATCGCCAGCCCCCACATTTATTTTTAGAAAACAGTATACATAGAAAAGAGAGCAGACAGGAAAACATCAAAATGCTGCACTTCATTTGCTGTATTTTGTAACTATAATGCTCATACTGTTGTGTTTAGGGGCCTGCCGACATTTATCACCCCTTTTTTCTATTAAACTTTTAGTCATCTTTGCTGAGCAAATATTTCTTCTAATAATTCATCTTGAAATTACTTGTATCTGTTATGTAAGAGACATTTTAACTTTCCTTTGAAAACAAGGAACTGTTCGCTGTCTTTTGAGCAGTACTAAGCCATGTAAAATTCCTAAGTGGCTGCAGGTCAACACAGCTCCTGCCTTTTCTTCTCCCGTGCACTGATTTATCTGATTGCTATTTCCTTAGAATCTCCCCCCACCGCTTGTTTTACGGAGCCCCCAAGAACAAAGCAAACATCTAGGTTAAACACACTTCAATAAAGTTGCACTGTGGTGAAAACTGCCTTGAATTTTTTCAAAACTATTTGTTCTAACCACAGTATTTGTTCCAAAATAAGTAAACACTGCTCAAAGAAATAGCACAAAATCTGGACTTCTTATCATACTTAAGGCAGGATGGAGTTCTAAAATTTCTTGTGCGTTTTTCTCTTTTTCTCCTGAATGTCCTAAATGGACACATACCTTATTAGGAACAGAAGACACAGTAAGAGCAAAGCCCACATGTAAATCTCCCTTTTTAAAGAAAATTTATCTGGGCTGGGGACACAGCTCAGTGGCACAGCACCTGCCTTGCTGCAAGTGTGAGGTGCTGAGTGGCGATTCCCAGTGTTACAGGCAGCTGAGTTAGATAGAAATATTATAGGCAGTCAGACAGGGCCAGGCCCTTGAAGGAGCCAATATGCAAGAGAATACCTTGTGAATGGCGACTTTTTTTGCTATGGGCCAGACCCTCAAAATAAAAGACTAAACAAATGCACCTACATACCTCCCTAGGTGTGAACATCAGGGACTGATATTCTAAATAAGTAGCAATCACCTTCAAAAAGCCAGAAAGAGTGACTAGCCCAGTCCCCTCCAGGAAAAGCCCCTGTTCTGTATTCATGCCCACTTGCTATGTGACTTGCTTCCCCATTTGATCCCAGTTTACTCAATTTTACCTGAACAATTATACTTGTAATGTTATTGGTTGACCATAGGTTTTGTCCCACCTCATGCCCACCTTGTAATTTCCCATTTTCGCCCTATCTTGGACCCGCCTCACCTTGTGGTTTTGCTCTATGAAGTCCCTAGGAAAAGCCAGGTTTTTCTGTCCCTTTCTTGGACAGAAGCTTTCTTTCCCTCAATAAACATATTCTGCTCTTAACCTCCATTGTTCCTAAAATTCATTCTTTAATTTTAGAGAGCACGAACTCGTCCCAGATATCGTTCAGGTTGGGAGTTTTTATTTACTTGTATCACCAGTACCAAAAAAAGAAGAGAAAATTTATCTGCAATTCACAGCAATGTCACCAGTCAGCCCCACGCTTCATGCCCAACCACTCATATCGCCCATGGAAGTCCTCAGTGAACTGACGGAGAGGTTGTGGGCGCACTGGCTACCATCACGAACCCATCACTGTTTGCAGGGTAGGGGCTCCGTGCGGGAACAGGACAGAGAGTAAAGAAGCAACTACGGTTTCCTCAGCCGGGCAGCCTGGCCATGCAGCGCATCAAACCCCAAACTCAACGGTGTCCTTTCCAGTGTCCTCCACTGCTCACTAGGGAGTAGGGGCAAAGCAGTGGCAAGCCAAACAGCAAAGCCAAGAGCTCCTCCAGGAGGAGACAGCTCCCCCAGCACCCCCAGCTGCCTGGGGTGAGGCCTGGGGATGGGGGTAGAGGGCAGGTGAGGCATTGTCCTGATCCTAACAAGCCAGGCCACTGTAGATAGTGCTCCTAAGATGACACCCTTGCAGGTATCATGGAGTTCACTGAGTTCTGCCCCTTGTTATCCTCATTTTCCAGGGAGTAAACAGAGGTTCAAAGAGGGGAGACAATTTGCCTGAGGCTCCCCCACCTGTACCGGGCATGCCAGGGTGGTGGCCCCACAGTTCTGGCAATGGGTCCATGCTGTGTTTACTCCATGAAGACTTCACAGGACTCCACCAATATGGGCAGTCGTGAGGGACAACGGCCGCTCTTTTGTTTCTGAAATCACTGACTAGGGAACACTGCTACAGCCCACGAAGAGGGGAAACATTTATATGGAGATAGTCTTCGTGTTTGTGATGCTGGAGCTGGAACCCAGGCCCATGTCCATGCTAAGCAAGTGCCCCCCTCCCGAGTCCCATCACAGCCTTTTTTGAGATGGGATCTCCCTGTGTTGCCCAGGCTGGTCTGGAAATCCTAGGCTCAGGCAGTCCTCCAGTCACAGATTCCCAAGTATCTGGGCTGACAGCCAGGTGCCCCATGCCTGGCTTTCGACATCCCTCATCACACATTTTGGCACTGTGTTCTACTCAGAGAACTTTTTTTTTTTTTTTTTTTTTTTTTTCAGGAATCGAACTCACAACCTTCTGCTTGCCAGGCAGGCACTGTGCTGCTGAGCTATATCCCTGGCCCTACTCAGAGAACTTTCGTGTCTCTGAT
>NW_004955497.1:3955565-3987447 GCF_000276665.1 Chinchilla lanigera | reverse complement strand
TACCGCTGAGCTACACTCTGAGCCCAACTATCTTTTTAAACTCTGTTAATTCCCGTCCCCGCAAGCTCACGTGGAGAGGCAGTTTTGAGCGCGGCCTGCCCGTGCTGCCAGGTGGAAGTCCCCTCTTTCAGGGACTGGTCCTCGCTGTGCAGTGAGGGCCCTGAGGCAAGCACAGCAGGGAGGATGACCCCCAGGCAGGCCGAGAGGCGTGGCCCAGGCACCCCGACCCTTTCTGAATTTATAGCCGCTCTTTTACAATCTCCTGGTAACTTTCTTTTTTCTACTCCCAAAATGACGCTCTCAGGTGGAAGCTCTGGGTGCTGACACAGTCGTGGCCAGACGCTCTCCTGGGTTTAAAGGCAAAGCGACCTCATCGCTGGCCTTGGCCACGCGAGCTGGTCCTCTCTGGAAAGTGAGCGCACAAGGCACACAGAGCTGCGCCGGCACACAGCTCAGGGGAAGGACTAACCTGAGCCTAACACTACGTGTCCCCGCTCCGGGGCTGGCATCGGCTCTTCGTCTGCTTTCCCCATGAGCTCACGTTTATTTGTTTTGGGCATTTACCGAGCACACAGGCAGATCGGTGATCCATTTGGAAAAGTCCACACCTTCGTGAAACAGGCCTGCTGGGCTTCTTGTTTCTTTAGATAAACTGTACTTAATCTGAAATTCATTTAATTGAGTGATGCCCTTTCACAACCATAGCCTGCTTCTTTGTGAGTAAATATTTAAACCAGCTCACGGGCTTTAAATGTCTAAAAGCAACTGAAGATAAAAGCCAGGGAAGTTAGATTTATTGGTGAATGGGTAATCATCAACCGCTCTTGTTCGCAGGGCCAGGGCCAAGTCTCTGGTCTCCCGAGGCTGCGGCCACCCAGAGGGCCTGAGGCACACAGCGACAGTCTCAAGCGCTGGATTCAAGAGTTGCTAGGAATTTAGTCCAAGCATTTAATTTATCTTCCCTTTTTTTCTCACAGGTAACAGATAAAAGCAATGCCTTGCCTTTAGCACTCTTACACTATGGGAAAAGAATGAATGCAGAGTGTAGGAAGCTGTTCAAAGAATTTTCGGATTCTGTAAGTTGGGGCGAAGTGAAACACTGCAGATTACAGGTTCGAAACAGCTAAACAATCACACAGCGCGGTGATACTGACGATGCATTTCTTCTCTCAAGAGCCCAGGGCATTTAAACTGTTAAAAGACAGTTCAAAAAACTGTTTAAAGAAACTGTGTTATAAAACACAGGCTCTGTTTGCAATATTCTCAGGATGTAAGAAGTTTGCTGTAACAGACTTTCAGGAAACAACTGTTGACCATGATAGTCAAATAAGCTTTAAGAAGAGATGGATCATTTTCATTGGAAATGATTCTGAAATGAATTTCAACGGTTTCTGGCTTTCTTAAAAAGACAACTCAGTGGTACAGCACTTGCCTAGGATCCCCAGTACCACCAAACAAAAAACCACAAACAGTAACCTGATCATTCTCCCCACCCTTTCCAGGGTCCAGAATAATAATGGGAACTGTCATTTCTACTGAGTAACATTAGAAAGAAAACCTCAGCGACCAGCTATTAGGACGAGTGGGTCTGTTTGTTCTACACCAAATGTCACAAGATTACAGTGTGCGCCAGGTCCCTGAGGCTGCTTCTGTGCGGCTGCCCTTTCTCTTCTTGCAGCCTGGCTCAGGCTCTTCCCTCTCTTCCAATTCCCTCGGCCCTTGTGGGTTTGGTCTGGGGTAGCAATGCTTACCCCCAAAATATACATGGATTCCAAAGGAAGGCTTCAAAGGCACCACGGAAAGCCAGGATGCTTGGACTTTGTAGGGGACTTGGTCAACTTTGGGGTTGTCAGCTGTGTTTACTGTTTCCACATAAGCAACCTTTGACTATCACAATTTCAGACTATTTTTCAATAAAATGATAAAATCTGTAGAACAACAAAAAGAAAGAGACATACCAGCGACAAGCCGGGAATCACAGACAAAGGAGGGACAGGAAGGAGGGGCCCTGTGCCCTCAATGAGCGAGCCTGGGAGGATGGCTCTGCCTCACCTGTCAGAGGGGAGAGCTGGCTCTGAAATGGGTCTTCCTGAGCAGTGGCTGTTTGTGCTGAATTTCCTTTGATCTCACTGTCTTCATCCTCCCCTACCCCAAGTTTTTGTTTAGCAGGAAGGAGCTAAGTTCTTCAGACTTTCCTAAAGGAAGCTCCCCTTCCCTACTGCAGTAGGCCTTTGTTTAAAATGCAGGGTACCCATCATCTGCTCCCCAGACCACACCCACAGCCAGGTCCACAGCCAGGCCCAGGAATGCCTGGCTGCACACTCTGGAGTCTTGGTCTTGGGGCTGTGACAACTTCAAACCCTCGGTAACCAGAGCCCGCCATTAGTACATATTGGCTCTATAGACCCATAATACGGAGGCACTGGGAAGCATTCTGGAAAATGAAGCCATTAAGTATTAGCAAACTCATCAGAAAAACTGCTGCCAATCGTAAATACAGCACAATAAAATCACACATTTCCAGTAAGTGTAAAATACTTGGGGATTATGTATCTTTCTTCTGCATCCCACTATCTAGTCATTTTCTTGGATCAGACTGGGCAGGCACTGGGGTCCCCAAGGACGGTGAACGCGAGGCACAGGGAGGATACCAGACACTGGATTTGAGCCTCAGGGACAGCTGGGACAGCAGACAGGAAAAAGCTAAGGCAACTGGGAACCTTCCACCAGGTCGTTGCTTTTCTTCCTCCTGTACCTCTCCTTCACCTCCCTTCCACGAAGCTCATATTGGTCTTAATTTCAAATGCCTCCCAGTTTATTTAATTTTAAGTTTGTTTTTGTTTTCCTTCAAAGGGCTGCCTGCCAGGCACTCTTACTATAAAGTGACGGAGCACCACACGTCAAGAGAGGCGTGTGGAAGAACCTTTGCACACCACGCGCACCGTGGGCACGGCAACGGGGGCTGCCTCAGAGGTCCGAGTCCAGAGCCCGCCACGAGACTCTGCTCACAAAAGTCTTCACAGAGGGAGTAGGTCACCTCTGAAGTGGGAAGAGGATGGAATAGTTCGCACAGTACCGTGCTTTTCAGCGTGGAGATCTGACCCAGGTCCAACACTATACACAGGCTCCACCACACAGCAACATCGCCAGCCCCCACATTTATTTTTAGAAAACAGTATACATAGAAAAGAGAGCAGACAGGAAAACATCAAAATGCTGCACTTCATTTGCTGTATTTTGTAACTATAATGCTCATACTGTTGTGTTTAGGGGCCTGCCGACATTTATCACCCCTTTTTTCTATTAAACTTTTAGTCATCTTTGCTGAGCAAATATTTCTTCTAATAATTCATCTTGAAATTACTTGTATCTGTTATGTAAGAGACATTTTAACTTTCCTTTGAAAACAAGGAACTGTTCGCTGTCTTTTGAGCAGTACTAAGCCATGTAAAATTCCTAAGTGGCTGCAGGTCAACACAGCTCCTGCCTTTTCTTCTCCCGTGCACTGATTTATCTGATTGCTATTTCCTTAGAATCTCCCCCCACCGCTTGTTTTACGGAGCCCCCAAGAACAAAGCAAACATCTAGGTTAAACACACTTCAATAAAGTTGCACTGTGGTGAAAACTGCCTTGAATTTTTTCAAAACTATTTGTTCTAACCACAGTATTTGTTCCAAAATAAGTAAACACTGCTCAAAGAAATAGCACAAAATCTGGACTTCTTATCATACTTAAGGCAGGATGGAGTTCTAAAATTTCTTGTGCGTTTTTCTCTTTTTCTCCTGAATGTCCTAAATGGACACATACCTTATTAGGAACAGAAGACACAGTAAGAGCAAAGCCCACATGTAAATCTCCCTTTTTAAAGAAAATTTATCTGGGCTGGGGACACAGCTCAGTGGCACAGCACCTGCCTTGCTGCAAGTGTGAGGTGCTGAGTGGCGATTCCCAGTGTTACAGGCAGCTGAGTTAGATAGAAATATTATAGGCAGTCAGACAGGGCCAGGCCCTTGAAGGAGCCAATATGCAAGAGAATACCTTGTGAATGGCGACTTTTTTTGCTATGGGCCAGACCCTCAAAATAAAAGACTAAACAAATGCACCTACATACCTCCCTAGGTGTGAACATCAGGGACTGATATTCTAAATAAGTAGCAATCACCTTCAAAAAGCCAGAAAGAGTGACTAGCCCAGTCCCCTCCAGGAAAAGCCCCTGTTCTGTATTCATGCCCACTTGCTATGTGACTTGCTTCCCCATTTGATCCCAGTTTACTCAATTTTACCTGAACAATTATACTTGTAATGTTATTGGTTGACCATAGGTTTTGTCCCACCTCATGCCCACCTTGTAATTTCCCATTTTCGCCCTATCTTGGACCCGCCTCACCTTGTGGTTTTGCTCTATGAAGTCCCTAGGAAAAGCCAGGTTTTTCTGTCCCTTTCTTGGACAGAAGCTTTCTTTCCCTCAATAAACATATTCTGCTCTTAACCTCCATTGTTCCTAAAATTCATTCTTTAATTTTAGAGAGCACGAACTCGTCCCAGATATCGTTCAGGTTGGGAGTTTTTATTTACTTGTATCACCAGTACCAAAAAAAGAAGAGAAAATTTATCTGCAATTCACAGCAATGTCACCAGTCAGCCCCACGCTTCATGCCCAACCACTCATATCGCCCATGGAAGTCCTCAGTGAACTGACGGAGAGGTTGTGGGCGCACTGGCTACCATCACGAACCCATCACTGTTTGCAGGGTAGGGGCTCCGTGCGGGAACAGGACAGAGAGTAAAGAAGCAACTACGGTTTCCTCAGCCGGGCAGCCTGGCCATGCAGCGCATCAAACCCCAAACTCAACGGTGTCCTTTCCAGTGTCCTCCACTGCTCACTAGGGAGTAGGGGCAAAGCAGTGGCAAGCCAAACAGCAAAGCCAAGAGCTCCTCCAGGAGGAGACAGCTCCCCCAGCACCCCCAGCTGCCTGGGGTGAGGCCTGGGGATGGGGGTAGAGGGCAGGTGAGGCATTGTCCTGATCCTAACAAGCCAGGCCACTGTAGATAGTGCTCCTAAGATGACACCCTTGCAGGTATCATGGAGTTCACTGAGTTCTGCCCCTTGTTATCCTCATTTTCCAGGGAGTAAACAGAGGTTCAAAGAGGGGAGACAATTTGCCTGAGGCTCCCCCACCTGTACCGGGCATGCCAGGGTGGTGGCCCCACAGTTCTGGCAATGGGTCCATGCTGTGTTTACTCCATGAAGACTTCACAGGACTCCACCAATATGGGCAGTCGTGAGGGACAACGGCCGCTCTTTTGTTTCTGAAATCACTGACTAGGGAACACTGCTACAGCCCACGAAGAGGGGAAACATTTATATGGAGATAGTCTTCGTGTTTGTGATGCTGGAGCTGGAACCCAGGCCCATGTCCATGCTAAGCAAGTGCCCCCCTCCCGAGTCCCATCACAGCCTTTTTTGAGATGGGATCTCCCTGTGTTGCCCAGGCTGGTCTGGAAATCCTAGGCTCAGGCAGTCCTCCAGTCACAGATTCCCAAGTATCTGGGCTGACAGCCAGGTGCCCCATGCCTGGCTTTCGACATCCCTCATCACACATTTTGGCACTGTGTTCTACTCAGAGAACTTTTTTTTTTTTTTTTTTTTTTTGTACCAGGAATCGAACTCACAACCTTCTGCTTGCCAGGCAGGCACTGTGCTGCTGAGCTATATCCCTGGCCCTACTCAGAGAACTTTCGTGTCTCTGATGGCTGAATTTTCCTGTTTCCATTTACATCATTTCCTACTGAATGAGCAGCACACACACTGCCCATGTTGCCACCTTTCTTTGAACCACGGGCCCTGCTGAACACCAAGCCTCCTGTTCCCTCTGCAAGACAGCAGTTCCCCAAAGCACTAGCGGAGGAGACCTAAGCATCCAAGGAGCATTACAAGCCAGAAGGAGCAAGGAGGGAAGTCAACAGATTCGAAAGCCTGCTGCTGCCGGGCACTGCACCCGGAAGCTCACCTGTGTGACCACAGCATCTGGACAACACCTCAGCAGCCAGGATGCTCCACCTCACAGGGGAAGAAACCTGCCTGGACCTAAAAAATGTCTTCTGCTGCCTTCGGCTGGCTCCTGTCAGCCAGCCCCTCTTTGCCTTTAAATGAAAAGATCCCAGTTCTGGACTCAAAAGCCAACTGCTTGGACTTAACCTCCCAGCAGTTCAAAAACTTGTTTCCGCTGTGAAAAAGCACTTCTGATTAATGACACTCAAGCTGCCTGCTGGAAAGACACAAAAGATTTTTGTGTCTTTTCAGGATTTTGCTTACCCGAGTCCTTCCTTCCCTGCCCCTTGATAGCTGTGGGTTTTTTTTTGCCTTAAACTCTATGGATGGTTGCCCCAGGAAAATAAAACAATCAATCAAACACTTGATCAAAATTTGATGAGCATCCAAGGCACACTGGACATTCTCCTACATCAGATTAACTTGCTCACTGCCTTGCCAGAGCAATATTACAGAACAGACAGGGTAGAAATTCCATTTGGGCCTTGTCTCAGAAGACCACACGTAACATGCCCAGCAGAGATTTGCTGGGGAAACTAAAAGAGGAAGAAACGTAACAGAAAATGACCCCCCAGCCAGTATACTTGTGTTTGTTAGTTGCCCAGGTAACAGTGCCTCTTCCAGTTCCGGGGCTTCTGTCTCTTAGAAATGACAGCTCATTGTGATGCACAGCTGGTCACTGTGATGCACACTGTACAAACCAACCCCCAATTGACAAGCCACTCTGCCTCTGTACTTCCTGCTTGCTTATCCAATATAAGGCCTAGACCAGCAGAGACCAGGGCCTGATATTCTGGGAGTGATCCCGATTGGTGCCCATTGATGTAAAATAAATCTGCCTCCAAATCCTGGGTGTCCTTTTGGTGTCTCTGCTTCCCACTGCAACACTGCTTAAGTGTGGAACAAGGGTGGCCCCTTGGGCAGTTGAGTTTTCAACCTCATATTTTCTATTAGGTTGGTACTTGGTGTGCTTCAAATTAGATAAATAAAAGAGAATGTCCTTTCGTTAAAGTAATACTTGTGTTATTAACACATAGGAGGCCACCCCTTGAAGATCTGCTTGCAGAAGCCACACACTCTGGGAGTAACCTACGCATGTCCTAGGGAAGCCTCTGAGGTGGCCCGGCCCTCCCTGCAGCAGAGGCCACATGAGAGGCAAATCCATGTCGTGCTTTGACTGACAACTTTAGCTGGGCTGTTGGTATCTCAGGAAACCCATTATTTTCTCAGCCTACCCTCTGCCTCTGTAATGTGAACACCAAACCCTAGCACTCTTCAAGTTTCTGAGTTCCTCCACAACTGTCTCCCTCCAGGCGCCTCTGAGCTCACAGGTGCAGAACCCTGTGTTCCCATCCCAGAAGAAGCAGCCCCGTTTCTTCCTCTGCCCACCTTCCTGCCCTCTGGCTGCAGTTAGGAACGCTCCCTCCCTCCCTCTCAGGCCAACCCGAACCTGTGCTTGGAGCTTTCTCCAAGCACCTGAACGCACGTTTATCTCATTACAATGGTCAGTCTCTCTCAACTGCAACCTCCCCCCAAATCTGCAAGTGCACAGATACGTCTCTCAACCAAGAGATCAAAGGCATCACAGCCCGCAGAGCCGATTCTCGTGTGGTGCAGGCTCTTTACGCCACAGTGATCCAGCACGCTGTGCTGCTTAGTGACGAGGCAGCACCCGGGTTTGTCTAAGTACACCGTGATGTCTGCAGAACAACTCAATCACCGAATGACACACTTCCCAGAACAGGTCCCTGTTGTGAAGTGACACACGACTATAAAACAAGGACGTCCTCTGTTCCCTACACAACTCCCTCCATCCATCATGGTGGTGCTTTTTCACATGCAGACACCGGGCTGACTTGTGTCTGGCTGCTGTCTCCACTCCTCCCCCAACCACAGCTCCTCATTCTAGCGTGGTCTGGCTTCCACTCCCACCAACATGTCATGTCACCACAGAGCCGCAGGGTGCCAGGATCAAAGGATGTGTCCACTGTGGAAGGACTTGGCCTGTGCCCAGCATGAGAAGCTGCGGGACCTGCTTCGCCCCTCCTCCCCCTGGCCCTGTTCACTCCCCCGCTCGGGAGTACCCTCCTCCTGCTGACCCTGCAGGTCACAGCTCTGCAGCCACTGGCCGGGAAAGCCACCCCTGGCCATCACGTCTCCACTCACAGCACTCTTTCAGCACTGTGGGGCCCGCCAGGCATGGAACCGACCCCTGACACATTGTGCATCGGTGTCTGGAGTCTGCACATGCTCCTTAATTCAGAACTGACGTGACAACTCCCTCACCAACTGTGAGCCGCAAGAGGACAGCACTGGGCCCTCTCTGTACTCCATATATGCCCAGCACTCGGTGGGCACCGGGAGCAGTCACTGCACTGCTCAACCTCAGAGACATATTCTGAGAAATGCGTTGTTAGGTGACTTTGTGGCAGTGCAGACATCAGAGTATCCTACAAGGCTAGGCCGAGCGGCAGGGCCTCCTGCGCCCCGGCTACAAACTGCAACATGAGACTGACCTGAATAGTGCAGGCAACTGTAATGCACTGGGAACTATCCACGTGTCTAAATACTGAAAAGGTGCCGTAAAACATGATCAGGCTGCAGGAATGTTTCAGTTCCACTGGAATCCTACAGGAGCATTGCTGTATGCAGGCTCTGCCATACAGTGAAATGTCCTACGACATGACTGTACTTTGGACCTTACTTCCCTGGCCTCCGGTCCAATTTGCCCTGAGGAAGAACAGGTGAGTTCTAAACAGAGCAGCCCAAGGGGCGCATAAAGGGCAGATGAAGCATCTCGCTGAGCACAGAGCCCGGGCACGCAGGGCCCCGCTGCAGGGCAGCCCCGGCCCTCCAGAGGAACCCAGGAGGGCTACTCCCACTACGAAAAATCGGGCTACCCAGGAGCGGGCCACTCCCGCTCCTAAAAGACACTTCAAACACACACACCGTTATTTAAGAAAGTGCGAGAGGCGTCCTTCCTGATAGCAAGATTCTCAGCGGGACAGAACTCCTCAGGGGAAACCACTGAGAAGCAGCTCTTTGTGGATGAACTGAAAAGCCCGAAGTAGAAGAAATGAAAACAGAAGTAGTCTTGCATAATTTCCTCCAAAGGCTTCAAGATCTCCTTTGAGGAGATTAGCTGTGTTCTGGAATTTTTCCCAAGAATGGAGCCAAAGGCAGCAAACTTTCTCTAACAGATAAGGAGCAGCGCTCGCTTGAGACCACCAGACTTCCTGCTTTATGATCTGAAAGGCTACTAGCTGTGCAGGCTGCATTTTTTTAACTTGACAGTTCAGATTTCTTTGCTTCTTAAAAAGTTTCACACATGAGTATGTATGGGTATACACACATGTATGTTAAATAAATTAGATTTCTTTTCAAAAATTTAACTAAGGACTTTCACAAAACATGGGAAGTTGCACGGGAGACCTATATTCAAAGGCACATTTGTGATGTCTAGGTTTAACCAGACCCTGAAGGCAAGACATTCCAAAGCCTCAGACTTTTGACTCAAGTATATTAAATTTAAGCTCAATAAATTAAAGGGCGGAAAACCCTTATAGTACTTTACAAGCGTATACTGGGCAATACTGATTTACTAAGTCTCTCCATGGTGGCTTGGAATGAATTGCATAATCTTAACTTTTTTTCCAAACAATGGCTGAGCTGACCCCCGGTAAGACAAGGTCACTGCATTTTAGTTGGCAAGAGTCGTCTTTTTAGGGTGTGTGCAGCTGCAGAAAGCTGATCTTTCCATCTTTCTATATGGTAGATTATTAGAGTTTAGGTAAATTATTAAATCAAGCAAACCAAGAGGAAGTCACCTTGCAGGACTTAGCAGATAGTTTGGTTATTTGCAGTGAGACAGTGGAGTGTGCAGAAGGAACACCGCACTTGGTGTTAGGCAGCCTTGCCCTTGAGTACCCGCGGCTATCTGTCAGCCAGCAAAGCGGTGTTACTAAAGCCCTGGACCAGCGTTCTCATGGACAAGTCTGGGCTGATACAGGATTACTGAGAGAAGTCAGTCAAACAAATCAGTACAGCAGATGTTTCGAGACGCACCTAACAGGCATCCAATGCTTCCCTTTGTTAACTGCGACCAATTATTTGGTGCATGCTTACATATTATGAAAATAAGGATAAATATACATTTTCCATAAAAGTTAGGAAAAACCTTCCAATTCTTTTGCTTTCCATCATTTCAAATGAAGAATATAATACATTTCAGTAAAGGACATAGTAATATGGGCTGCAAAATTCCACGGCATCCTTAGAAAGAGATGCAGTATAATACTGCAACTGTCAATATCTTTGGAGAGAACCTTTGTTACAGAACAAAGCAAGAGGACAGAGCCCATGTATTGGGGGTTGTATCAAAACGACGCTTACTGGAAAGGCTGCAGCAACCTACGCATGGGATAGAGCAAGCTATGCTCCACTGTGCTCCCCCACGCCCCCATCTGGACCCACCATCTCCCCGAGCTGTGAAACCCAGGTGCCCAACGCCCTGGACCCTCAGGGGAGCCCCCCCCCCGGCTGACCGCTTCCCCTCCCACCATCTGTGGGCTTTCACTGCCCATGTTTCTACTCAGGCTTAAGAGGGGTGAGCAACCACTTTTCTTCCTGTTCAAAATCCATGCAGGTGGATAATCTGTAACAAATACCTTTTATATCTAAGGAACATGCAGGGTCAAGAGGATTAACTAGTGTTAATACGTCCACCATCAATACACAGCCCACAAAAGCCCTTTCTTCCCATTTAGTTGTTCAAGTGGAGAAATGAAGGCATGGATGATGGGAACTAGGGTTCCATCTATGACACCTTAATGAGGGCAGGGATTCACCCAGAGAAACTGGAAAGGCAGACAGCACCCCACGATCCTGTCTGGGGGCTGGGGAGGAAACCGAGAACTCACGGACAGCCACGGAGCCACGCACACCAGGATCTGGACCACTAGCTGACTGGAGCTGCCGCAGAATGTATCTAGAATGGACGCTACGGGTGGAACGGCAGATGGCAGTAGCAAAGGGTGCACGTTTTACGGGGAGACGCAAACCGACGAGAAGTTGGCTGCCCGAGGCACATGACAAAGGGCTTTCTGTCCCATGAGGGCTTGATGAAGAATACACACCGTGAGCCCCACAGTAGAGGCTGGTTTTGTTCCATTTGCAGCTAAAGAAAGGCTTAAGAGAAAAATGTAAAGGCCCGCTGCCCCCTCTGCTATACTGGCTGTGCATTCACTCACAGTGCGGCTCGTAGGGAGGAGGCGGGTCTCCGCAGGGCACACACTCCATGTCTTGAAAACCGACCAGTTTAGTCTTCCTGTAAAATCTAGAAGAGGAAGGAGAACAATGCTGGTTAGCTGCCATCCAAGCTTAACAGGGTCAGCAAGTGCGTTCTTCATCACAAATCACCGGCGATCTCCATCACAATTCTACGTTTGAACAGAAGTGCCCAAAGGCTTACGTGTAACTGCCTCGGACAGGCACGACCTTGGAGAGCCTTTCTGGCAGGCAGAGAACACTTCAAAAATATCACTTCCACCACACGTAACCGCAGAGCCTGATCAGTCCACCCTTTAACTACAGTGGGGTGGGGTGCTCGGGAGGGGCCCATGTGGAACGCGGGGTTCTATGTCTTTGGTGATTCTCTTGTAATTTAAACTACAAAGCACCTTATAGATAAACTGCTATGTTTTTACATTTGAGATGTAGAGGACAAAAAAGGTAAGCAAACCATAAAAGCAATCTTGACATTTGATTTTCCTTCTAGTAAGACAAGAAACCCAGGAGCCAGAGAAGGCAGTGACAGCTTTGACAAAAGGAATTATACATCTATCTCGAGGGCAAAAATAAGGCATCATTAGCATAGTGAATGGGCAACCAAAATTCGAAGAAATTATTCCAGTTATAACTTAAGTCCGCGTACTTCACCGTGTGTAACGTGAGTCTGTAGGGGAAGACAAAAGTCATTACGGCAGAAGTGAGTGTTACCACTCAAAACAGGCAAAGCATATTCAATCCCCAAAGAAGAACACTTTGCAATTATAAAATTTCGTAATTAAAATGGCTGATGGAAGTCTTAAGAACAATATTAAAATGCTTAGCTTCACTGCTAATCAAGTAAATGCAAGCTGAACAGAAAATGTATCATTTTACTTAGAGAACTGGAAAAGGGTTGACATAAGCAGAGGCGGAAGTTAAATGGCCAGTTTGAAGAAGGCAACTCAGCAATGTCATCAGAGCTCCATCAGATACTTTACACTCTTCATCTACTACTTTCACCTCTAGAAATTTATCCTAAAGAAATAACCACCGGAGTGAAGCTGAATGTGTATGAATACAATCTCAGCACCGTTTGTAACAATGAAGACACACCGCCAAGGAAGACGCGGTCCCAGTGTCTAACAGTAGAAATAACCAACCAGGTAGCTTCAAGACAATGGAGCGCAGCTGGCCCTCAGAAATGATGTTTGGATCTACCATACACAGTGTTTTAAATTCATGAAATACCACTGAGTGAAAGAAAAAGAGAGTACACATATGATTCTGTTTTGCACGAACACCAAGTTTCATAGAGAGTCAATTTATTTACCAATGCATATGAAGATATTTATGTATATACTTGCGACGGAAAAAGTTTGATCGTACTACACGCAGTATTAACGCTGGCTAGGTGGTGGGGATTCAAGTGATTTTCTTTTTCCTCCAAGTCTGTAACTTCTGGAGAGCTGAGACTGGAGAGGAGGACTGAGCCTAGGTTGGGTGGGAAGGTGGGGGAGACACCTGAACAGGTGGATCTTGATGCTGGGCAACCAGGGCCAGGCCCATGTCCTCCCAACGGCAGCTGCCCCGGAGGTACCATCCTGCGCACCACCTCCTGTCAGTCCAGCCTTTCCTCCTGGCCCCTAGACCCCGCCCCCCAGGAGCTTCTCCTCTTGAGGGCCCTCTTCTGTGCCTCGGCCAGGGCATCTGGGACATCAACCTTCAGGTCCCTGTCCTCCTCCCCAGCCACCACCCGGGTGCCCCGGCACGCTTCCTGTGAACCTGGTGGGCTTAGGGATGATGATGGACAAGATGCAGAAGAAAATGAAGATATCTCACAGAAAGATGCAGCAACAGCCCGAGCACGGCAAGCACTCCTCCTCTTCCCGCAGTAACTCTGAACACAGGGCCTGGGCTCTCCCCTCCGGTCTCACCAGTCCTGCTCTTGTATCTAGCGTCAGCTGCTGGGCTGTACAGGGAAAATTAACACTCGTGCCCCCAACCCGCCCTTTCCTGAGCCTCATGCTGCTGTTCAGCCCCGACTGGCCGTGGGAGGCGAGAAAGGATTACTGTAGTGTCTATCTGGCTGATGAGCTGTGACTGCCTTTTTCGAAGGTGATCTGTTCTTTAGCTCAATATACTATCTTAGGTCCTACTCGGTCTCCCCATCTCAGTCCAAATAAAGCTATTTCTGCTGGTCAAATAGGTGCACCTATAATTGCCAGAGACAATGATCTTTTGAAAACAGACAATTTACTAGCAAATCAGCGTAATTTATGGTTGAAGCAAAATTTTCATTTGAAACTATTTCAAATGCCCAGATACATTTAGTAATGGCTCAACCTATTTTCATTTGACCCTGAAAAATCTGTCCAAATGATGTATGACACAGTGACTTTCCATCAGACTTTGAAAAGAATTATTCTTTTGCAATTTATAAAGTAAAAGAAAAAAGGACAAAATTGGAGGACTCACACTTCCTGCTTTTAAAGCACACTGCAAAACTACAACCGTCCAGCCGTGGTGGCGCATGCCTGTAATCCCAGCATTCAGGAAGAGGCTGAGGCAGAAGGACTGCTGCAAGTTCGAGGCCAGCCTGGGCTAGAAAATGAGTTCAAGACCAGGCTGAACTGCATAGCGAGACCCTGTCTCAAAAGGAAAAAAAAAAGCTACAACAGTCAAAACGGTGTGGTTCTGGAATACAGACAGAGGGGCAGGCCAACGGAATACGAAAGCCTAGACGTAAAGCCCGGCATGCGTGGTCAGTGATCTGTGACAACGTGCCAAGAGCACCGGCTGAGGAAGGCACAGTCTCTTTACAAAAGTAGTGCTGGGAAAAGCCGCAAGCAAAAGGGTGAAGGAAAACCCTTACGGCATATACAAAGACCAACACAGTGAATCACAAACCCGAAAGTAAGATCTAAAACTATCGAACTTTGAGAAGAAAACACGGGGGAATCTGGCGTCTCTGGATTTGGCAATAGTATTTTTGCCATGACATCAAAAGTACAGGCAACAATGCAAAAATTTACCACATGAGACTACATTAGACTTTAAAACTTCTGTGCATCAGAGGACAATTCAACAGAGTGAAGACAAGCTACGAAATGGGAGAAAGTATTTGTAAATCACATACCTGATAAAAGGTTAGCACCCCAAATCTGTAAAGATCTATCGTTCAACAACATAGATCAAACAACTTGATTACAAAATGGGCGAAGGACTTACATGGACATTTCTGCAAAGATGATATCCACGTGGGCAGTAAGTGTATGACAACAGACAACGTAACTAACCATCAGGGAACTCTAAATCGAAACCACCCTGAGATACATCACTGTGCAACCATTAGGATGGCTGCTATGGGGCTGGGGATTTAGCTCAGCGGCACAGCACCTGCCTGGCAAGCGCGAGGTCATGAGTTCGATTCCCGGTACCAGAAAAAAACCCAGAAAAGAAAAAGAGGATGGCTGCTATCAGAAAGCAAAGCAAAATAACAGTGAGAACTAAGGAAATGAATGTTGAAGAGGGCGCAGGGACTGGAATTACATACATAGTGGCTGGGATTAGCTACTATGGAAAACATGACGTTCCCTCAACATTAAAAATAAACTATCATATAATTCAGCAAGCCCACCTCTGGGTATACACAGAAAAAATCCACAGCAGGATCTTGGAGCGGTATTTACACTCTCCAGTTCCTTACAGCTCTATTCACAATAGTCAAGAGATGAAAGGAACCTAAATGTCCCCTGACAGCTAAGTGCTTAAACAGAATGTGGTAGACAGGTTAAGGAATATTACTAAACTTTACAAAGGAAGTTACCCTATCACAGAATAAACATGGATGAACCTTGAGGACATTACACTAAGTGGAATAAGCCAGCCACCAATGGACAGATGTTGTACAATTCCATCTATCTGTGGTGTTCAGAGGATCCAATTCATACAAGGAGAGGCTGGCAGAAAGCAGCAGCAGAACCTGTTTAGGAGTATATGGCTGGGGTTTGGGGAGGTGAAACACTGCGAGGTCTGCTTCACAATGACGTGAATGTATTTAACACTACTGAAGCATATGCTTAAGAATGGTCCACCTGGTGAATTTTACATATTTTTAACCACAATGAAAAATGCATATAAAACTTTAAAGTAAAAGTAACAGGACAATATGCCTTGGCAAGCCTGTAACATCTGCAGATGATTATTTTTTATCCTTTCAGCCAGAAAACTTACAAATTATAATTGATAAAATATTGGTAAAGTCTCTAAGTGTTTTTTATACATAGAAACTCATTTTACATAAAACAGTGAAAAATATAATGTTGATCCTTTTCAACAGCAAGACTGAGGATATAGAAATACATCCTATAAAACTTTTTAAAGTGCTAGAGAAATGTGAGGTGTTAGAAATCAAATTTAAATTTACTATTTTAAGATAATGAATTTAACCTGCAGTGAAATAATTTTGGGGTCTGCATTTTCCCTAATAAACAAAAAACATGTTTATTAACATATAAGATGAGTTTGAGGAAAACATGTTTATTAACATATAAGATGAGTTTGAGGACCCTCACACGAATGAGGCTAGAAGACAAGCACGTCAGGCCACATTTTGAAAAACCATTAAATACTCCGTGAAAAGGCTGAGTGAGCACAACTCCCAGAGTTCCACGCAGCTCCTGGGCACAGAGACAGGGCTGTGTGCGGTGACTCTCAAAGCGGCATCCGAGGCCGGGTATACACAGCACCTACGACATGGCGGTGGGTATACACAGCACCTACGACATGGCGGGCTGCCTTCTTTACCCCAACGGCTAATGGGCAGAATCTAGGATTTTTTAAAAACTGTTATAGAATTTTCACTTTTCCAACCAGTACAAAGCAAAATTAGAGTCAGAATTATAAAGCACAGGATAAATACTAAGTGCTTATGGTCAAAAGTATTGTTTTTAATTTTTAAAGTTCATACGACATTAGACTCCAACATGAATATGAGTTTCCAGAAAGTAGAACTTTAAAATATGACTTAGAATTAGTCTGTAGGCAAATAAATATACGAAAAAATGTCCAACATCACTGGTCATTTGAGAAGTGCAAATTAAAACAGCACTGAGATTCCATCTCACCCCGGAAAGAATGGCTATTACCAAGAAATCAAGGGCCGGGGATATAGCTCAGCAGCACAAGTGACGTCCTGGGGAGCACAAGGTCCTGAGTTCAATCTCTGGTACCAAAAAAAAAAGAAAGAAATCAATCCATAACAAATGTGGAGGGGCTGTGGGGAAAAAGGAACTCTTCTCCACTGCTAGTGGGAGTGCAGACTGATGAAACCACTTTAGAAATCTGAGTGGAGCTTCCTCAAAAAACTAGGATTGGAAATTTCACTCAACCCAGGTATCACCCTGCTGGGTATTTTACCAACAGAATTAAAAGCATCATGCCATAGTGATATATGTGCACCTATGTTTATAGCAGCACAATTTATAATAGCTAAATCTTAGAAACAACCTAAATGCCCTTCAACTGAGGAATGGATAAAAACGATGTGGTTTTTTTTACAATGGAGTATTACTCAGTCATAAAACAGGATAAACTGGAGACTTTTATAGGTAAATGAATGCAACTCAAGACTATACTCGTAAGTGATATAAACCAGACTCACATATGTAAAGATCGTACTGTCTCCTTTGTGTGAGAAACTGAAAGAATAAATAAGATCCAAAATGTACAATAGATACTGTGATGTGAGAAACTGGGATGGAGAAAAGAAAGGAAAAGCAAAAACATAAACACACACACACACACACACACACACACACACACACACACAAGATAATTCATGAAAAGAAAGGTCTGTGCTAATATTGTTTGGATAATTACATGCTTATATCTCGTACGCTGAGTAACTCATTTAAAGACAACAATATGCAATGTATTAACCATTGTTACTCTCCTATTATCTTGTTTTGAAATTTTTAGTTTTTTCCCTTTAAAATAAAATTAAAAAAAATAACTCTGTAGACTTTAACAACTATTGCACCTCCTCCCCTCCCCTCCTCAGCTCTCCTCCCCTTCTTCCTTCCTTCCCGCTCCCCTCCCCTGCCCTCCCCTCTCCTCCCCTTCCCTCTCTCTTCTTTCTCCTTCTTTTCCTTTCCTCCTCTTCCTCTTATTTCTGATGCGGGGGTTAAGCCCAGGGCCCCTGGAGAGCCAGCACATACTGTGCTACCACCGAGCTCCCCTCACTTCCTCTCTGCTTTGTTCAGACTGCCATGGCTGGGGACACTGGAACATTCACAACGCCATTTCCTGTCCAACTGTGATGTCACAAATCTTAAAAAATGAAATAAAATAAAGGAGGACAGGGACATTATACAAAGTGTCTGGTTAAACTGGTTTCTAAAGCTGAATGTCAAATTTTACTTCTGGCTTTCAGAGAGACAATGTAGAAAGACCAAAGAAACCACAGCCGAGTTTACTTAATCGTTATTGGATGAAAGACAGCACATACGTTCACATCTTATAGATGCAAATTTTTCTGACAGTGTACGTACAGAGAATTTTTGAACTGAACTGAATCCAAGTAACAGCAGTTAGCCTAAGGAGTAGTGTTTGAAAACTGCTATTTTGAGAAACCCTGCTGTTGACCGTTGGTTCCTCAATGAAAGCATTTCTCCCAGGAGATGCCACACGGCAGGCCAGCTCTGGTTCACAGGGACCGCACTTCACGCAGTGCAGGACGCAGGCACGCCATCCTGGGTCTCAGTCACGCGGGCGGATGTTCCGCAGGGCATCTGTGAGTTAAAGATCGCTGGTTTGCTTCTCTGACCCTCTTGGCCTCACAGTGGCTGGTGCACCCTCCTCAGCAATCCACGGCTATGGTGCTTTGTTGGGAACTAAACACATGCCCAGGACAGAAAGAGCCACTGGGGCCGAGCCCAGACCTCACCCGATGGGAGTGCAGGCAGGAGCCCGAGAGAGTGAGAAGCACAGAATTCTTGGGTCTCAGGTGGAATCAGAAGCGTGCTGAAGCTCCCCACTTATAAGCTGGAAAACCCTGGGCAAGGGGTCAATCCACTCTAAGGATCGGTTTCCTCCTTTGCAAAGAGGGATGACAGCCCTTCCTACTTCACGCGGTGGTTCTGACAATTGATTAACTCCTCTGCAGGAAGTGCTTAGCATACAGGAAGTGCTCCAGCGCTCCCTCAGCTAATGGAGCCTTGAGGAGCTGGCAGGGGCCAGCTGTGCGTTCAGGCTGGGTTCCTGTCCCTTAGCAGAGCAGGCGCGGGCATGGTTGTTCCAAATGCCACACTGGGAGGTCAAGCAGAGCTGGCCGGCCCCACCGCAGGGTTGGGCCCTGGGAGGAGCAGGAGCGAGGGGAGGTTGAGAAGGCAGCGAGGGCAGCGCTGCAAAGGACAAGGCTCCCCACCCCAGCCTCTGACCTTAGCATCATTTTCCTGGAAGCAACGGTCATTTTGCTTAATTTCTGCTCCAGTTTTCCCGTGTGCAAAGTGGGTTTCAGTGCTCTGCCTTCTTCACAGAAACAGTCAAGCTGGAAGAGTATTTTTTTGAATGTTCCGTAAAGACCTAGGCCTTGTAACTATCACCTGCCTCGTACACTGACGCCGGCTCAGAAAGGATGTAATTTTAAACTAATCGTATGAACTGTGAAACATCATTCCGATCTCTATTCGTTTACAGCTTTCCTGCATCTAAGTATTTAAGTTAAGAACGAACTAGCCCTGGAGAAAGGAAAGCCTGGCTCAGGGACAAGGACCAGGGAAAGGTGAGGAACTCCGGGGGACCGGCGGTGACCGTGGGCCAGGAAGTCCCTCTGGCAAGCCGAGTCCTTGGCTCTGCCCACCTCAGCGGCGTGTGTCCCGGGGACCACTCTCTCCCGCCCCCGGATGAAGAGCAGACACGCACAGACACGCCGGTCAGAGAACTGTGCAACCGGAGCAACAGAGACGCATCCATGTTCCGGTCGTGTTCCTTGTCTGGGTCTGACAAGGTCAAAACTCTGGGTAGTCACACCTGTGGACAGCTTACTGGTATCTGAGTATGGACCATTATGTTCTGGTTTTTTTCGTAACAGACTCATTGAGATTTCATTACATTCCCCAGTACTACAAAAGAGTCGTGAGGTCACAAGTACGCCTCCCCTCATGCGTAGGACCTGTGAGGGACTGACAGGACCTTTGCTTTGTAGTACTGGGGACTGAAGCCTAGGCCTTCACGCTGCGCTACATCCCTGGCCCTCTACTTTCATTTTTTATGTTGTCATAGGGTCTCACTAAATTGCCCCAGATGGGCTTGAACTTTCAATCCTCCTGCCTCAGCCTCCTTGAGTGGTGGGATTATAGGCATGAGCCACCTTGGCCAGCTCTAATTACCTCTCAAAGCCCTGACATTTACAGTGGCAATGGCTAAATTTTGGAGCAGATAGATTCAAAGCACAGCGGCGTTATTTCGGCTTTTTGGCCGTGTGTATGATGCTGCTACGGGCATCAGTAGCACACACAGCTTTGGTGTGGAGATAGATTTTCAGTTCTACTGATTATATGTCTAAGAGTAGAACTTCTGGGCCACGTGGTAACTCTATACTTAGCTTTTTGAGAAGAAATCCAAGTGTTTCTGATGTGGCCACGCCATTTTACACAGGATTCCTACCAGCCATGTTTGCAGGTTCCCATTTTCGTACCTACACATTACTGTCTGTATTTCTGGCTACGGATCTAAAGGGTGTGAGGTGGCATCTTCCTTTGGTTCTGATTTCGATTTCCTCGATGCGTAATGCTGTTGAACATCTTTTCTTACACTGTTTTGGTCAGCTGTTCATACTTTTTGGAGGAATATCTATTTAAACCCTTATTTTAATTGGATTATTTTGTTTTAAAATTTTATTTTTTGAACTCAAGGCTTTTAAAGGTAAATGGTCACAACTAGAGACCATACTCATAAGTGAAATAAATCAGACCTGAACGTGTAAGCAACGTATTGTCTCACTAGTGTAAGAACCTGAAAGAGTGAATAAAAACTAGGAGGTGTGATAGATGTTGTGAAATGAAAGGAAAATGCTCAAAAGTAAAGGGCAACTGGGGTTGGGAAAGGAGAAGGGAAAGAAGGGGAAATTATGTATGTATGTATATATAGGATGGCTGACATAGTTGTACTACTATCTTCTATTGCTCTACAGAAAGGAACAGTTAATGATTATTTATTTGATCAGTCTTGCATGTCTCTGTTTTTCTGAGAAACCACTTTGAAGATATCAATGTGTAATACAACAACCATTGTTAATTTCCTACAACTTTGTCTGTAACTCTGTTGTTTGTATTGTTCTTATGCTATTTTGTAAATGGATGTCTGTTTGTTAATGTTTTCCTTCTTTAATTTTTAAAATAAATTTAAAAAAATAAAATAAAATTTTATTTTTTGTTTTTTGGTACTGGGAATTGAACTCACAACCTTGTGCTTGCCAGGCAGGTGCTGTTCCCTGGAGTATTTTTATTATTGAGCTCAAAGGGGTTTTCACATATTCTAGGCAAGACAGTCCTTTATCAGATATATGATTTGCCAATATTTTCTTCCTTTCTCTGTGTTGTCCTTTCACTTCTTTGATGGTGCCCTCTAAAACGCACATTTGAACTGCAATAGTGCCCCTACATAGCTGTTTCCTCTTATTGAATTTTTTCTATGTTAGATGCCTACTTCCTGCAGCTCCTTAGGTGCTGTCTCCGCAGAAGGCCTATTTACTCCACCAGGCTACTTTCTGTTCTCACTTCTCAAATCCAGAGCTCTCCCTTCTTCCACTTTCAGCAGGGGTCCTCCTGGGACGTCTGGTCAACCCCCATCTGCGGCATCTAGCAATCCCTGCTCTACAGTGCCTCAGATCACCCTGGGGTTAGACTTTCTGGGCATGACTCCAACCTCCATCAGTGCGAGCTGGGCAGTCTTGCCTGAAACAACCATAAACCTCCCAAAGGCTCAGTTTCTTCATTTTTTAAACTCTGAAATTATAGAAAATAACGACGCACGTACAATACTGGGCCTGACTCATCATAAGCAGTGAATGTGTGCTGCGTCTCCAACACTTCTGTTCATGGCTGTTTCTCACTTCTGCAGCCGGCCTGGCTCTGGAAGTTTCGGTTTCTCTCTTCAGTCTTTGATCACTAAGCTGGGCTCCACACTCTGCCCCTAAGTTCTCAAACTGCTCTGCTTCAGCTCCCCGCTCTCTCCAGCCACGCCCACTCAGTCACCTGGGCTCAGAGGCCGCTCTTCACTCCGCTGCACCCACCAACCGCCTATGCTATCCTCCGCCTCGACCCAGGGATGCTCTGCGGCCTCCCTGCCTTCTCGTCCTACTCCACCCCGCCCGGGGTCCCCCTCCTTTCCACCGTCCCCTCCACACAGGCTAGGGAATAGCCAAGAATGACCCGCTGCACAGACCCAGTTCCGAGGGTAGACCCAGCACAAAAAGCGGCCAACTCCAAACCACGTGCAATAAATGAAAACACAGTGATGCTGGGTTTCATCAAAATTTAAAACTTCTGTTCCTCAGAGGACACCACGAAGCAAGTAAAAGGTCAGCTTATAGAACAGGAGAAGCCAGGCATGGTGGTGCATGCCCGTAATCCCAGCACTTGAGAGGCTGAGGCAGGAGGATTCCTAAACAAACCAAGTTCGTGGGCACCCTGGGGCCCTCCCTCGGTGCTCCCCACCCGCACTGTCCCCCCAGTACCTGCCTAATTGCCTCGACCACCTGGTGTCTTTGCTTAGCCCTCGCCTTTGCAGTCCAGCCTGCCCAGAGCTCCAACTTCACACTGTAACTGTGGGCCTGTCGCCACTTTCTGTTTTCAGGTGTGCTCTTCCACAGCAGTTTGCATCGATCTTTCCTCACTGACTTCTTCCTTACTTGCTAGTGAGTTATTTTTAGAAACCCTGTTAGGATCTGAGCTCCACATGAGATCTCTGCCACTGTATTCGGTGAGCTTTCCCGGGGACCTCGAGCAGTGCCTGGTGAGTATCGGCTGAAGCGGGCAACGGGCGGTGACTGCTGATGAGCGCGGACGTCTTCCTGGGGTCGCTGGCTTTTGCTTCTCTTTCATCGGTTGCCTGTCCGTTCCTTTTCCCTCTACTCCCAATTCTCCTGGGGCTGCGCCTTTGCTAGCACCCTCGTCGCCTGACTTCAGGGGGTGGGTAGCCAGCATGGCACAGGGTGAGCACAGAACGTCTAGGGTGTCTGCTGCGAGGAGAAGTCACAAGTGCTCTGCCGAAGTCTCTGCGTTAGTACCACTGCACGATTAGTTTGAAAGGAAATGAGAAACGTCTCTAAAAACGGGAGGGGAAGGAGTCACCGACTCACCCCGGCAAGCAGTCCCCGCAGACGGCGTCGCTGGTGACGGAGCAGTTGGCCTTCTGGAAGCGGTTCAGCAGCGCGCAGTCCAGGCACGGCTTGCACTTCTGGAAGCCCCAGTCCTCCTTGAACCGGTGCGGCCGACACGTCACACACTGTGCATCCTCCCCGTAGCCGAAGCCACATTCCTGCAGGGATTAATGGTGAGAGAAAGCTATTCAGGCTTTGCTAGCGTGAAAAAGCAAAGACTGCTGGGATAAGACGAAGAGCCGGTCTAATAATGACTGAGCGTCACCCTTCCTCCACACAAAGACGGCCTTTTCAGCAAGTTCAAATGTGTCTTCCACCGCTAATAATCTCTCTTACTGCGGTAAGCATACTTAGTCATCCACTTTATTCAAGAAGCCATGAGTGTGTGAATCAGAAAAGGCCTCCCGGACTCCCACTGTGGCATTATTGTTAGCTTACGGCAGAATTATGGCACTTTCTTCTTTTCTAATTAAGGCAGTCATGTGCACGCTCAGAGGCTGAAGCCAGAGCAACATTCAGATGCTCGTTCACCGATTCAAGGCAGAAAATAAGTGCACGGACTGCGGGGGCGGTACTGTGAGAAAGCAGGGCAGTTGCTAAGAGACCTCCTACGTCTGCACAACAGAGAGCTCCCTGAAATACTGGCGAACTCAGTATCGCCCGAAAGTGGGCAGGTTTTCACGTATTTGTTAAAAGAACGCTAAATTCTTGTTCAGACAGAACTCTCTGGTGCTGATGGTCTCGAGCATCTCCAGATGTGGACAGGGAAACACAGCAGGGTTCTCGGGCACAGGTGAGGGAACTGGCCTTTAACCGGACAATGACCGTCTCTGTGGGTTCAAGATGGACGCACTTACAGCACAGCATGTAACGGGTTTATAATGTAGCCCTAAAAATGGTGTCATGTGTTTAGGATGGCTTAAAAAGTAAGTTATAACACACTTAGAAGTGTGGTCCCACGGATTATAAACACACTAATAATCCTATTCTCATGTTGTTTTTAGTGCAACTATTTCCGCAGGAAAGCCAGTCCTTTGCAGTTGCCTGTTCTGACTGTGTGTACTCTGTAGCCTCACGGTGTGCTAACCCAGTTTTCCTGATGCTTTTGTTAATGGGCTGTGAAAGACTGAAAATTAGAGAATGCACTATGTACGCTATTGAACTGAACTGCTGGGGTTCCTATCAACGCTTATCGACTGTATGAGGATACTGGTTTTTGATTACCTCTTACGGAAAACTTGCCCCCCAATTTGAAAGCTGGAAAATCAGTGGAATAACTATTTCAAAAGAATCTAGAAATAACTTTTAGGTTTTCAGTATATATTTTAAAAACTGTGTACAAACTGAAGTATCTGTGTATGACTTCTCATTACAACAAATAAAAACTCAGTGATGGAGGTTAAGGACACAACATCTCAGTGGCAGAGACCTTGCCTAGCACGTGAGAGCCCTTGTGTCACTCCTTCAGATCCCAGCATCAAAACAAACAGAATTTCAATTATGAAAAAATATCCTAACTTGGGTGGTGTTAACTAGGTGTCAAGGACTTTAAGCACATGACCGCAACAAGCTACGCTCCTTCTCAGTGAGGGCAACACTCACTATGCCCACTGCAGTTTTGGGTGCTGGAGCTTTGGTGAGGGTTTACAACCAGGCTTTATAACCATCGTCCTATAATAATATGAGCCAGGTGCTCGTGCACATGCTTTCCATGGACCCCGGAAGACGTGTCCAGGGTGCATGCTCCTAACCCTGGTTACCTGTGCTTTGTGATATAAACAGACATACATCTAAGAGCTGCAGGAAGAGAACCAGCAAGCCCACCAGTGCGGGCTAGAGGGGGTGCAGGAAGCAGGACTTGCATGGAATCTCCGAGAGCCTCTACACTCTTACCCTGAATGCCAGAATGCAAGTCCCAGCCAGTCCAAAATTCCCATTTTCCTAGAAGATTTATGTATTTTAATTTCTTCATTCATATTTACATTCAAAATCAACAGAGCAGTACTTCCTGGCCAAAAATTAAATCAAAACCCACACAAAGGGTAGTACTGCCTGTACTCAGTAAACTGCTCAGTAAGGGATAATGAGTAATCACTTCGGCCTAGGTATCTTACTAATTAACTCATTCACACTATAGATTAGGGGCGCCTTCTCCTTCCTCTCGGTTGAACTATTCTGCCTGTCTTTCAAAGGCATGTCTAAAAAGCCTCACAAAGATTCCAGGAGAAAAACAGTACAAGGTCACCACCCTCTCAGTGCTGAGCACTCCAGCTACACAAATTCCAAGCCAAAGGCACAGACAGTAGACAGAGAGGGAGGGAGGGAGAGACGGAGAGACAGAGACAGAGAGAGCGCGCTGAAGAATTCACAAATTAGCATTTCTTTAAAATTGTGGTCAGAGATGACCTCTTGGCTGTGAGTAGAATTATGAGGTGTTTTTCATTTTCTTTATAATTCTGTAATAATTTAATTTTTGCAAATGTGACCAATACCCTCATAATCAAGAAAGCGGTGTAGACCCACGTTCAGAAGAACGTCCTTGGACCCGCGCAGTCTCCGCGGGGCCGCGCTCCCGCTTTCCCGCCCTCCCGCCCTGTGCGCGGCCCCCGTGGCTGTGCAGGGACATGTGTGCTTGTGCTCGCGGGGCAGAGCACACAGGGCTTTTCTGGGAGCACAGAAGGCCGCCTCCCGGGAGCAGAGTGCAGGCGCGTGACCTTGAGGCGGGCACGGCATTGTTCCCTGCTAAGCATCCTCGACAAAGCCTGGGCGGGAGCAGAGAGCTTCAAAATCTTGCTTTGATCCAGGCAGCCTGGGTTGTAAGAGACTTGTGTACGGGCTGAAACACTGCAAAGAAGGAACGGAGAAAAGGAAGAGAAATAAAAGACGGGAAAGCAGAGAGAAAGGGAGAAGGGGACACAGGAGAAGAGGAGCAATCCCCTGCAATAATCACGGCTCAAGTTTGTCTCAGGCTAGGTTAATACGGTGTGTGTGTGTGTGTGTGTGTGTGTGTGTGTTTTCCTGTACTGGATCCAAAGGCATATGTGCGTGCACGCTCACTGCGCCACTGTTCGCTAGGTTGTTTTGGAACTCTAATCCTCAGTCTTTTCATCTGTGAGGTGGGTATAACAACAATGCTGCCCTACGGGGTTGTTTTGAAGAAATAGGTAAACATATAAACTCTAACTCAAGTACAGAGTGGGCACTCACTACATAAATTATACCTATAACTGCTATGATTGTGGACTTTCTACAAACTAATGAACAGCTTTCCTGATTCAAGTGGGGGGAGGCTTCCTTCGGGAACGTGGGGATCTCCGGACTCCAGTTTCTTCCGGGTGGGTTACTGAAAGCACACCGGTGTCCAGCTTCAACACTTTCACTGAATACAAAGCAGCTAAGATGAACTGCAATGTTTTGACTAAAAGCACGTTTAAATGGCACACGCGGTGTAACTGAACATAAGCCCCGAATCACCTGCTACACGGTGCTGTCACACAAATACCCGGGACCCCACGTCTACACAGGCTGCTCTGCTGGTTTGTGGCCCCAGCCAGGGCGTCCACACGCACTCCCGGCCCCTGATGAGTCCCGGTCTCCAACAATCCACTTTCTCCCTCCATAGGGAACTAGGTGTGCATCCGACTAGACGCAAACTTACAGTAAGTATCAACAGGAGTTTGATGGCCTCCTTTCTCTGATCCCACAGACATAAACCTAACAATCAACAGTTTGACGTCTTTCTTTTGGAAAAAAAAAAAGAAAGAAAGAAAAACCTTACAGCGCAGGGGAGGGGTGGTTTTGTGCTTACTCTGTGATTCCTCACTGAATCCTGGAGTTTGTGTTGCGTGTGACCCACGTGGGCCGAGGTGCTTTTACCCTCTAGCATGCTTCGTCGTTCATACACTTCATATTTTGTAGGATGAGCATCTCATAAAACTTTTTTGTCCATTTTACACTGGACTAAGTCATCTATGGAAAACAAACAAAACCACACCCTCGGTGCCTCATTTTTGCTGCCTTTATCTGGTATCAACTTCCTATGTCTGCCTAGAGTGTACGTGTTTTGGTGGCAGCAATAGTAATTTTTGCTGAGATGAGCTGAGGAGAGATAAAGCTTGCAATTAGTACTATTCACAAAATAAAACAATTTACTGAGCATGTGTGATACACTCTCTCCTGGGAACTCTTATAGAGATTGCTTATTTGGGAGAACTTTATCTGAAATATATTTTTCTAAAGTGTCTGCCATTTTCAAAAAGATAGAATTAGAAAATCAGTCTAATATTTTTAAGCCTGTAAAAAGAGCTTGCAGTTCATGACAGTCTAAGAGATTAATGAGGTGACCATTCCACACGTTGAATTAACTGGAAACCCTGAATTAACTAGAAGTTCAGAGAGTTCACTTCCAAGGACTTAAATTACAGGACAGTGTCTATGGCAGCACTTTTTGAGGTGATCGTCTTACTTCTAACGCACCATAAACACAGAGATTCTCTAATTCTTTCTAACCCAGGCTGTAAACTAAACAGCACGTATTAAACACCTCCCCATATAAATGTCGGCCTTGATCTTCCTTCATTCAGTAAAAGCGGCTGGTTAGAGTGCCTTGCAGTCTCCCCATTAAGTTCTCGAAGGAAGCGCTAAGAGAAAAGGGGCGGCTATGAGCACACCGCCAAGGGTTGGCCGAGACGGACACAGCGCACACGGCCTCTCTGGCTACAGACCACTTCTTTTCATTTTTCTTTTTAGCAGTTTACATATTGAAAATCAGTACGCACACAAGATTCTTAAAAATTAAATAGCGTCTCTTTCGTCGCCTTCTCTGTTCCCCTCCTGCTCCTCTGCAGAGGCAAACACTGCACCAGGCTGTGGGGTCAGCTGCCAGAAACACCTCGGTGCCCGTGCCGCCGTGTGCATGCTGCGCACCCCTAAAAGCTCTGCCCTGCGGCCTTTTTTATTTTGTCCGCTCCCTGCGCCCGTCGGTGAACACAGTGCTCCCCCGTAGAGGTGCAGCTGAGTTTACTCCCGCTGTCTCCTCACCATTGCCCGAGTGCCGGACCGAGAGCAAATCTGAGTCCACACGGCCGGCCTGCGTTTGCAATGATCCCGCGGTCTAGCTGTTCATCTACTGAAAACAGCTGCGCGTCCTTCCTGCAGCCTTCCCCCAGCACACACAAGTTTGGGTAGAAAGGGGTAATTTCTCCAGGGGTGTCGTTTTTTGGCAGCCGGCAGCCAAGTGGGCGAACAAGCATGGGAATACGCTACGTTTGGGCTCAGTCCTCCCGGCCAAACTCTCAAGGGCTCCTCTGAGCCGCCTGTCTGACGGGTCCCGCCCTCTGCAGTCTGGGTGCTCACAGTCCTGCAAAGCTGATTTAGCCGGAAGCCCCAGCCTCCGCAGCTGGCCGTCCTCCTTGTGTGATCAGGGCCTTCGCCCTCCACAGCTCCCACCAGGTGTCTCGTCCCGCTGGCCTGTCTCGGAGAATACTGTTTCGCCAGGTGAGCTTACGGCAACGGTCCTAAGTTGCTTTACTGTCCAGCGCTGGGTTTTCTTTGGCATCTTCCAGGTTGCATTAGAGTTCACTTCCCATCATTTTATCTGGAGGAATATATGTGGGGGCGGGGAGGCGGGGGCAGAACTGTCCGCCCTGGCCTGGGGCTGGACTTTTAGGCAGCATGGTCTCTCATTAAGAACTACAGTAGAACTGCACCTGGGCTTTAAAATAACCTGATGTCTTCTCCATCCCGTGCCCTGAAGTCTGTCTGCTAACCTGGTGCACACTGGGCCAGCAAGGAAGAAATAATGCCTGCTGGATAAACAAATGGATGCACAAGTATCATTTAAGGCAGTATTTCCTAAAGACTGTTTGGATTTTTAATTCCAAGGAGCAAAAACCTGGAAAAGCTGCAGCAGTGATTTCCCCTGGGTCGGGCCGAACGGTCCTCCTGGCTGTGGGCAGTGGGTGGGTGGGACCTGGGTGGGGTGGGCCGGCAGTCTTCCTTATCTTGGTTCTGGGTCCAGCCGCACTGCTTCTGCCACGGTCGGCGGCAGCAGTAGCCCTGTCACTCCGCCCAAAATTTTGGAGCCACATTTGGTGGCTCTCCAACAGCAAAATGACTCAAAGTCAACAGTGCCCCAATCTCCTCTCTGCTAAAATCCAACACTCGATAAAAACACAGGCCATTCCCAGCAACACATGGAGGAACAGCTCCGCAGATCACAGGGAGGGGGCTCACAGACCCTCAAGCCCCGCAGCCACCACTGGGGCCTCAGCCTAACGTGCTATTTATCAGTACGGTCAGTAAGTCAGTCACCTTGGTTCTTTGAACTTTACAAGTTAAATTCCATCTTTGAACTGGGAAGAAGTTGCTTGTGGAGGAAATCTAGGGTATGTAAACGGAAACGACAAATTAGATTCATGTGGCCAGTGCTTAGAAATCAACGGTATAATTTCCTTTAATAAAACACCACCAAAGTGGTATTTCCCCAACTTTCAGTTTATGAAAATCTGTGGTGGAGGGTTTTTGAGAAGAAAAATGACAAGTGAGAGCTTGTTCGTATCTGCCAAGCATCCCTGGGCTCGATCGGGTATAATTAAACTTAAATAAAGTGAATGCCACCATAATTAAGTGGCAGAAATGAATCTTTTTTATGTTTGCAAATGACATATTTTTGGTGACTTTCTTCATAGGGATGAAAATAGTTTTCAAAAATTAGATACCTTTAAAAATATGAAGTTGGATGTGCACCCTGGAGAAAAAAGCGTGTTGTTTACTCAAGTTAATTTTCTCACATTAACCTAAAGCCATCCCAATAATTGGTTAGAAAAGCTTGCTTTGAAAACCATGCCGGAAGCCTGAAACCTGTTTCAAGTGGTTCATGCAAAAACTAGTTTCCTGATTTACTGCTGCGAGGCGCTCCTGTTAAAAGCACATTGTTGGCATGAACGCCAGCGAGGAGCAGGGCTTGGGGCCGGGTGAGCTCCAGGCAGTAAGAATTAAGTCTAATGTGGCTCCTCGGGGAAAACAAAAATCATCTTCCCCCACATCTCCCAAAGCTAGGGTTATTTTTACGAGTTGAAAAGCAGATCCAAAGCCCAAGTCACACTCTCAACACACGTCTACAGCTTCAAATGCCCAGCGGGCACTGTCTGTGGAGTGAGGGGAACAGTATTTTATACTTCCTGACCCCGAGTGAGGAAAAATATTCTAACTCTCTAACAGTCTAACTTAAAACATTCAATCATTTTTCTTATACACTTTCAAAAGCAAAATCTTGTAGTGCAAGGGAGACAAAGTAAAGGTGGCTCAATGGGACAAAATCCTCCAAACAGACTCCAAATGGCTCCCCAATCTGTGTTGTATTTTTCCAAAAATATAGGAAAGCTAACGATGAAGCTAAACGACTGGAAGGAATGTCCATGAGACAATGGACATGGGACTTTCAGGAGGGGACACCGGAGCTAAGCGATCGGGACACGGCCCGGGTGAGGGGCGTGGAGGGACAGGGACAGATGCGTGTTGGCGTCTGGGGACTGGCGGCCAGGACAGAGGCGTCTGGGCAGAGGGAAAGGGGAGGCACAGTGGCCCACCGGGCAGCGCCCCTTCCATGGGTGTCAAGTCGCTGTGATCTGGATGTTTCTGTCTCAGAAGTTGGTCCTAAGCCAGAGCTTCTGGAGGAAGGACATTATTCTAGAGCTGCATCACCCAGTTCAGTAGCCGTAACCTCACAAAGCTTCCTTTAAATTTAATCTACTAAAATGAAACAAAATTAAACGTCCGGCTTCTCGCTGACACTGTGTAGCCACATTCAAGCGTCAGAGCCGCAGGGTCCAGCGGCTGTCATCTGGGTGGGAGGCACGGCCATCACTGTACACAGCTCCACCAGGCAGCGAGGAGCCAGAGCAGCGTCCAACTGACATGCTCATCACCCCAGGCGGCTCCGCCTCTTCCTGCCCAGCACTCTACTGCGAAGCTCAACAGCAGACAGATCAATTAACTTCCGGGTGTCTGCTTCCCATCCACAAAATGACAGTAATTATGATCCCTATTTGAGACCTGGCGTACAAGGATTCCAGTATTTAATGCACACAGAAGCGCCCGAACTGTCGGCTTGTCTGGGACACACTCCATGAAGAGGAACTGTCTTGGGCTGCATATAAAATATATAATATGATGAATGTATGCAGGTTATAAAGCTTCCTTCATCTTAAAAATATTTTTTATAGTATTAAAAAAATAAGTCAAGTGGCCCACAGCCTGGAGGCTGGACACATTTGCCCGTTGGCTCATTATCATAATAAAAGGTAGCCAATGTCACCTATTTTGGTTGTACGACATGTATCCTGGAATAACGTTAAGGACAGCTGTGCCCGCTCCTTTTATGTTAAAAGATGTCCTTTAGATGGACAGCATCCAGGTTTCACGAAGGGTTCGCATAATCTTTAAAAAGTGGCCACAGGAGGAAAGGATTTCGATCCAAATAAGCCCTGGTACCATCAGACCTGGAGCTGCTACGCACGCTTCTCACTGTGTAGAGTTCTCACTCTACGTTCTCGCTTCTCACCCGTACCTGAAGACACTGACTGCAGCCACGACCACCGCACTCCTGAGCGCACACGGGGCCGAGACGCCACTCCCAGGAGTCCACTCAGTGGCCCCTGCCTGGCAGCCCTGACTGGCCGGCCCAGGAGGCGGAAACCTACTGACAAAGGCGAGTAAGCCCAGGCAGCTCGAGAGAACACAGGACTGAATGCCTTCCAATGAGAACAGTAATTAGGAGTAGCGGAACCACAGGTGGAAGTGTAGCTACGCCTGCTCACCCAGAGCCTTTCCAAGCTTTGGTCTGAAAACACAGACTGTGGTTTACAGCTGGAAGACCTCGTGACCTTAGCATGTGCCATTTTAGACCAAGATATCTGATACAAGGAAACAGAGGGTTTTCAGCCGTGTTCAGTACAGTGAAACAAGTACAGTAATACTGCTAAATGAAGGTTATTTAAAGGCTCTGAAGTCTGCTGAAAATGTACTTTTTTTACCCTTAAGAGAAAGAAAACTTACTTGTTCCTGTCAGTAACTTGATCCAGTTTTTCTACTTTTTCATAACTGGCTTTAAAATTTTTTGTTTACTAAGCTTTCAAAATTTCAAACACGGGGCTGGGGATTTAGCTCAGCGGCAAAG
>NW_004955497.1:3936559-3951352 GCF_000276665.1 Chinchilla lanigera | reverse complement strand
TTATTCTAGCAAGAGAGAGAAAAGCAGCCAAGACAGTTGTTAAGTATTGTTTCAATTTCTTTGATAGAGATGGGCCTACAAAAATTGCGTATTTTTTCTAGCAAATTATATCTTTCATGGAATTGGTCCATTTTACCTAGGTTACCAAACTTGTAAGCACTGAATTGTTCACAATATTCCATTATTGTTTTAATATCCTTGGGCTATGTGACGATGTCTTTTCTTTCATTTCTGATATTTGTAATGTGTGTCTTATCATTTGTTTTCTTAGCCTGGTTAGATGATTATTAACTTTATTTACCTTTCCAAAACCCAGCTTTTGATTTTGTTAATTTTCCCTACTGATTTCCCATTTTCAATTTTATTGACTTCTGCTCTAATTTTTATTATGTCTTTCCTTCTTCTCATGCTGGACTTAATTTGTTCTTCTTTTTCTAGTTTCACAACATGGAAGCTCAGACTGGTGATTCAGCTTCTCCTTTATAATACATGTTTCACACTATAAACTTACTCTAAGTACTGCTTCACTGTACCTTACGAATTTTGATAAATTGCATTTGCATTTTCTTACAAATACTTAAAAAGTTTTCTTGTGATTTCTTCAACTTGGATATTATTGAGTAGTATTAATCTTCAGGTATTTGGGGACTTTTCTACCCATCTTTCTGTTTTTGACTTTTGTTTTATTCCACTGTGTCCAAAGGCAAGTGGCACTGTCTGATTTCTTTTAGACCTGATAGGGATTGTTAAACGGCCCAAATTGTCATCTAGCTTGGTGAACTTTCCACCTGAGCTTCAGAACAACGTGTCCTCTGCTGATGCTAGGTGAAGTTACCTATAGAGATCAATTATACCCAGTTGGTTGGTGACGTTATTGACTTCAGATAAGTCTTTTTTGATAATCTGCTTGCTGGATCTGTTCACTGCTAACAGAGGAGTTTCGAAGTCTTCCACTATAACAGTGGGTTCATGTGTTCTTCCTAACACCTCTATCAGTGTTTATTTCTCCTTTGCTGTAAGGTCAGTGTCATAGAATTCCAGGCTGGTAGCTTTCCTCCCTATGAACACTTTAAATAGTTCACTCTGTTCTCATTTCACTCGCATGTTCTCTGAGTGAGATATTCTTATCTTTGCTTCTCTCTAGGTAAGGTGCACCCGTCTTGTTTCTCTTGGGGTATTTTTCTTTAATCTTTGTTTTTCTACAGTTTGGAAATAGTACCCTTAGGTATAGTTTTTTTTGTCATTTATTTTGCTTGGTGTTCTCTGAGTTTCCTCAAGCTGTGATTTGGGGTCTGACGTTAACCTGGAGAAATTCTAAGTTACTGTTTCAATTTCATTCATCCCCCACTTCCCTCCTTCAGTAACCCCATTGCATACATGTATACCTTTTGCAGCTGCCCTGCAGTGCTTGAAGTTTTCTTAAATCTTTGATTTTTTATGTCCTATTGACATACTGTATTTCATGCTCAGAGATTCTTTCCTTGGCTGTGCCCAGTGTATTAATAAGCCCAGCAGGAGCCTTCTTCATTTCTGTATGTTTGACTGCTAGCCTTGCTTTCTAGTTCTAAGTATTTCCATCATTCTGCTCATACTGCCCACCTTTCCTTGCATAATGTCTATTTTATCCCGTATGGCCCTTAGCATACTAATCACAGGTATTCTGAATTTCTGTCTCATAATTCCAGCATCTCTGCCATTTCTTGTTCTGATGCTTGCTCTGTCCAACTGTGTTTTCTGACGTTTAGTATGCCTTGTAGTCTCCTATTAGAGGTGACACATGATTTTCTGGGTAAAGAGAACTGATGTGAATAGGCCCTTAGTGATACGGAGACATTCAGAGCGTGTCAGGAAGGGGACGCATTCTGGTATCTGGAGTTAGGTCTCAATCACAAACATTCCCGTCTCCCCACCAACTCCACCCCCTGGTGGGGCCGGCTCCCTAGACTGGGCTAGAAGTGGTTATTTCCCTTTCACAGGTCAGTGGGGTGCCAGTGACAGCCCAGCAGTTACACTCTGCTTTCTTAGCTGTTCCCCAGGGCCTGGGGCTCTGAAATATTTTAGAATGTCCCTTTCCCCACCCTCAGTCGACAAATGGATTGGCTTTCTCAGATATTTACTCCAAGAATCTATTTAACCCTCTAGAGGTGAAATGGAAGTGTGGGGACCACGCTATGCTCAGGTTCCTGGTGCTGTGGACCCTCCGAGCCCTCCGACTTCTCCATTTCCAGGCTGTGGTGATGTGTCAACTCCGGGTCAGGTGTTCCTGCCCCTCTCGGTGCCCAGGAGATTTCTCCTGAAGTGTGCTTCTCTGCGTCTGCCCCCGGAACACTAGTACTTCCTGGGCTCTCGCTTCTCCTACAGATCTAAGAGTTTCTGGATGTTTGGTTTGTTTAATTATTTACACCCTTCTTACATGTGGACACAAAAACTGGAAAACAGTATTTTTTCATTAAAAAAATGAGAGGTGGCTGGACCTTTATCTTGAGGTCTGATTCTCCAGAAATGATTTTAAGGTTCTATTCCCTACACTGAAAGGATAAATGAAAGAGAATAATGTTTTAGAAATGATTTACTCAGGGTGGGCATGGTAGTGTACATCTGTAATTCCAGCACTTGGGAGACTGAGGCAGGAGGATTGCCGAGAGTTCTAGGCCAGCCTGGGCTACGTAGTAAGTTCAAGGCCATCCTAAACTGCATTGTGAAACCTTGTCTCAAAAAGACAAAGGAAAAAAAATTTACTCATCTCTCAGAATTTATAAAGTTTCATTTAGACTTTCATGGAAATTTTGTTAGAGAATGTCTTTCGAAGAACAGAACTTCATTTATTTTCTTCTTGGGTCCAAAGGCATTTTACACTTTTTTTGTACCGATGCTAGGTAAGTAGATCTACTACAAATTAACCTTTTGCCACCCAAGGTGCAGAATCCTACATCTCAAAATGCATGTTACTATAACCAAGAGGGGTGGAAACTTTCTGCTGAGATACTACAATTCACTAGCTTGAAGGTCAGTCCGTTTCAAGCAAAAGTAAAGCTCAGGACCCTGAGCTGCCACTTATTTTACAGGACCACCAGGGCGAAAGGCACCCCACAGGGTCCACTTGTGGAATGCATTATTTTTTGTTTCCTGCTGTTTGTAGATCATTGATCAAAAAAAAAAAAAAAAATCAATGACTCAACCTTAAATGATAGTAGTCTGTAGGGGAGAGAGACTTCTCTTCTAGAAGTCACTTTAAATAAAAGCAATCTATTGTCCCTTTTCCAACAGGATCGCTTTGATGCTTTATTTAGAACAAAACATGACATCAACTCTCCACAAATAGTAAGATCAAAAGATCCGAAAAGAAGGCAAATAGATGTATAGCAAGTCTGTGAAATAACCTGTGTTATAACTCACTATTTCTTAATAAACAGTAGTTAAAGTACTCCTGGGGGTAACATACGCTCAAGATGGTGAGGTTAATAATACTTGTGTTACCAAAGGAATTTCAAAATCCTAATTTGTAAAAGAACTTCTACCTTGAAACAACTTTACTCAGGATACTAAGTATACTATATTTACTTACTAGCAAGGGTAACATTCTTTTTTTTTTTTTAAAAAAAAAAAAAGGAAATGATAGGATTCACATTTTCTGTTAATACTTTTTCAACCCAAATTGAAGTTAAGAATTCTATGCTTTCAATAAAACAATATAAACCCTAAATTATATAAACTAATGACATTTGTTGAATTCTGGTTTTGAGAACCTAGTTATCTCATTAAGACCCATGAATCAGAAGTATGGAAAGGGGAACTGGATAATGTTTGGCTAAAGTGACATAATGAACCCAGAATTTGGTCACGGTATCCAAAGCTTCATTAATAATTAACTAGAAGAACTGAGCTACAAAGGATGAATTTTACAAACACAGATACACCATTCACCATGCACCCAACACGTACCTTCGACAGCTCCATGCCTGGCCCGCACGGCTGGCAGAGAACACAGTTCCCAGACCCATCTCTGAATTCTTGTTGTCTGCAGTCTCCGGTTTCACAAATCACTTTACGTGACTGGAAAAAAGAGGTCCACCAAATGTTATCTTACAGCACCTACATTTTATTGTTCGCAGTAGTCACGTAATAGCCGAACATACGCATCAACTCCGAAAGGTCAATCGATTTTCACTTCAAGAGAAAAAACCACTTTCTGAATGAAACAGTAGGCCTAGTTCTCAGTAAGCTAGACAAGTCAGTACGCCTCATTCTTCTCTGTATCCAGAGAGTGCTCACGCGTTCCGTACGTAGTCTCCCTCCTTCCTGAAGTTAAATACCATCTTCCAGAAACTCTTCTGTGTACTCAAGGCAAAAGCGACCTTGTTGCTTTTATCTTTTCTAAGATGACACAGGAAAGGACAGCCCTGTGGAAACCCAAGGTCCCTTGGCTACCTGAAAAATTCTGAACGAACAAAAGAAAGCTAAACACAAAACACTTTTTTTGCTCTTCAAGAGATATAAATGTATTCAAGTATAATAAACTGAATAACTAAATCGATGTGATATATTCTTATAGCCACAACAAGTTGCAATTATCCTTCAGACACAAAGATCTGAATGGCTTTGATGGAGAATTTTCAATCTATTTCACTGCACTACATCTACTTAGAGGTTATCTTTCAAAAAAACTATTTGACAATCATGAGATCAATGAAATTCTTGACGATGGTGGTGGAGGTGAAGGTGCTGAGGATGAGAACCATGGCCAAGATCTCCAAAACTCTTCAAAGCAAAGTGCTGTGAGAATGTGAACACCCTTCACTGGCACCACCTGGCTATTTCCTATGTACTCCAGCTCACAGCACAGAACTTTGATAGAAAGATTGTACTTTGACAAAAACAAAGTTTTGAAAATCCTTTTCTGAAATAAGTTTTATTCTCCTATTTTAACTAAAACCAAGGCTGCCTTATGACTATTACCCTATAGAATTGCATTTACCCGCCTCTTAATGGATGCTATTTCCTCTGAAATGATGGTACTGATGGCATGTCAGATCTGGTGAAGACACTCAGTTCACACTCTTACCCTAGGTGCCCTGAGTAACGTTAGTGATCTTAACTGTGTTCTCCCGAATGAAGGCCGAGACACCCAGGTGGGCTGTGGGGACGGTCTGCTGTGTGCAGTGTCTCTCCCACATTGCAAGAAGGGAACTATTTCTGGCGCTCATCCTAACAGGCAACAACGAATTACTCCCACCTTGAAGCAGGAATATATGTAATGATACCTAAAAACACCCTTAAATAAAGCTAAAGCCTGAGCCCCTGGGCAAATGGGAGAGAGAACTCAAGAAGGGGGTTAGAACTGCAGACTTCCTTGGGGCTAAAGGCCGAACACTCCCTTTCTACCTCTCTCAGCTCCTTCTGACTTTGAGGAGTCTGATTTTACTTGGTATGACTTTGCCTTCTACCACAGAGAGACTATTATCTCCTACAGGAAACTCCACAGATTCCTTTAGATTTTTATTCAGTGTTTAACAGCTTCCATTAACAGAAGGGAAGCTTTTCTTACACACTACCTACCTGGATCTCAGACTCCAGTATGACTTCATTTGCTCTTACCATGTCTTCCAAGACTTCAGGCAGTCTTCAGTGTAAATAAGTCTCTATAACTGTACATCTTTCTTATATCTCTACATTAAGTAAATTTCAATTCTTTTGGACACTTCCATCAATCTTGGGTTACACTTTCAAACAATACTTTCCACCTGTCTTGAATACTTTTGGAAACCAAGCTGGATATAAATAGCTATCAAAATAGTACTCTTAAACATCCATTCTAAATTCTTTATTAAATTTTAAGAGGCTCCAAATTAGCATCTATGTCTTATTAGAGTCTAGGATGTGTTATGAGAGATATGTACCTATAAAGCTAAGAGAATGTCATTACCCTAATGCTCTAAGCAACAAGGAAATTTTATGACTTCATCTAAATTCAAATAAAGTAATTTCAACACTTGTTAAAAGCACCACAGTTTAGCAATACTTTTTCGCTTACTATACCCAGAAGTTATCAAATGCAATTTGGAATGAAAAATAATACAAGATCTAACTTTCACTACATTCTTATGAAATAAATGGGTTTACTTACCAGATAGCCTAGTAAAAGGAGAAGGGTGAAGAACGTCTTCTCTTGTTCCTGCAGTACTCTGAGAGCCATTTTTCTGATCAAATGTATCCCAGGAGGGTTCTAAATCAGAGCTGGGAAGAAAGACACAGTCAACACCAAAAGCGTTAGTGACTCGGGGCCCTATGTCCCGTCTAATGTCCGCATTTTCTAGATACATTAGGAACTAAATATTATTCATGTTTAAAAAGACACAACAGACGTGTAATACATAATTCTTTCAGACTTTAGGTAATGAGAATTGATGCCTTGTTTACCTACACATTACAAGCCAAACTCCTACTTGCTCTGAATTCTCAGGTATACCTGCCTTTATTTCTCTACCCAAGCCTTTAGTATCCAATCTACTTCATTCAGAACAGAATCACATTCAACCAATGACTTATAAATCTTCTATTCAGACAGGGCCAACAGGATAATAGCAGTGACTGAAAAAAAAATCTTGCTAAGTGCCCTGAGTATAGTGCTATTTTTAGAATGCTGCGCTTCACAAGTACTCTAAAATGTCAACACTATCCTTCTGTCCATTTTAGAGATGGGGAAACTGAGGCTGTGAGAGGCTGAATAACCTGCCCGGGGTCATCTTGCTGGTAAGAAGGAGAGCTATCTTCAAACCCAGGCAAAATGGCTCCAGGGTCGCTGTTCCTACATGTACTGTGGATATGTCTGCTGCGCACGGCACCATGCTTGGTCCCAAGCACAGTGGTGCACGTCTGTAATCCCAGCACTCTGGGAGGCTGAGGCAGGAGGATCCCAAATTCTAGTCTTGTCATGGTTTGTGTCTGGATGTCCCCCAAAAGCCTTAAGCAGTCCTGGGGCGGGTTTCTTATGATTGATTCCTGGTTGTGAGTGCTACACTCGCCCTGGGGCGGGCAGTTTGTATACAATGTAAGGGAGGGAAAGGGGCGGCTTGTGGCTTCCCCCAGGTGCTCTTGTTGCTTTTGCTGTTTTCTACTGCCCTCTGCCATGTGCCACCCTGCCTTGGAGCCAGCCAAATATGGACTGAAACCTCCACAAACTGAGCTAAAAAATCCTTTTCTTCTTTAATTTTGGGTGTCACGTATTTTGTCTCAGCAACGAGAGAAAAGTAAGACAGGGCTACTGTGGGCAATTTAGCTACTTAGCAAGACCCTCTTCCAAAACTTAAAAAAATAAAGAATAACACACTGGGAAGAAGTTCAGTATGCAGGCCCTAGGTCCAGTCTTTAGCACAAAAGTAAACAAGCAAGCAAGCAAGCCAACAGAAAGTACTATGCTTGGCTCTTGGGATCTTCGTCTCCACCAGGAAGCAGACAGCTTCGGTCTGGCCTGTGTGAATTCTCCAAAGCAGCACAATGCAAATTACTCACTGGTAGAAAAGTAAGCACTCATTTAAAATGTCTAAGAGTCGCAAGCGACACAAGGGGAGGCCGTGACCCAACGTTTTAATAAACATAAACCCAGTGTCTTGATTGTCACCAAGAATGGTTTAAAACGCAGAAACAAATCTGATTGTTTTTATAGAGACACACAAGGTCAAGCCAGGAGATTTAAAAAAAAAAAAAAATGCCTTCCTCTATTAGGAACAACAGTTTGGTTTCTTTTAAAGTAGAATCTTTCAAAATTAACAGAGACCCCGAACAGCTAGATCACCCGATTACTTAGAAATCAAAGCAGAGAACAAGAATACAGGGCCAAAGGGCCCGAGCAAAGCAACAACAGCGGCAGGACAAGGGGCTGCGCTGGGCAGGCCGCTCCGGCTGCTGCGCGGGGAGCAGGGGCCAGGCCAGCTGTCCGTCACAGGTAGAGGGCCCTGGAGGAGCCTAACCAAGAGGTTCACTTCAGACGCCTCTGCAGGTCCCATCCGCAGGGCAGCAGGAGCTCGCCTGCTGAGCGAATGGCCCATTCGGAGTAAATTCAAACTCTTCCAGCTTCCCAGTCAGAGCTTCCGCCCAGCACATCTCAGAGGCATCCAGCCACTGTCCAGCCAACAACCTACTGCTCGTGACCGAGGGTTGCGGGTGGTGGAAAGACAAGGGCCTTCTCTGAAATGCACGCTTCGGGTTAGTGTTCTTGACATGGTTCTAAATTCGAAAAACGTGTTAATTTCTAAAAAGTTAAAAATGCACAATTTATAGCTAATGGAGAAAAGAACATACAGGTTGAATATCTGTTATTTGAAATGTCTGGAAGCCGAAGTCATTCTGATTTCAGATTGCCTTGGATTTTGGAATATCTCCATATGTATAATGAAATGTCTTGAGGACGGGACCCAAGTCTAAATACTAAATTTATTTATGTATGCCTTATTGCCTGACGGTAATTTTATACAGTATTTTTAAGCACTTTTTTTTTTTTTGAGACAGGGTCTCACTATGCAGTTCAGGCTGGCCTTGAGCTCACTTTGTAGCCCAGGCTGCCTCTAACTCTCAGCGATCCTCCTGCCTCAGCCTCCTGAGTGCTGGGATTACAGGCGTGCACCACCACGCCAAGCCTTTTACAGTATTTTTAAATAATTTTGTGCTTGAAAGAAAGTCTCATGCTGTGGAATTTTCTACTTGTGGCATCATGTTGGCCCTCAAAGAAGTTCAGAGTTTGGAGCATTCTGGAGTTTGGATTAGACATTTTCAACCAGTCATACCAATCCATTGACACCAAAGAGAAAAACAGACTGGCAGTCTCGATATACCAAAGGTGCAGCTGGTTTGCACAGAGCGCTATCCTGGGACCATGCCAGCTTCTGGAGAAGACAAACAGGAAGTGCCTCTTAGCAATGCCACGTTCAGACTCCACATTTATAGAGATAAAAGCAGAACGTATCTCGTAGTAAGAATTGAGTCCCGTGCCTATGGAAGAATAAATCTCCATCGGGGACGGCTGCTGCGGTTTGTGCTGCTGTTGTTACGGGGAATATCACCGATCGGACGTAAGCCCAGACCAGCTGCTCAGCGTGGAGACCCAGTCTCCTTCCGTCTGGCTCAGCTGGGGCGACGGCACCCAGCTCCCAGACTGCTGTGGGGATGCAGTGAGCGAAGGGTCCTCACGCACGTTCAGGACAGTTGACTGATACCACGGTTTCCGGACACAGTAAGCGCTCTGTAAGTGTTAGCGACGCTTGTCCTTCGTGTTACGACATTACTACTGCGGATCGAACGCTCTGATACGTGTGAGCACCCCTGGAGACTATACTGACAAATGCGAGACGTTCAGATGACTGCGATCAAGGGGCAGAACTGATAATCAGTACCCAACTAAGTCTCAGACTTCACAGCTCCTCTACTTACTCAACCAATGAGCTGTGAGCAAACAGTTACGGGCCCGAGAGGCGGGCAAGAGGCTGGGGTGAGCACCTCAAAGGTGGCCCTGAGGGAGCCCACACGAGGCAGGGCAGCGGCCTCCCAAATACCTTTCAATACAGCCTGGCAAGCAGCACTTTAGAAATAAACAATTTAGCTGCTGGAATGTTACTAGTATGACCTTGAATTTCCTGGAATAAAATGAAATTACTTATGAATTTTTTTGGCATTCGTAAAAAGCAGAAAAAATTAATGAAATAACCTGTGCTTAAGTCATAATATTTAAAATGAAAATAAGGCAATAAAAAGGTTATTTGTTGAAACTGCTGTTAAATTCTGGGCATTGGGGGTCTGACCCAAAGACAGAAAAATGCTTTTATATGTTTCAGGGTTTCTGTTTCTTTGGGGATGACTTATCAAACATAAGGCACACAAACTAGTGTGATTATGTACCGTGGGTCCACCCACTGGGGTTTTTACAGTTTGCCAAAATATCCAGATTGGAGAACACCTCCCAGCAATGCAGCACCCACTTGCGCAGAAGGCGTGCCGAGAAACCGGCCCTGCCTAGGAGAAAGCTAACAGCACCTGGCTGACCGCTCTGGAAGCACAGGAGTGCTGCCTACCTGCCATCCAGCAATGACAAGCAGGCTGGTGAGACGAGAACTAGGAAAGCAAAAAAAAGGGACACAAACCCAGAGCACGGAGCTGGCAAACACCCCCAGGAGGTTCCCGGGAAGTGGCTGCGTATCAAATAAAGCTGCTCAGCCTGCTCACGGGGGTGAGGCTGTACCCTAGTTGGCCCCCCTTGAACGGGAAGAATCCAGCAGGTTCTATCCGTGCACATCTCTTGCACTCCCTGTCCCAAACCAGGAAGCCCTGTGCAGGCGTGCCTGTGGGCAGAGGAGTGGGGCCTCACAGGGACAGCTTAAGGAGCCGTGCTGGCGAGGAGCAGCTCTGGGCTCCGACTCTTCCAGGGCGTCAGGGCACTAGCTTGGCCACCAGACCAAGACCGCCAGCTCTGCGTGCAGTGCCTGGCGCTCCGGAGCTGTCAGAGGTTTCGGCTTCCCTGCACCTACACGGGCACCTCGCCGTGACAGCTGCAAAGCATCCTGACTTTATGTCGCAGCATCGCTGCTTGCTTCTCTCTTTCTGGCTCTTGTGTTACGCTCAGCCAGTGTTCATTTTCTTTTGCCACGGCAGCAATGAACTTTTAAGGTTAATTTTCAATATTAAAGATGAAGCGCTTTCTGGAAACAGTAAACAAGCCGCCAACTGCAGGGTGCCATGTGAAGGACAGACGGCCCCGTGCTGAGCCCTGGTTGTTTCTTCCATGGACCAGCACAGGTGCGTCAGTCCCCGCCAAGTCCCCAGTGCCCTGCTGGACCCCTTCCTCACTGTACTGCTTAGCCATTCGGCTGAGTTTTGAGGTGTCGTGACAGAGACCCTGATTTCACTCCCGAAGTACACCTCACCCAGGACACACCTGGTGCATGTTAAACGACTAAAGAAATTCATTAATCAGAGATAATATTTTATCTCTCAGATGTGTAAGGCACGGAACAACAGATGTAAAATACTATGTAAGACTGAAACGTAAGTCACAGCGGGACCCCGCTCCTTAGACAAGGTGTTCCAATGCAGGGCAAATATCTTTGCCCTGAAACCACTGTCAGATTCTCAAAGTGTTCAATCAACAAAATCCAAAACGCTTGAGAAACAGAAGTGGTTTAGACTTCGGACTTTTTCAGATTTTGGAACTTGTGCACATACATAATGAGATATCTTGGGGGAGAGATCCCGGCCTATACACGGAATTCACTCATGTTTCCTATGTACCTTGTCTGCAGAGCCTGAAGGTAACGCTATACAACATGCTAAATAAATGTGTGCAGGAAGTGAAATTTCCAACTACTGACACCATGTCGGCATTCTTTAAGGGCTCCAGATTTTGGTTCTTTGGATTAGGGATGCTCAACCTGTACTGCCAAATACGTACCCTTTGGAAGAAGATCTGACATTTTCCTTCTAATTTTAATAGTACATAACCTCTTGGAGGATTATCTTTATTATGTTTGTTCTTCTGAATGGGCAGAACAAATGAACCTGGGAGTAATTTGAATTATCTGAGTAATTTTTTCAGGATAAGTTATTTTGTTTTCTATGCTTTCATCTCTTAGAAGCTGTTAATTATCCCACAGATGCAATGCAACAGCTAACAGTTTTCACTTAGTAAAACTACATTAACATTATGTAATGAAGTTACCTACATTCAACTCCTACATTTTTCCAATATGCAATAAGCTGAAATGTTCAAGAAATGTATCAACATTCAAGCAAACTGGCAGGCTTACAACTTAAAAAATCAGCATTGAAATAAAGCCAGACCTATAAATATAGACTTTTACATTTTAATGGTGGAACATAATAATGAATGACTTAGAAATACTGTCAAACCCACATGAATGAAAAATTAATTAGAAGTTTAGGATACTGCTATTTCCAAATACAACAAGCACCCCCAGCCTCTATCTTTTCTGCATCTTACTCTTTAATTTCACTATGTTCAGAAAGTCATTCTTCCTACATAATAGAGTTGGTAGAACTTTACCAGCCTGTAAGTTCACTAAGGTTTGCTATAATAAGAATACACATATTGCTGTGGGTCAAGGAGGGGGAATGGTTTCCCTTTTACAAACCATGAGGTATTTTCTACTGAAAACTCTACAAGCTTTAAAATTGCTGCCAAGTACAGTATCTCAGTTCTTCCAATGTGCAAAAATATTAAGGGTCACTCTCAAGCCATTTTTTCTTTAACAGAACTTCACCTAGGGTTTTCTGAGACTGATTTTTACATCTCTGAGTTGTAGATTCTGCCGTCTTTACCCTAGAGAAACCACTGTCAGATTCTCAAAGTGTTCAATCAACAAGCATACTGTAAAGTGTGTCTTTATCCTAAAATACAAACAGGACAATTGAAGCATCAGTGCTCAAGGGGACCTCAAATACCTACACAGTCGGTTTTAAGAGAACTGTGCACAACCATCCATCTCTAAAACACAGCCGCTAATTTTTTATTTTAGCAGGAAGTCTGGAGAAATTCCAAAACCACTCTTTCCTCTGGCTGGAGTGTTCTCCAGTGTTAGCAGACACTATTTTAGAACTTCCTCTTACTCAACCCGTCCAAGCTGACTGAAGAGTGGTTGGACATCCAACATAATGATGGTTGGACATCCAATTCTTTGTCTCATAGGTGATTCTCTTTAAACCTTAGGTTGTAAAACATCGCTTTACAAGGTACGTATTTTATGACGTGTGCACTAGACAATAATCCAATTCTGTTTAAATGCCTTACTTCTAAGTGCAGACATTTTTAACAGATAAAATATGATGAATGAAATCACTGCTGGACCAGTAAATCATGAAAAGAAATTCTGTTCCCAGTTTTGCTTTTCTTTTTTCTTCAGCTAGAAATTTTCTTCACAAGGCTCATGCACACTTAATACTTAGCTGCAAGGGAACAGATGTATATAACACGTAGGCAGCGGTCACCTAACTCATTTGGAATGTCCACTTATTCAAGGTGGGCTTTCTTATTCAACTCCAGGTCAACACAGAGAGAGCGTGTTGGCTTTTCAGATTTCTAAATGTTTGACTTTAAATATTGATTCATCAGATTTGAAAGATTCTGGCTTTGGGAAACTATGATGTATGGAGCCTTTTGCCTGTGTCATGTTAAATTTTGAGGATGGAACTGGAACAGGGAGGTTGAACTAAGCTAAATGTGAGTTCTGAGATTTCAGTGAGTGAAAAAGGAAGACTCAAATTCTCTTTGTGAATGTCAGCAGAATTTCTCAGGGCTCACAACTAGTAAATTAAGTTAGTGTGTTAAGTATAAGATGTGACAATACATTTCTCAATTATTTTCCATTCTAAAATATATATAACTCGGGGCTGGGGATTTAGCTCAGTGGCACAGCGCCTGCCTGGCAAGCACAAGGTTGTGAGTTCGATTCCCGGTACTGGAAAAAACAAACAAACAAAGTTTAAAATATATACAACTCAAAGCCCAGAATCTGATTAATCGTCTGAAGTAGTCTTCTGTTTTTTAGAAGCCTCTTTACTAGCTACTTAGATGCTAGCAATGCCCCTTATTCAAGCCTTCTGATAGGAAAGGCACTTCACACTGCAGTGTCTAGTGGCTAAGTGTTTTAATGCATCCTTAGCTTCAATCCGGCCTGGACTCAGTCATAAGACATTCTGGCCAAAGAAGCAAGGAACGTCCACAAGTGTCCCAGAAAAGGCTACCACAACAGCGTCAACATCAGTGTTAACACCTACTGTGGAAAAACAATTTAAAGTCAATAAAGCCATAGTAATAAAGCGGATACCTTAAGGCACTTTCGTTGGTTACAAAGAATTGGCAGAGGTCATGATAACACCCCATGTCCTGATGTCAAGGCAGTATTTTCGAGATGCATTTCTGTGTTTTGTATCATTTTCAGAACAACGCAGTAAATAATATACAAAGGAAAATTTTTTTTTAAGTTTCCACCATCTCTGAATATGTCAACATCTGCCTTCCACAGGAGGGCCCAATTCTCACTCTTCCAGTTATCCATCTTTAAATTAGATAATAAACAGTTCTGGAAATAAAAATATATTTAAAAACTGCATGAAAGCAGAGTTGGCAAAACAGCCTAAGGTGAAATTCCTCCACAGAAAACCTACTGAGTAAATCCTGAACTAATGTAGTATAATCCTTCCTTGTGCATCTAAGTACCTGATCATGAAACATCAACACTGAAATAAATTCTCCTGTTTACATACGCCATGTTTAACAATGCCTGTTTCCTGTTTATATAAAGAAATTGTCTTGTAGTTAAAGAAACTGTCATTGGAATAAAACATCACCTTCATAAATCACTGAGTTGAACTATTTCATTTAAAGAAATACTGAATAATGCTTGTAGTTTTGTTTGCAAACCAAGTCCTATTATTAAAACGCATAAAAAAGTGACACGACTTTTTATTTTTGGCAATGGTAGAGACTCATCCTTAGTTTATGCTTACTTTATACCCATTGAAACAGATCATAGGCTGGGCCTGGTGGCACACACCTGTAATCCCAGTACTCTAGGAGGCTGAGGCAGGAGGATGGCAGTTTGAACCCACTTTTGGCAATTTAACAGGATCAGGTCTCAAACAACAAAACATGTGGGGATATAGCTCTGCGTTAATGCCTTGTAGTTACAGAAAAATAATAATAGTCACAGGATTTTGATCCAGCCAAACTTGATCTCCACGAACATACCAGCTAACCTTCCATTCCGTGAGACGGCCCGGCGTGCGGAAGCC
>NW_004955497.1:3866114-3935642 GCF_000276665.1 Chinchilla lanigera | reverse complement strand
CGAGCCGGCCCCGCGCCCGGTCCGCACAGGGCACAGGCCCGGAGAATGGAGGGCACGCCTGGCTCGGGCGGTGCAGGGCAGGGCCGGGCTGTGGCTGGCCAGGCCGCCCCGGGCTGTTTATATAGCGGGGCTTGGTTTCGTCCGAGTGTGAAGCGGAGCTAGCGTGCCTGCCTTGCCGTGTTACAGTGGATACTGTGCGCATATTCGAAAGCTGCGGCAGTGTGGGCGATTATGGTTGCATCTGTCCAGCTAGTGGCTCTGTCCTTCCAACCCGAGAGGCTGCGCCTGACATTGCTATGGCATTTCTCCCGCTGCCTTTGCCTTCGGGTCACCTCCGCTTCTCTTTGGGTGCAGCCTGTGTTTCTTTTCTGTATCTCAAGGCCCACTGTAGACTCTAAATAAATATGTGTTGCGTGAATGGATGGATGGATGAGTAGGTTATCATTAATTGATCCCACCCTGCAAATAGCCTAGTGCGATACCAGCTCCCTGTGAAAAACACCAGAAAAACAGCACCGTTCCTAGATCATACCTCGAAGTATACGTCACATCCAACACACCCAGAACACAAGTCACAGCAGCGACTTATTTGCAGACGACTTATCAATGGCATACATCCTCACCCTGGAACCTCGAGGCAAGTGCAGTCCGTGTTTCCCTATTTTGCCTCTGGGGCCTTCCGTGTGACCCTCTCAGACGCTCATTCCCAGACTGTGCTGAAGGATTCCCTTCCCCAGCAGGCGTCCCTCTGCTGAGGATGTCTTATTTCCTTGACACCCTAGAGCCTAGCACACAGGGGAGGGATACTCGGCTTATCCTTAACATGCCGGACTGCTGCCTCTTCTGCTAGTGCTTGGCGTTTCCCCATCTCTTTTCTCTCGCTGCCGACCAGAATATTGCTGCAACCCTCAGCGCGGGCACCTGCCTTCCCTAGCTGCTGCTGTCTGTCGGCTCACATATTTATAGGAGGGGCCTCCCGGTAAGAATGGCTTCTGCACTCCTTGGATTAGCATTCAAGGGTTCTGTGTTTGGATTCCATCCACATTTTGAGTCTTATCTTTCTCTCCTGTGCACCTCATGCTTTATATTCTTACCAAACTGGTCTGCTTGCCTTGCCTCAAATGTGCCCTGACTTCGCCCTTCCTCGGCTCTGGAATCCTCCTCTGTGCCCAGGTATCTCCCTGAGCTCCGACTCCTCACTCCTGTTTCAGGACCAGCTCAAAAGTCACAACTCGCCTGAGTCTGCCACTAATTTGGGGCTGTAATTCCTCTCCCCAAGGTTTGTGGTAATTTGGCACTTGCCACATTCTACCTTGGGTCATGATTACCTGTGGACTTAGTCTTTCTCAGAGAGCTGGAAACACCCTCATGGAAGGGGCATATTTTGTTTCAACTTGTATCTCTGATAGTATCAACCATTCAAACAAATGTCCGTCAAACTTTCTCTGTGCAGAACTCAATCTGCCAATTTGGAGCCACCTTCTCTGACTTCAGCCAAGCATTCTTTCCCTTTCTGACCTCTTTTGCACTTGGGGGACAGGAACACTTTATGTGACTGGTTAGTTCTTAAGTCACTGCATGTGAATTTGGTTGCTCTTCCCAGCGAGTCTGCTAGCTCTTGGTAAAGAGAGGTCCTATTGTGAACACGCACCGGTTTGGGCATCAGACAACTGGGTCTTCAAGCCAACTTGGCATTCACTAGTTGTATGACCTTGAAAAAAGTTAGTTAATCTACCCAGATTTCCGGCTCTTCTGTAAAATGAATTGCTTCACTGGTGGTTATTAAACAACATAAGATACACAAAGCGCTTAGGCTAACAGTCGGCATAAAGAAAGTAGTCACTAAATAGCACCACTCTCAGGAATATAGCGCTTGTGTGGGGCACGTGATGGCCAGCATCAGTCAATAAATGGTCATGGGAATGACAACCATGATGATTTATTGACTGATGCTGGCCATGGAGAAAAGAGCACGGAACCTCTGTCCTTGAGCTACTGGATGCCTCTTAGTCTGAAGAGAAGAGGACCCACTTGGTTAGATAAATACCCTCCACTTCACCTCACTTTAGTTGTTTATATGATCAGGACAGTTCTAAGAGCATGCATGATTCCAAGCCAACTTGGTATAAAGATGCTTACTTACATGTATGTGTGTGTGTGTGTGTGTGAGAGAGAGAGAGAGAGAGAGAGAGAGAGAGTGAGAGAGAGGGAGAGAGGGAGAGAGAGAGAGAGAAAGCTGGTGATAGAACCCAGGAGCTCATGCATGCTAAGCAAGAGCTCTACCACTGGGCTACGCCTGCAACTCCTGCTATGAAGATCTTGATAGAGGTGTTTCTAAGATCATGTTCAAAGTTGATTTTTTGATAGCATCTGATTGATACAAAATGCATTTGTTCAGGATATTTTTCTCCCCAAAGTTGAACCAATGACATAGCATATTTCCTAAAAGAGTTTCATTGATAAATTAGTTTACTGGAATCACTAACAGAAAACTGCCTGACTTCCGGTAACTTCTACTGTAAGTCACGACTCCTTGGAAAATGGAATAGACTGCCGTTGACATTAGTTTGCAGTGCTCGGCATATAGTTGGTGCTCATTAAATTTTTTTGGAATGAACTAATAATTGGGAGTGAGATTCTCCGAAGGTAACAATGCTTGCCAAGACTTCAGAAAATAAAGGCAAGGCCTTATTTAAGAAATTCTCACCACCTGCTGCTGCCAGTTATGGGGGGGAACGGCTGGGGAAGGCTGTGAGGCCAGAGGCCGGGTGACATGTTCAGGGTCACCCAGCAAGTAGTAATAAGGCTAGGAGCAAAATGCGGGCTCTCTGAATCCTGATGTAATCTTCACCATACCGCGGGTACATGAACCAGTGTGCACAGGGAGGCCAAAGAGGCTGTTTGGCCTACATAGCGCCAGATTAGTCGCACTGTTAGAGAAGAGGTGAGAAGAAGCAAGATCCCTTGCACTGATCTTCGGCAGCTCATGCCAGGCTGGCTGGAGCATCCCCATGCCCAGGCGGTTTTCCTGAGTTTAACGAGTGCAGAGACCACCTCTGACTCGCGGCGCTCCTTTGCTCCCAGGCCGAGCTCGTGAAGGAGCAGGCCTGCTGGGCAGCGGCTCGCAGTGCCAGGCTGAAGGACTGGGGCCCCTGAACCGGACGGAGCAGCGTGCTGACCACAATGCTCCTCAGAGAGTGGTTTATGTTGGAAGGAACGGTTTTATAAAGTCGCTTTACCCTCACCTGGCCTCTCTTTCCCTCATCTGAGAGCAGGTAAAGTCGCTCGCCGCGGATGGTGTTAAACTACCTTCTCCGCCCACGCTGTGAGTCTCGATTTCAGCGAGTGAGCGGCTGCGCCGGGGAACCTCAAGGCGCGGGAAGGCTGCGAGCGTGGGGGACAGGACGCAGCCACAGGCCGCCCTGCCCTCCTCACAGAGCACAGCGGCCCTCTCGGCAGGCCCACACAGCGCTTTCCCTCCCAGTACTGGGACTCAATCCAAGACCTCTGCAACGAGTTACACCCCCAGCCCATTTTTATTCTTCAATCTGCGACGGCCTCTGGGTACGTCACTGAGTTGCCCAGGTTGCGCTGGAACTTTGGATCCTCTTGCCTCAGCCTCCCAGAGTGCTGAGATTACAGGCCTGCACCCCCTTGCCTGGCTCTGCAGAGTCACGCTTTAAAAGGCACCAAGCCGTTAGCTTTCCTGGGGGGGCTTGGACCGGTGCCATCCTCAGGGACAGAGCCTGACTCGCCACGGCAGGTGCTTGGGTTCAGTCCAGTGCTAAGGCAGAGGACACATGTTCTGTCGTGAGGTCCTTTCTGGCTTAAGAGTCTAGGCCATGAACAATGTCTGATCACTCATAACATACCAAATGAAAGAGAAACGTGAAGTCTGTGTGGCAAACTTTTGGTTATAATGTTGGCTGACAGTCCAACTCAGCGCTATGCAGTTCCCAGAACAGATGAAATGAACTGCTTTGCCCCAGAGAAAGTAGCTAAGATTTGAAATCAGATGGACACTAGCACTGCCATAGTCCACCCTATGACACTGCACAGGTTCAGCTCCTCCGAGGTTTGCACTCCCCGTCTACGTAACGGAGGTTGACAAGCTTACTAGTTGTGAATTTAAGTAAGATAGTGTTGAAAAATATATCACTATAGGGCATAGGGCCGGGGGGATAGCTCAGTGGCGCACCTGCCTGGCAAACGCAAGGTCCTGAGTTCGATTACCGGTACCCCCCGAAAAAATATCAGGTTATCATACCTGACACAGAAGTACTCAATACATATTAAATTAACTAATAATTACTGAATTAAATAATGAGATAATAAATATTAGTGAATACTAATAATATGTAAATATTCATATGAAACTTTGCAAGCGATAAGACAAATTCTAAGAGACAGCTATTTGGCCTCCAAAGCAGTATAGAGGTGCAAAATTTAATCAATAACTAAATTAAATTTTTTCACAGGAAATAGATTTCCCAGGAAAAAAGAAGAGTTAATGAAAATGCGTTCAAGAATTCTTAGCATAATCAGTGATGGCGCTGTAGCATGTCACGGACGAAACCATTTTGAAATTATAAACTGAAACTTCACAAAATCCCACTGGAACGCTCCACTGAGGAGGAATAATAACTTTTAATCACTGATTTAACTTTTCATGGTTCCCACTGGCACCTCCTAAGAAAATATCATTTCTTTAAAAACACACAGAGAGGTGCTTTTACAATGCCGACTCCTGTACATATGTACAGAGACATGCACATATACGATTTCATAAGGCATTGATACCTGCCATTTTTTATGAAGAAATTTTTAAATGTCATGGTAAACTGTGTGTGGCGGTGATTACATCTAGAAAGCTTAAAAATACAGATGCAAAGGAAGAGCTGGGAAATAATCAGACACATCCAGTTGACTGACATATCCGTCCTGGACACAAAAGAAGAGATAGCCATAGGAAGTGGTTATCTCTATCTTTCAACCCAGCATTGTTCTCTGACCCGCTCCACGGGGCATTCATCTTAGCAATTGTTAGAAAACAGACTGTACGGTGGGGTGGAAAGAGCACTGGGCAAGTGCTCAGAAAATCAGCCGTGTGATGTTGCGTGAGGGAGCCAAGTTATTGTTCTATCTTCTCAGTTTCCACATCTGCACAATGGCTATAAACATTCCAGTCACGCTTATTTCATGAAAATGATCTGATCAACCTCCTCGAGTTACACAGAAGAAAGCTGAGGCGTAAAGAGACTCCCTTAAGGTCACAGAGCTAATCAGGGGCAGAATCGGGACTAGGAAGGAGTCCTTTGAAGAGCTGGCCTTTCTGCCGTCACAAAGCTGCCATTGAAGCAAGATAGGGAAGTGCTTTGAAAAATGTAACATAAGCATATTGTTCAGTAGAAGTATTATGGGGTATATCTGCTAAATCCCAATCAGGGTCATCTTGTGGCGATTAATTAAGAAATGCCCTTGAGACTGTACCTGATTCCCTAGCACAGTCTCCTTTGCCTTAAAATGAAATGCATTAGGTTTCATTTCTCAACAAAGGCACAAGAAGTAAACAATTAACTGAGTTAATTCAGACCCTGAAGTGGATTTTCAAGGACTTGACTTGCCCAAGCTAGTTTTCTTCAAAGCCTAAATTAATCAGATAGCTGCTAATTCTCTCCTTTGTTTTGTGCTCTTTAGAGAGTCTATTTGTTAAAATGAACCCACGGGGAGGATAAACAGTCGTTTTAAAAACTCAAAAACACTGAATCTGTATTAAATGAACACGTTCCAAAACACACTGTTGTTTTAGGCATCATTTCTGGACATTAAAAGCTAATTTTCCTTCTCTGAATATGAACATTGCTGCTGCTTTTTGGATTGAAAGAGGGCCTTTTAAACAAATTTTTAAAAATTGGGATATTATGAACACGATTTGTTGCATTATTAGTAGAAAATTTTGAATGCTCTCCTAGCATGACTAAAAACAACAGTTAAATCTTTTAGATTACACTTTTACTGACACTTGCAAAATACAGTCAGTCTAGCATGGTTCTAAATGATCTTCACTTAACAACTATCAAAGCTTTAAAACTAAGCAAACAATGCTCATCACCCTCCTAGTATCAGGAAGAACGTTTAGAAAGTAATTTCATTAATTGGCTTTGAAAAAATCAATTACATATGAAATGAGACTCATTAGATGTTTCCTATTTCATCAGAATTTCAGAGTCAGAAACAACTGGTCTTATCTTGTATCATTTCCCTGTGGTTCCGCTAGCATAAAACAAGACAATTGTGACAATAATTAAATGCTTTGCTGAAATAAACTTAAGACGAAAAACATTAAACCAGTGTGGACGCAGAGTTCACCCTTTCCACTGTACTGTATTCTTGCATTTCAATGAAAAGATTGTTACTGTGTGTGTGTGTGTGTGTGTGTGTGTGTGTGTGTACCATCACTGAACTGACAAAGAAATACAGTTAACTTTCAAATTCAGTGCAACAATATAATTTGGTTTTAAGGGCATTAACTACAGTAAAAATGGGAGTAATTTACTTTCTGTAACCTAATAACTGTTGATTACTCAGATAGTTTTCATAAACAGTTGGCAAATTGTGACTTACAGCAGCTGTCACTATAAATTGAAAGTTAATGTTAATTTAGGAATATTAACCATGTGAACTTTCATCAGCCTTGTAACCAAGGCTTGTGCTATTTCCAAAAGTTACAGAAAATCGCTAGAGTATTTTTAGCCAAATCTACTAGCACTTTACTCTTTGTTTTTACATTCTTCAGCTTTACACATAAAAGGCTGTACTTGCACTCAAATGGCTTTACCAAGAATCCTCTGGGTATGCAAACTGCACAGGGAACTGTATTTAATAGATTTACACCTTGGAGGTGTGCCGGTAAATAAACTACAGAAATGGGATTACCAGAGATGCATTTTGCTTTTTTATGCGAGAAAACAAGCAAAGCATTTTCAGCAAGCGCAGTTCCAGCGACTGTGTACGAAGTACAATGACCTGTGAATGCTTGGAGCAGCTGTAGCGTGCAGACCCGAGGTGGAACACTGGCTGCATGCTAAAGTCTGCGCCGTGCTGCTTTGTCTTGTTTGAACCACTTATTTCCAAGTAAAACTTGCATGACAGATTGCAAACCCTTTTGTACAAACTATCAAAAAATTTCATCAAGTATCAAATTTACCTTGATCTATACATGGGGCATAATGTAGTATTCAGCTACAGAAATGTCTGCTCTTAAATGATGAAAGCCTTTTTTTTTTTTTTTTTTTTTTTTTTTTCAGGACACATGTAAAAAACACAGTGAAAGCTACAACAAAACATAAAACGCAGTACCTGCAACCTCCCGCTCTTCCCAGAACGCACCCTTGGGCAGCGTAGTCTCTCTTTGGCAGCGCTTCTATGCCAAATGCTTCCACCTCCCCAAAAATGTGTGTCAGCACAAGCCCAGACGCAACTGCAAATCCAGGAAAATGAAATTAACCATGCAGATCAAAGGCAGAGGAGCAGGGAGTTGAAATGCCTGTAATCTGATCAGTGATCGGTTGCTGAACATCAAAGGCAGGGCTGAGCTTATATATATGCAGGGATATCCAGAAAGTTCACATTCAGCAGGTAGGTAGCTGCCCTCCCGCCTCCCGGGGCACGCATTCTTTTGTTCAACGTGGATCACGCTGTTGTGCTCTGATATTTTGCATCCGAGCGCGGCCGGTGGCTCCTCCAGGCCAGGGCTGGGCGGCTGGATCCGCAGCTCCGGCGGTTCCCAAGCTGTGTTGTGGATTGTGTGCTGGAAGCTTTTCCTAGTGCCAGCGGGCTCTGCTTTATCCCTTTCATCTCGCAGAACTGCAGATCCCATGACATCATTCAGCGCCGTGGGACTTAGGAGAGCTATAATTCAGCTCAAGGGAAACCAGAATTTGCAGGATTTCTAATCTCGTTAGTCCATTGTGCTTCACACAGGACGGTTTCTGTTATCTGTCCCCAGCTGGAAGGGACAGCGCTGCTGTGGACGTTTCTTACACGATAAGATCCCTGATGAATGGGGGTCTGGCCAAATAACAGCCTTTAATTGCCTTTTGGTTGATACAGATCAGAATGTCCTACAAAGAGCGGATATCAAATATTCACAACAGCTAAAGAGGGATATTGAGGTATTGGAACATTCGCCTGGAGCATCTAGGTTACATTGCCAGAGGGACCGTATCATGTTTTAAATTCTTGTTTATGCTTTCAGTGGGACAAATCTTTGACAATGTTAAGTAAACTGTTTTCTTTGAAAAGTAATTTATTAACATTTGACCAGCAAATAGTGGTGTTTTCACTAAACTAGTTAAGGACTAGAAAACCAGTGATTCATCAGGAGACAGAGATCTGCCACCTTCTCCCTTAACACCTCAGGCAGAGGCTTAATCTGAGTCTTGATCTAACTGGGGATTCTGAAAATACAATTTTAAGATGTCTGCTTCATAGGCGTAATTCACAAATACTTCTTGAGCATTTTAAAATTCGCAGAAGAAAACAACTATGTAGAGCAAAGCACATGCCTTGTGATTACTCCACAGCTGTGTTCCTCATCCTTCCAGCTTCCCCCAAAGCCGTAGCTGAAAAACTGCCACATTAGTCTAATTCTCCATATTTTAAAATTAAATCTATTGCACATTATTTAGAATTTTCTTACTGTTTTTCCTGGACATTGCCAGATTCAAAACAGTAAAATAACTTTATTTTCAGTATTATATACATAAAAGAGATAAATAAGTTTCATCTTCACTGAAGTCCAGAGGACAGTGCATTTCTGAGCCCCAGACAGTTCTTTCATAAAAAAAGAAGGAGAAATTTCTTTTTTATAATGGAAACTTATCTTTTGTTTTTCTTTTTTCTTTTTTTTTTTTGGTACCGGGAATCGAACTCATGACCTCAGGATTGCCAGGCAAGTGCTTATGCCACTGAGCTACACCCCTGGCTATAATGGAAACTTATCAACCCTTAAATGGTCAGGGTAAAAAAAAAATATATTTGCAAAACTTAGAGGACAGTAGAATTTAATCTTTCTATTTATAAGTTCCTTCTCCACTTGGTTTCATTTATTTTTTCCTGATGCAATATTTGAAAATGTACTTTATGATGGATTTATTTCCAGGCGTCTATGATTCTTGAACAAATTTTAATGGCAAAATATTTGGTTTGAGCAGTGTGTGAGTTAATGTAACATTTAAATAGTCCTGTTTATTTTTTAATGTTTTCTTTGGTGGAGGGTAATGCCAGAGATGGAGTACACTGGGCAATTGCTCTACCACTGAGCTACACCCCAAGCCCTAGTGTTTCTCTCGTAATTTTTGTACTTGGTACACCATTTCTCAAAGCTGAGCAGTTTCACAGAGCTGAATGGTACTTGAACTCATGCATGTAATGTTTCTGGCTTTCTTGAAGCAGACCAGGGAAATTCCTGTGACACCTGGACTCTACACTATTCCTGAGCTCCCTGAGCTCGTGAATACAAAGGAAATGTGTATAAGCACAAAATATTTCCAAGACAGTATATGTTCATTTCTTTTTGAGTAGCCCAACCCTTCCATTTCTGTGGAATCCATATTCCATCAGCCTGCACTCAGAAAGAAAGTTTTGTGATAGGTTGATTCACCAAATGATAACAACGCCGTGAGTTTCTTGGAGGAAGCAAGTGGCTGCTGTGTCTTCCAAAACATTAGTATCAACAGAAGTGGGTGAGGACCTGGATTAGGTTCTCATAGCTTTCCTGGAAGTTTACAGGAGACATTTGGAAGCAAGGACTCATAGGCACACACCAGTCAAATGATCAATTTACACCCGTCTTGTGAAGGAAGATTGATTGTTCGAGATGCGATATCCCTACCAATGGGAGAAGCTATTCACCAAGTTACTGAAAATTACTTCAACTGGTCCTTTCGTGGCCAAGAACTCCCCTCGGGGGAGATGACAGGGGATGACAGGGGACAGGCCCCTTGTCTCCCCAGATAGAGTGTGGCTGAGGGCTGGCCTCCACTGAAGAGGAGCCCTGACCTGCGCTTGGGAGCACTGTGCTCAAGTCTTGGAGCTTCTTCATGGTGAGATGTGGCCTGGACTGTTGTTTCTGTACAACACCATGAAGCGGGCTACTCCAAAGCTTTTCTTTCTTCTCCAAGTAGGCTAGATGCCGTATGGTGCTCTGGCGATACTACGTCACTATGGCCCACACAGAATCATGCGCCACTTAGCAAGATATTTCTTTTTTGTTTTTTGTTTTTTTTTGTTTTCTTCGGTACTGGGAACCGAACTCATGACCTTGCACTTGCCAGGCAGGCGCTTTTGCCACTGAGCTAAATCCCCAGCCCCCTAACAGGATCTTTCTAAGAAATGTGTCATGTGAACATCACAGAGCTTACATACACAAATCTAGATACAACATTTACTACACACCTAGGCGTCCGAGATAGATAAGAGACATGATGAACAAAACAGTTCAGGATTAGATCAAGCACAAAAGGAAAAGAGGCGATCAGGAGACAAAGTAAGAACCAGAGCTAATATTTTTTCCTAATTTTCTCTCTTCTACACTTTCTGTCTAGAGGATACATTCTGGAATATATCATAGAAGCACAGATTCATTGCATACATTGAAAGGAATTGGACTGAGCTACCGCTCAGATAACAAACACACACTTGTGCGCACACACAGAGTTTAGTTTTAGGAACAGTTTCAGATAGAACAATTGGATAGTTAGAACAGAGATTTCCTATATGTCCCTTGGACCCCACCCAGGTTCCCCTGATATTAGCAACTCGAATTTCTCGGGTATATTTGTAACAATTGTTTAATTAATTGACATTCATAGCAATATCAACGAAAGCCCATAGTTTACACTAAAATCCCCTCTCTGTGCATACAGTTCTATGGAATTTGGAAAATGTGTGGTGTCATGTGCCCTCCACTACAGTGTCACCCAGAGGAATGTCTTTGTTCAAAACATCCCCTCTGCTTCACAGATTGGTTCCATGTCCTGCCCTAGAGCCCCCCAAAATCCCTGATCTCCCCACCATCTCCCCAGCTCTGTCTTCTCCAGGAGGTGCAGAGTTTCAAGGACAAAATGTGCAGCCTTTTCCTGTGGCTTCTTCCATAGCAGTATGCTTTTAAGGTTTGCCCATGGCTTTTTGTGGCTTGATAGCTAATTTCTTCTTATTATTCAACAATGCCCCATTGTCCAGATCGCCACAGTTTCTTTATCCATCCGCTGATAGCAGGATATCGTGGCTGCTTCCGTTTTTTGTGATTATGAGGGCTTTTCTGTGGACATAAGTTTTTAACTCAAAGCCAATAAATACCTAGGAGCGGGATTGCTGGATCATGTGACAAACCTATGGCCAACTTTCTAAGGAACTGCCATACTATCTTCCAAAATGACTGTGCTGGGGCTGGGGATTTAGCTCAGCGGCAAAGCGCCTGCCTGGCAAGCGCAAGGTTGTGAGTTCGGTTCCCGGTACCGGAGAAAAACCAAAAAAAAAACAAAAAAAAAACCAAAATGACTGTGCTGTTGGGTGTGCTGGCACACACCCATAACTTGAGCACGTGGAGGCGGCGGGGGGTGGGAAGGAGCCCAGCAAGCTCAAGGTCAGCTTGGATTATATAGGGAGATTTGGATTATATGGATTAGGGAGATTTGGATTATATAGGGAGAAATGGATTATATAGGGAGACCCTGTCTTATATGGATTAGGGAGATTTGGATTATATAGGGAGAAATGGATTATATAGGGAGACCCTGTCTTAAAAAACCCCATGCAACAGACAATACAGTGAAACAAAGATACCGTTTTCCGTGCATAGATGCAATGACCTCCTTTGGCCTTACATGCTTGTCACCTTTTAGTGTCATCTGTTTTTTAAAATTTAGCCTCTCTGTTAGCCCATGGAATCTCCTTCTTTTAATCTGCAGCGCCTTCATGCCATATGTCTTGAACATCTTTCCATATACTTATTGCTGTCTGTGATGCCATCTTCTTTGGACGATTTTGCACATTGGAAAACTGGATAGTGTCTTCTTACTGCTGACTTTTAAGAGTTCTTTGTATATTTTGGGTACGTGTGCTGTGTACCAGATGCATGTTTTTTTTTTTTTTTTTTTTTGTACTGGGAATTGAACTCAGGAGCTTGTGCTTAACAGGCAGGCACTTAGGCCACTGAGCTATATCCCCGGCCCTGGATGCATGTTTTATAAACACAGTAGTATCCACCATCCAAAGTTTTGCTTTTTGTAATTTCAGTTACCTTTGTCAACTGCAGCTTGAAAATATGAAATGGAAAATTGCAGAAATAAACAACTTCTGAGTTTTAAGTTCCATGCCATTCTGAGTAGTACGGTGAAATCTCCAGTCACTCTGCTCTGTTCTTCTTGGGACATGGCTCGTACTTTTGACCACCATATCCATTCTGTATATGATGTCGGTCCACTAGTCACTTCATACCTGTCCCAACTGTCACACAGGTTGTCACACTCTCGCAGAGCTTGTGTTCAAGTAACCCTTTCTTGTCATAGTAATGTCTCCAAAGTGCAAGAGAAGGGCGGCTGGGAAAGGGAATATGACAAAGAGAAGCCAGGAAGTGTTTCCTTTAAGTAAGAAGAAGAACGTTGTTGACTTATTAAGAAAAAAATCATATGCTGAGGTTGCTAAGATCTATAGTATGATATTTTTGAGACACATACATCATTCACCTAATTTTTATTATAATATAGTTATAATTTTTCTATTTTGTTATTAGTTATTATTAATCTCTTACTGTGCCTAATTTATAAATTCCACCTTATCATATGTATAGAGAAAAACCAGTTGTATACTCCGCACTATGCAGGGTGTCAGGCACCCTTGAGGTCTCAGAGTGTATCTCTGTGCATAAGCAGGGCTAACTACTTTCTCCTGGTTTGTGGCTTGTCTTTTCATTGTCTTAACAGTGTCTTCACAGAAAAGCTATAGACTTTAATAACGTCTGCTTATCAAATTTTTAATGGAGTGTAGATTTGATGTTGTAACTAAAATGTTATTACCAAACCCAAGATCGTCTAGGGTTTCTTTTATGTCTTTCTCTGAAAGTTTTATAGTTCCTCATGTTGCTTTTGGATATGATCCAATCTTAGGTAATGCTGAGGATGGTGTGAAGTCCTTGCCTAGATTCACCTGCTTTTTTTTTCTTTTGCATGTGTGTGTCTAATTGTTCCAGCACTATGTGTTGTAAAGACTACATTTTGTCTATTGGATTTCCTTTGTCCCTTTGTCAAAGACCAGATGATTATAGTTTTGTAGATCTATGTTTAGGCTATGTAGTCTGTTCCACTGATATATTCTTTTGATAATATTCTTTCACTATGGTAGTTTTATAAAAAGTTTAAAATTAAGGAGTATTCGTGTTTTCTCACTTTATTGTAGTTCTTGTTTTTGACTTTCCATGCAAAGTTTGGTGATATTCCAAAATTACTTGCTGGAATTTTGATTACTATTAAACTGAATTTACAGACCACACTGGGAATAAATGATATCTTAGCAATAATGAGTCTTCCCTTCCACAAGTACGGAGTCATCCATTTAGCAGGTCTTTTTTGATTTATGAGAGTTCTGTAATGCTCTTCAAGTAGACGTATATTTTTGAGTGAGCTTTTTAGTGTCCATATAAATGATATTGTGCTTATAAATTTCAGATTTCAATTGTTCACTGCCTCAATCACAGTTAAGCAATTGAGTTTTTAAAAATTAACTTTATATCCTGCAACCTTGCTGTGTTCGCTCATAAGTTTCAAGAATATTTTTGGTCAAATCTTTAGGATTTTCTATATAATGGTCATGTCATCTGTGAACAGTTTAATTTCTTCCTTTCCAGTCTGTTGATTGGTTATAAATATATTGCAAATTCTAAAGTAACCACTAAAAACTAATGGAAGTGCTCTTTCATTTAACATTATACCACTTCGTGCAAGGTGTTATTCAACATTACTGCTGTTTATTTCACTAATCCATATGCTATAATCATCCCACATGCTGTTGTTGTTATTACTTAGAGCAGTTAGCTATTAGATCAGTTAATACTTAGAAAAATTAGAGATTTCATTTCGCCTTTATTGATTCAATGTTCCTGTCGTTATGCAGAAGTTTTTGACCTATGTCATTCATTTCCCTTTTCTTTGCAGGACTTCTTTTAGCATTTTCCTTCCTCTCTCTTTCCTCCCACTCTTCCTTCCCCCTCTTCCTTCCTTCTTTTCCCTCTCTCCTTGTTTCCCTCCCCTGTTCCCCCACATCCTCTTCCTCTTCCTCCTCCATCTTCTTCCTCTGTCTCCATTTCTGTCTCTGTCTGTCTGTCTGTCTCTCTCTCTGTACAGGAAATTCAACCTGGAACCTTTGCACTGAGATATATACTCAGCCCTTCTTAAAATTATTTTTTTTTAATTTTGCAACAGGGTCTTGCTAAGTCGCTAAGATATCCGGTCTTGGATGGATCTCTGTATCCTCCTGCCTCAGCCTCCAAGAATGCTGGGGTTACAGGCATTTGCCACCATGCCCAGCTTTTTAGACGAGATTGGGCGCGTTTGGGGTGGTATGGCCGTAGACATGCCCAGCTTTTTAAACATTTCTTGTAAGACAGTTCTATTAGCAACAAACTCCTCCAGCTTTTATCTGCCTGAGAAAGTCTCTTTCTTTTGCACTCTTAAGGATAATTTTGTTAGGTACAGAATTGTCAGGTTAGCATTGTTATGTTTTTTTTTAATCTTTTAAAGAATTTGACATTTGATGTTTTTCATTCCACTTTTTTATTTCTTGTATCTTTTCTTTTCTTTCTTTCTTTTCTTTCATTTTTTTGTCTCTTTGAGACGGGGTTTCGCTATGCAGTTCAGACTGGCCTTGAAATCACTTTGTACCCTAGGCTGCCTTGAACTTACAGCAAGCCTCCTGCCTCAGCCTCCTGAGTGTTGGGTTTACAGGTGTGCACCACCATACCTGATGCATTTTTTTCCGCTGGGAGGTCTAAAGCGTTTCTTAACCTTGCTCCTCAGTAAGGAAATTGGTTTTTCCCTTCAGGTTTCTTTTTCTCTTTCTCTTTGTTTTTCTGCAATTTCAATGAGCTGTGCCTAGGTGTAGCTGTTTTGGTGTGTTTTTTCTGGTTGGTGTCTCCGGACCTTCCAGTGTAGATTAGGGCTGGGGCAAAGGAGACAATCCACTGCGAAGAACGTGGTTGGTTGTAAACCCCCTGCGAACAGGGCTTAGAAAGAGAGCACATGTGCAGAGCACAGGACCCAAAATGTGTTGGACTTAAGTCCCTGAGCACTGTGGACCAATCAGGAGAATGCTGTTTTCAATCTTTCCGTTGAATCTGGTGCTGCTCCCGGGACCAATCAGAAGATGCTCTTCTCATTTCTATGTAGGCCCAGCCTCAAACACGGTGTCCTACACTTTATTTACACCTGGTGAGAGTCCAAGAGTTCTGATAGGACAGATGTCTCATCCCCTCATTTGTATGAGCTGGAGCATGTTGATGCTAGGTGTGCTGATTCTACAGACCCCTTAGCTCCACCCCCGGGCGGTGGTGAGCCTTTGCACTGGCCCACTCCTGCCCAGAGGGTGTCCCTCTTTTCCACTGTCAATAAATCTACACCTTCGCTGCTCTTTCTGTGTGTCTTGCTCAACTCTTTGTTCAGGACCCCACGGCCTGTGGAGACACCCTCAGCCCCCCATCAGCAATACTTTCTGGATCTGTGGCTTGGAGGCTGTCGTTAATTTTGGAGAATCCTCAGGCATTATCCTTGTATAAATATTTTTTTTCTGCTTTTTCTTTCTCTCATCTCCTTTTTGAATTCCTATCAATATTTGCACCACAGTTTTGATAATTATCCCACAGGTTTCATAAAGGTTTTTCTTTTTTACCTTGCATTGCAGTTTTGGAAGTCTCTATTCACATCTCTTCGGCCTTAGCTCCTCCCTTCTGTGTGTCTGGTCTTCTGAGGCCTCGCCAAGGGCTTTCTCCCTCACTTCTTATCTTGCTTTTGCTTTAGAGTGTTTAGTTTAGTTTCTCATCGTGTTCCCATTTCTCTACCCATGTTACCCACCTGTTTTTGCCTGTTGGTTAGTTTTTCCATGAGGGTCCTTCCCATTATTTATCATGGCTTTTTAAAATTCCCTATCTGAGCTGGGGATTTAGCTCAGTGGCACGGTGCCTGCCTGGCAAGCGTGAGGTCATGAGTTTGATTCCTGGTACCAGAAACCCCCCCCACCAAAAAAAAAGAACCACTAAAATTCCCTGTCTGATAACTATAACACTTGTGTCATGTCTAAGTCTGGCTTGGATCGGATGCTTGCTGTGTCTCTTCAGATTGTATTTTTTTCTTTTAGTTTGTCTTACAGTGTTTTGGTTGAAAGTCGGATTGGTGTGTGAGGAGACGGGAACAGACTTAGTGTGAGGCTTCCTGTCAGTCTGGCTAGGGTCTGAACTGGGTACTGGAACTGCAGTGCCAGAGGTTGCAGTTTCTTCTATTTTCCTACTGTTTTTCCTCCCCAGTTGCCTTGGGTTCCCCTCTGAAGTTCTCCTTAGACAGAGGCTGTTTTGTAGTTTTCTTAGTATAATCCAGTCATTTTACTGACACTGTTTTGATGCGGCAGACAGTTTATGATGATTTCATGATTAAAATTCAGTTTTCTATTGTGTTCCAGTCCCTGGTTTGTGAACTCCGTCAGCATTCCTTAGCCTTTATTTTTCTCTGAGACAGGAGTGTTGGCGCTGGAGTGGACTAACAGCCCTTCCTCTGGGTCAGGAGAGGCTCTGGTAATAGCATTTCCTCTAGAAAGTAAGCTTTTTTGTCATAGAAAATATTCAGTGCATATTTAAAATGGCTATTTCCCCTCTCCTTCTCCCCAAAACATGTTTATTTATTTATTTATTTTTCCTCTAATCGTCACGGTAAGAACCTGGTGGAGTTTCTGGAGGTAAAAGTCCAAGAAAGTGCAGTGGTCTCCCTGAGACTGGCCCCTGAGACTTAATTCTCACACAAGCCTACGCTCCCCTGCAGTGTGTCACCAAAACCAAACAAGTACCGGTGGCTTCTGCTTCCCGGTAGCTGATTCACACTGTGATCCTCTGTGTTTAACATCCCCACCTCAGCCTTGGGGGAGGCAGTTTGCCTGTGAACTTAACTCTTTGATGGCCTGGAAAAGTCATTGATTTTCAGTTTATTCTGCCTTGTTCTCCCTGTTGTGAGGATGGAGCAATGACTTCCAAGAGATTTACAGGTAGAAGCTGAAGTCAGAAGGCCTCCCAGCTCAGTAGTACTTTATAATCACCATCACTGTCTAGACATTCAATAATTTTCATTTTGATTCATCTGAGCCATATGTGGCTCAGAAAAAGACCTCATCTCTAAGTTGTCATCACTCATTTTATTTCTGTTTGTATTAAAAGTGTATGACCGGATAGTGTGAATTGCGTTATTTCAACTTTTGTTAATTTATGGTGACTTTCTTTGTGATGTTAATAAACTATCATAGTACTATTCATGGATCTACTGAAAAGACTGTGCATTCTTGGCTATCACAACAATAAAGCTCATTTTGCTGATTCCTGGGGCCAGTATTTAAATTCTGTTGTTTTGAGAGAAATTCTTAGGATGTTGCTTATTTTGGTCTTGAACCCCTGGGCTCAAGCAGTTCTGCCCCATTCTCCCAAGCAGCTGAGACTACAGGCAATTTGCACTGTGCCCTGCTATAGTGCCTTCATTTTTAAAACCTTACATTCATTTGATGTTGGTTACTGCAGCACTACTAGTTTAAATTCTTAAATGCCCTTCATGTAAAATTAGAAATTAAAAGTAATTAACTATAGAGCAACTAGTGATTTAAATAACACATGAAAGGGCCGGGGATGTAGCTTCGCCGCACAGCACCTGCCTGGCAGGCGCAAGGCCCTGAGTTTGATTCTCAGTGCCAAACTAAACAAAACAAAACATGTGAAACTCAGAAGGCTCTAAGCTAGCAGCCTGGGCCGGGGATACAGCTCGGTGGCACAGCACCTGCCTGGCAAGTGCAAGGTTCTAAGTTTGAGTCCTGGTACAAAAAAATAAAAAAATAAAGTAGCCACCTTTTCATGGTGAATGAAGGAAAACTTTCTATAATAGAGCGGTTCTAATCCTGCCAAAGCAATGAGGAGCTAATGCAGCAGACATGTACTGTCGTAGCCTGTTTTTTCTGTTGCTATAACAAAGTGCCCAAGGCTGGGTACTTACAAAGAAAAGAGATTCTTTTGGCTTATAGTTCTGTTCAAGATCACGGTGCTGCCTTGGCTCGGCTCTCACGAGGGCATCATGACAGACTACATCTCAGCAGGTGGACACATGCAGAAGAGATTGCATGGCATAACAGAATCCAGGAGCTGGGTGTGGTGGCACACATCATAATCCCAGCCCTTAGGAGGCTGAGGTAGGAGGCTTGCTGCAAGTTCAAGGCCAGCCTAGGCTACAAAGTGAGTTCAAGCCCAGTCTGAACTGCATAGTGAGACCCTGTCTCAAAAAGACCAAAAGAAAAAAAAAAAGATATAATCTGGAGATTAAAGCACCAAAGCAGCAGCACTTTTGTAACAATGCACTCTCATAGGGACGTGGGGACTAACTGGGGTTCATCAGGAACTACACTAATCTCTTCTGAGTCACTCTGCTCCTAAGGACCTAACCGCCTTCCATTATGTCCCACCTCTTACAGGTTCTACTTACTACACTGCCGCTCTCAGAACCCAGTTTCCAGCACACATGTGTGCAAGCACACGCACACACACACATAGACCGATCAAAAGCACCATATTCACAACTGAGTTGGCTCAAACCATCTAACTGCCACCCAGCTACCTTCCGCCCCCCAACTCTGCCTATGTGACTCCAAGAGCATCCTTATCACATATTGCTCTCCAATACTTTCCTGAGCCCAGGCTGACTCAGACAAACCACCAAATTCACATTTAGAATTGATGAACACTTTCACATTTCCTTTGCTGCCTATTCAGCATTTATCCTGAATCTCTTTTCTTACTAGATGCATTATGAGGCTTGGTAGAATTTGATGACACTAACAAAATTGATAATGGAATAACAATAAAATACATTAATACACATTTTTAGAATAATACCACCTCCCTCAAAAAAAAGATTTTCGTACTGTTAGAAAGTAAAATATTAGATACAGAAGACCTGCTGTGAAGACTCTAAAAAATACTGATCTAAAGTCAAAATGCTTAACAATGCAACTACAGATGCAGTTGAAAGAATGCATAGCACAGGACATAAAACACAGAATAATTACACCTCCTGATTGAAATCAGGAAACTACAAAACATACTTTAGGGAAAAAAGTATTATAGTGTAGTCCTGCTAAGTAAAACTGGATTCTAAAGAGAGATGGTAGAGATGTCTTTACTTTCAGGCAATGAGAAATAGGATAAGAGAATGTTTAGAATTATGGCTTTTAGTATACTTTTCAAACAGAATTTCTAAGACCAGATTATTTTTCTCTTTGAATACACACAGCAGAAAATAAAGACAGTTTCACCATGTGAAAAGTCTAACTGGTACACCCCAATTTAATTCATTCTTAAAAGTACCATTGGAAAAACAAAACTTTTTTTTTTTTTTTTTTTTTGAGATAGAATCTTACTATGTAGTTCAGGTTGGCCATGAACTCCCTTTGTAGCCCAGGCTGGCCTCAACCTGTGGTGATCTTTTGGCCTCAGCCTCAAGAGTCCTAGAATTACATGTTTTGTGATAATTTCAAATAGTGTTTTGTGATAATTTTACATTTACAAAAGAATTAAAAATATTACAGAGCATTTGGTCCGTGGTCACCTGGTCCTGTGGCCTTGAGTCTGCAGTGGCACGGGATGTCACAGCATGAGTGCATGGTGGAGGAGGCTTCTTACCTCATGGGAAATGGGAAACAGAGAAGAGGGGGCTGGGGCCCTAACTTCTCATTCGAGGGCTCACCCCCAATCACCTAACTTCCTCCCCCATGCCTCCTCCTCCTGAAGGTTCCACCACCTCCCAACAGTGCCTTAGCTGGGAACAAAGCATTTAACACACAGCCTTTGGGGATATTTAAGATCCAAACCATAACAAAGAGTACTTACCTCATAGAGTTCTTTGACCCTTAGGGTAGACACAGAGCAACTTTCAGCTTCTTAAAGCATTGATAATGGGCTGATTGTGTGGCTCAGTAGGAGAGTATTTACTGGACATCTGTGGTCTCTAGCACTGTGGGACGAAAACCCATTGCTAACAACAAGAACAACGGGAACAACAGCAGCAGCAACAGCAACAGCAGCAGCAACAGCAACAGCAGCAGCAGCAGCAACAGCAACAACACACCAGCAACAATAGCAATCACATGAGGATGTATTTGCATCACAGAGATGGGTTGTGTATGTAAGGGTGGGAAGGCCCTGGCGGGTGGGGGGCAGCATTTCATGACTTTCTAGCCTGGATACTACGGGCTTCCTGAAACAAGTGCAGAGACCTGAAGCTACCAGAAAGTCACAGGACTTGTTGTGCTGAGTCTAAGATGTGCTCACAGAGGGCTGCATGAGACTGTGGTGGATAACAAAGCTCCCTTTGGTAGAAGATGCAGGGCACGTGGCTGGTAGAAAGGAGGGGGAGCAGGCGGCAGGACGGGGAGGTGAATGTGCTGCCTGAGCTGCTCCACCCACCCAGGTAGGGACATATCCAGCCCTTGACCCTCGTGGTTCATCGGGTGTTCCCGAGAGGTAGCAACGCTGTGGAACTCTTCATGTTCATACGCTGTCACAGAGCACCCCGGTCTCTGTTAACTAGCTCTGCCTCCACCTAATGCCGTGCTGAGTCCTTTTGTTGTAAACAGATGAGTTAGATAAAAATACTACAGGCAGTCAGACAGGGGTAGGCCCTTGAACGGAACCAGTAGGAAAGATGAGACACCTTGCAGCTGTAGGGGAGATAGACACCTCCAACTCTGGGCCAGACCTCAAGGGAAAGGATAAAACAAATGCACCCACATACCTCCCCAAGGATAAACATCAGGGATTGATATTCCAAGTAGGTCTCTATCACCTTGAGAAAGCCAGGAAGAGTCATTAACTCGGTTCCTACAGGAAGAGCCCCTGTTGTGTATCCTTCCCCTTTGATCCTGATATAGTCAGTTTTACCTGAGCAATTATATTGGGTGATCAGTTTTGTCCCACCTCATGCCCACCTTGCGATTTCCCATTTTTTTCCTCACCCTGGACTCACCTCACCTTGTGGTTTTGCTCTATAAAATCCCTGAGAAAGGCAGAGTCCTTGGCAGCCCACTCAGGCTCCCTTCGATCCCCCTCTCGGACAAAAGCTTTCTTTCCCTCAATAAATATATCCAGCTCTTAATCTCCATTGTTCCTAAAATTCATTCTTCGGTTTCAGACAACACGAACTCGTCCCAGATATGGTTCCGGTTGGGAGTTTCTTTCCCCTATGTCACTTTTATTTATTTGTTTGTTTATCTTTGATGCTGCTAGGGGTTGAACCCAGAGCCTCACACATTCAGGCAAGTGCTGTACTGCTGAGTATAACCCCACTCCTCAGCTCTGCTTTGCTAGGTTCTTAATCAACTCATCCAGTTCACAGGACAGGAAGCTCAGGATTAGAAAGGCTAAGTCGGCCTCCAAGGCCACGTGGCTAAAATCCACCACAGGAGTCTAAGACTAAAAATCACCCTGTTTCATTATTGTTCTTTGTGAATTAAACATCCCTCTAAAATGCGGTTTTAGTTTTCACAAGTAGGGAGCCCTGCCAACTGAAGTGTTAATAGCTTCTGTAAATTAACCAGGCTTCTTGGACCACAGGAATCTCCCGCTGGGTGCTTAGGCACCTTCTTTTTAAAAATGTGAAGTTTCTACCTGTGTGTGTATCAGAATGTATTTTTACAGTGCATTGTTTATTAACTATTTCGTTCTCATCATAAGTGATAATTTTCCAATGTTGCTGTTCTTTTACATCATTTTAAATATCTGCACACTTGCCTTATTTGGCAACACATTTTTCTTTTCTTTTCAGCATTTACATTTTTTTCCTATAAAAAATAACATCATAATAAGTATTTACATTGCCATAAAATGTTAAATTCTCAGTTGATTCTTTTTTCCCATCACAACTTATAGTTATTATAGAAAATAGATTATTATAGAAAATGGATCATTATAGAAAAACAGTTTTAAAAATAATCCACGTCACTTGTGATTCTAATTTATTTCTTTTTTAAAAATTTGCTATATATAAGTAATTAAAGCAGAGGTCTTGCACCCCAGAGGTGACCCCCCAGCCACTGGGCGTGGCTCCAGTGTTCCTTGATATGGGAGCCACCCACTGGCAACTTCTCCCTTCCTTCTGGTAAATTCTGAGTAGAGAAGGTCACTCTGCAGCATGGTTCTGCCAAAAGCTCTTCCTATCCTGTTTGTTTAACCTTCTCCTTGTGCCTGAAGGGCTGCTTCCTGGGGTATTTATGTGGCGCTGTGCCCGGCATTTCTGTCTCACAGTGACATCTACCTGCTCAGCTTCAGGAAACAAAGGCCTGTGACAATCACCACTTTACTGGGGACATCTCTGACAAGGGAGAGGCATCGTCCTCAAAGGAGATCTGTAAGAAAAAGGTCTCTTCTGTGGGGATTAGAAGACAAACTGCACCGTATCCTCCACGAAGGCCTGGCATGGACAGGGGCTGCCACAGAGAGCAGGCACCAGGGGCGGCTGTGCCGAGAGCTCGACAGAATGCCCGCTGGACGAGGACTCCGCGCACTTGCCCGTGCTCTGCCTACCCGACACACACCTCACACACACAAGTACGCACTACACTCCCACACACCTCACACAACACACACGCACTTACACACCTGACACATACACTTCACATGCCGCACACCCGCACAGATGCTTCACACAGAAACATGCAGACATCCCCATAGACGTCCCACATCAGCACCTCACGCAGACACGCAGACTACACACACTCCATCCCCTACGAGCACACCTCGCACCTTCACCCACCTGACACACGTACACATCTCATACAAACACACGTGGCATCACATACATTATATTCCTGCACACACCTCACACAGACACAGATACACACACCACACACGACATCCCCCATAAACATACCTCCCCCGCACAACACACTTTACACACACTGCATTATATCACATACACTCCCCCACACTTCACAAAGACTTTTCACAGATGCACAGTTACCCCCTCTCACCTACATACCCCTCACAGACACACACACACCTCACACACTTACATGCCACACACATATCTCACGCACTTATGCACTACACTACACATGTGTATCACATACATACACAGGTTATATACCCCCCTCACACCTCACATAAAAATATGCACAGTGTATCATATATCACCCTTACAATACACACATGCTTTTACACACACACACACACACACACACACACACTTTCACAGACATACACCACACAGGCACGTACCCTAGTAGAGACAACAAGCCCATACCTCACACACCACACCTCACACCTCAGATAGGCAACCTGTACCACACACACATGCAAGCACATACACGCATTTTGTTTTTTTAAACAAAAGATTATATTATTCTCTCCTGTATTGTTTTACAACTTATTTTTGTACACTAAATTTTCTTGGTCTGTATAGTTTTTCCTAACATTTAGGTATTATGGAGACACCGGAGTTAACATTTCTGCCTGTGTGTGCTACTATAGCTTTAGGAAAGATTCCTAGGAGATTGTTAGGTCAACGGCAAGTGTATTGATAAGTGTTATTGTTCTGCTACCTCACTATCAGAAACGTCTTATCAGTCTCTGGTTCTCTTCAGATCATATAAATCTTTCACCCTACAAAAAGGTCTTATCAATTAATGGTGTATGAAAGTGAAAAGAAGATGATTACTCAAAAGTTCCCTTTAGCTAACATCGAATTTTGTCTACTTTCTGTTTTGTGGTCAACTACATAGGTGACAAATAATACTCGTTGTTTTAATCTGTGTTCCTTATTAGATTACGAGCACAGTCAGACACTTTTTACGTAGGTGCTTCTCATTTGCATTTTCACTATGATGATTTGCTGTCTTTTTTTCCTGTTATTTAGCATATTCCTGCTGATGTGGAATAACATTAATAAGTAGTAATCTGTTATATATATTGCAAATGCTGTCACATCTGCTCCTGTGTATGCATCTCACACTAAACCTGTGTGTGCATGCCCATCACACACTCAAATTGTCATTCTCAGATCAGGTTATACTGTCATCTGTACACAGACTCTTCTTGCTTATTTGAGAGCACGCTATTTCTTTTTATTTTATAATACGCTTTCTTTCTATTCTTATTTTTAATTTTGTTTCCTGTTTCCTTTCCTCAGACTCTATGCTAGCGATGCAAATAAAAACACTTCATGTTTTCTGCTTTCCTTGATTTTGGGTTTCACATTGGGATTAGGGAAACCAGGCTTCTCTGAATGGGGATTTCCTTGCTTCTAGCAGCAATGTCACACTACCAAAATGCTTTGCAAGTACTTTTCCTGTCTGCTGAAAGTTAGTAAATTGTGTAAGTCTTAGGATGTTAATGTTTTTAGAATAATAATAATAATTATTATTTGGTAATAATAATAATTATTATTTGGTAATAATAATTATTTGGTACCAGGACTCGAACTCAGGACCTTGTGCTTGCCAGACAGGTGCTGGTGCCACTGAGCTATATCCCCGGCCCAGAATAATTATTTTTAAGGCATAATTTTTTCCCATGTGACAATGGATGTGTGGGTTTGTTCTTGGTACAAATACTTCGTCTTTGATTTGGAAGTCTAGCCACTCATCACCTGCCCCCAGAAGGCAAACAACCACTTCTCTTCATGTAGTCTTGGCTCCCGAATCTGTTTTCCTTGTGGTCCTAAGTCTGGATCCTCTGACACCACCCATATGGTCATGCTGTTCCTCTCTTATCTACGGGGTGGGCCTGAGCGCTTTTATCAGAATGCACTGCTTCACCTCCTGGGCTACCAGCTCAACTCCTTTGAGGCTGTGTGCTTTGTCTTCCAGCAGTACAAACTCAGTTTGTACTGCTTGCATTCAGCAGCAAACATCCAGTGCCTTGCGTGGACCCCACACCACAAATCCCCAGTGCTGGCATGCACTAAGCTCTTAAGCAAGTCCATGGATGTACATTTTGAGCCCCTCACACACTGGCCCTCCTTCCCCTGCGATGTTGTCTCCTCCAGCAGCAGCCGGGTCTCCTCCTCTCTTTGTTCTCCTCCTGACTACTTTTGCCCCAGCTGCCCTCTTCTTCTGCATACAAACAACCACACCTCCACAGGAAATGAAGTGCCTGCTCTCCAGGGGTGGTGGGCTTAGGAGTTTGTGCAGAATGGCACAGCTGTACTTACCCACTTTGGCTCTGGGCCTGTGCCTGATGTGGAAGAGTCCACTTGTGTACTGTGAGTGAAATGGCATGTTCAACTCTCTTTCCATCGGAGAACTTGCCAGTCAAAACAAAGGCACTGCTGTGGCACACTTGTCCCACCGGCTCCCTCTAGGGTGTCCTCCACTGACGTGGAGACTGTAGTGACAGAAATCAGGCCAACAGGGGCTGAAGCACCTTGACACAGCTCAGTGTGAGGAAGAGGGTCTGAGTCCAGGTGCCAGGAGGCAGAGGTCTGGTCACAGATGAATATTAAATGGCGTCTTTCTTAGGTCCTTGAGCGCAGTAACCAGTCTCAGCTTCGCTGGTGCAGAGACATCAAGAGGTACTCATTCCTGTCCACTTTCCCCCTGGGGGCAGGGCTTGTCCATGTTGCAGAGGAGCAGTGAAGGCTGCACCGGAAATGAGCCAAAGATGAGTCTGTATCCTTCAGTTTGGGGCCACTTTCTTGAGACATTGTGGGTGCCAGCGCCAGGAACACTGGGAGAAGAGAGGAGTTGTCCTCCGAAGGACCACACAGGGAGACATCGCCCCTCTTGTTTAGAGCACATTGGAATTCTGTGAAAAAGTGCACAGCGCTAGACACCACCTCTCGGCTTGCTCCTCTGTCTGAGACAGTCACATGGGAGTGGTGTAGCAGAGCCTTTGGAAGTAGGAGGATCGGATGAGGCCCAGAAGGTACAGCATGGCTCCTGCGAGAGGAGGTGAATTCAGCCCTTGCTCTGCTCCACTATGTGGTGCCCTCCACCAAGTTATGCTGTAGCATGCAGCCCTCTTCACACACCCAGCAGATGCCAGTATCATGCTGTTGGACTTCCAGCCTCTAGAACTGTGAGCCAAACAAACTTCTACTCTTTGTAATTTCCCCAGATTCCAGTGTTTTGTTATAGCACCAGAAAACAAATTAAGACAGGGGTGCCTTTCTGTTCTTGGTGAAGGTATGGGAGGCCCAGTGAGGATCCCCCTACAGACACTGCAGTTGGGTTCTCTGTTGGCTGGCACCCTCTTCACCAGAGTGCCCACAGACTGGCCCTTCTCAGAAGGTCATCCTCCAGGAAGGTGCTCCCAGACCAAGTATACATCAGCCTCCAAGGGCCCTGGGTAAACCTTCCCCCAGTGTTGGGTATTTTGTCCAGTAATGGATGCTATCCATATTCCACAATTATCTATCATCTAGAAGTTCATAGGTCAAAAGAAGTTGGACTGAGCAGAGTTGTTGGCTCCTGTGTGAGGTGCACACACTTCTCTGCTCAAGCATCTCAATCTTGGATGTGTTGTCTGTCTTGGTTACTGTTCTCTCATTGTTGAGACAAAATACTCAACATCCAAAATTAAGGATGGAAAGGTTTACTTAGCTCACAGTTTGTGGAAGTTTCGGTTCATAATCTGTTGGCTCCAAGGCAGGGTGGTGTGGCACAGGGGCAACAGTACATGGTGGCAGAAAACAGCAAAAGCAGGAAGAGCAAAAAGGGAGGAGCATGAGAGAAGACTCTTTCTGCCTCTTATATTGTACATAGGCTACCCACCTTTGGGTGTGTGTAGCATTCACACCCATAAGTCAGCACTAGACAATTAATCAATCGCAACCTCTAGTTTCAGCCTCTGCAATGACTGCATGATGCTTTGTGGGGACATCTAGACACAAACTGTAACATTCCACCCCTGGCCTGCCAAAGACTCATGCCCATCCCTTTATGTGGAAGGCATTTAGCTCATCTCTAAGAATTATCAAAGTCCTAACAGTTTCAGCACTGCTGAAAAGTCCAAGTCCTCAGTCTCCTCCAAGACCTAAGTCAAACTCTTAGCTGTGAGCCCCTGTACAAATGAAAGTTAAACACTTCCAGCATTCAATAGCACAAGATAAACATTTTCATTCCAAAAGGTACAAACAGGGGGATACAAAGGACTGGGACCAAAGCAAGTCCAAAATCCAGCAGGGCTAACATTAAGTCCTGTAGCTCCATGTGCAGCATCTAAGGCAATCTGTGGCAAATTGTGAGCATCAAAGGGCTTAGGTGACTCTACCTCTGAGGCACTGCTGTTGGTTGTAGCTCTCATGGCTTCTCTCTTGTGCCCACTTTGCTCCTTCCTTGCGGGTTTCCTCAGGTGATCTATGTTCCTGGCTTTTCCAAATTTTTGGGGTTCCCTCTGCACCTTTGGCTTCACCCTCACAGCTTCACACACTGCCTTCTCACAGGCACATTGCTGGCTCCCAGGCCTCTTTAAATTGTGGTGGAAACCTTCTTAACTCCACAACTTTTGCATTTTGCATGCATCTAAAATCAGCACCATATGGATGATGCCAAGATTGGCTGCCAACTGGAGCAGTAGCCAGGCTTCCTTCTCTCTTGGCTGGAGGGGTCATGTGCCTGGATTGCTGCACACTCTGAATCCAATTCTGAGGAACAACTTCTCTATGCTGCCACCATTCTGGGACCTGGTGTGGCCACTGCCATTCTGGAATATGGCACTCTGTGGATTTCTTCTCAAAACAAAGTCTTTCACGTTTACAGTTTTGTGATTGCAAGGGTGGAGACTTGCTGATCTTGTGATGCCTTCAGGCCATCTTTTCTATTCTCCTGTTTCCTCTCAACAGTCGAGATCTCTTCTGCTCGATCTTTGAAGTCCACAGCTTTACTCGAGCTTCCTGTCTGGCCATACTTATAACATTTTAAATCATTCTGCTGGGCTCTTTGCTCTTGATTCACAATATAAATTAGGCTAAAAGCCCCCAACAATAGCCATGCCACAGCCTCAACATTCAACTGCCTTGGAATTTCTTTTGCTAGTTTAATTATTCCACCACCCTTAATCTCAGTCTCTGGCAAAGTCTCTGGGCACAAGCAAAATGCAGACAAACTTTCTGCCAAGCCATAACACACATCATCTGGACTCCAACAACCAATGCAGTCTTTCTTCCCATCAGAAACTTCCAAAGCCTTGTCTGTATCAGCAGGATTTCTATCAGTCTTCTGTTCTTCTGAGCTCTGAACAGAATCTCCCACACAGGACAGCTGAAGGCATTCCAGCTCTACTCTTCCAGGTGACATCCCTGAACCTTTCCAAACTCTTCCCACAAGCCATCCCAAAGGCTCTTGAACCACGTAGTTGGGTATAGTCACAGCAATGACCCCACTCCTGATATCAAATTCTGTCTTGGTTACTTTTCTCTTGTTGCTGAGACAAAATACCCAATGTCCAAAATTAAGGAAGGAAAGGTTTATTTAGTTTACAGTTTGTGGAGATTATGGAGGTTTCAGTTCATAATCAGCTGGCTCCAAAGCAAGGGGACATGGCACAGGGTCAACTGTTCAAGGCAGAAGAAGACGCAAAGCAACAAGAGCGAAAGATGAGGGGGAAAAGGCAAACCTCTTTTCCTCCCTTGTACTATATGCAGGCTAACTGCTCACAACAATTCTGTACCCTGCTCTTGCACAGGCTCAGGATGTACACAAAGTGAGGCCCTCCCTCCCCCGCACTGAACCACTTAGTTAAACTTACAGATTTGTCAAGTTGATACAATGTATCAACTATAACAATGACTGAGGCCATGAACTCTGACATGGGATTTTGTGGGGTTATACTGTACCTCAATCATTTTAAAGGACCTGCCCCCCAATGACTTCTCAATAGGACCCAATTCATAGAGGTACCACAACCCCTCCCAGCCCCACCACTGTGGAGACCAGGGCTCTAACACACATTCTTTGCAGGGAACACTCAAAGCATATCCACACCACAGCAAATAGATACATTGCCATGAGTGGGACCCATAACTATGAGGAAACACTTGGTAACAAGGGTAAGGAGGCTAGTAGGTATTATGTCATGGGACAATAGAAACAAGACAGAGGGTAAGGTAGCAGTTTGCAGACAAGGGGAGGCCCTCAGGCTGTTGTGGACATGGTGGATCTTATGCTTCACATTGTACAATTTTGTAAAAACCTCAATTGTTTTTTTTTTTTTTCTGGTACTGGGAATTGAACTCATGACTTTGTGCTTGCCAGACAGGTACTGTGCTGCTGAGCTAAACCTCCAACCCCTGTTTTTTTCTTTTTTCTTTTTTTTTTTTTCAGAAATATTTCCTAACCTTCTGGTTCTATCATTGTCTTCAGTCTTATGTTTATTGTTTCACATTATTGCCACCTACAAGCAGGAGAGAGAAGTGTCAAAGCTTTTCAATGTTTGTCTAATCTTATCAAGTACCAGGTACCTGCTCCATCATTACCTGCCCTACACTGCCTGCTTTTTTGATCTCAAGGCCTAGGTCACTCCCTTGATCACCAAGGTGCCTTGGTGTGGACCTTCTCAGAGACAACAACTTACTTCTATTACAAACATTACTCTGAGTACTATAGCATGAGTCTTTGGAGATGAAGGTGGTAAATCCCTGGAGTATCTGACTCAACTCAGGTCTTTATTTTTTATTATAACTAAAGTCATCTCAAGGTTATAGTTAAAAACTGGATGTAGTGGCACATGGTTGTAATTCTAGCTACTTCCAGAGGCTGAAGCAAGAGGATTGCTTGAGTTCAGGAGCTGAAGGCCAGCCTGGACAAAATAGTGAGACTCTCATCTCAAAAATATTAGATAAGTTTTAAAATATGAATACTATTGGGAGAGTGCTATGGACTGAATGTCTATTTGCATCCCCCCGAAATGCGTATGCTCAAACTTTAACACTCAATATTTGGAGCTGGAGCCTTTGGGAATAATTAGGGGCACTGATGATGAGATTACTGCCCTTAAAAGAGACACCAGAGAGCCCACATTCTCTCTGTGTGAGAAAGTACCAAGAGATTACATGAGCCGCAGCAGGGAGGTGTCTGCCTACACCCTAGGAGGAGAGTGCTCCCCGGGCACCAAATCTGCCGGCACCTCGATCTGGTAGTTTCCATCCTCCAGACCCATAAGAAATAAGGTTCGGTTGCTTAAACCACCTAGTTTTTGACATTTTTTGGTGCCACAAGCTGACCACTATGGAGAGGATACATTCACTGAAATTTTCAGTAAGGTACAACCACATTAACTAGACGTATCATTTGTAAAGCAAGTTTTAGATTTTGATGCCTAGAATTCAAACAAGAGCCTTACAGTGAGGAAAAGGGCTGGAAGAAGATTGTGAAACAAAGAGTAGAGAAACTAAAGACAAATACTCTGTCTCTCAAAAATTGGCTCAGGGCTGGTACCCACTCTTGGCATCTTATTGAGGTGTGGCATAGTGTGGGGCCCAAAAAAAAAAAAAAAGAATGGTCCAATAAAGAAATGACTCATTTCTGTTAGGAATGGTATGTTTCTCAAATTTAATCCTCTTGATTCTGTTGGGTTAACATGTATTCTTTTTTTCTCAGATCTGCTTTATTATAAGATGTTACCCTTAGTTTTCTCCTTCATAAATTATTTGGCATTACTCTGTAATCTGTTTCTCACGATGTTTCTCAATTTCATTCAAAAGATTTTCCTGCCTACCTAGCCCTGGTTTCTAGCTTTCATAAAAAGACAGGCTGGATGCTAGTCAGATGCTTGTGCTTGCTTAATCTACTGTGAAATAATATTGTTGATACTTGGGTACTATCTTTTTAAAGAGTAAATTTGATTCTCCCTGGAGCTTACTATTTTTCTCATAAGCAGTAACACTACAGCAGTTTAAAGTATTCAAAGGACAGCAGAGACATCCACGGAATTTTTAGACAATGCACAAAGCACTTTATAGATTAAATCACCCCTCTGAATTACCTTCAGGAGGAAAATAGGAGCCTTTTGTTGGAGACCAGAGATTCCAGACTTCGGCACATCTAACTTTCCAAAGCAGACATCGCCACTTAAGGCCTTTGTTTAAGGCTGCACATGAAATGCAAGAAATTCCCAAAGGAATTTCTCAATGAAAATTGCAAAGAAACAGATTTCTGCCTTGGCATCTACAAGATGACTTTTAAAAGACTCACGCTGTGTAAAGATTGTGAGTTAAAGACCTATTTTCCTCCCTCCACATATTTATTCTGCAACGTCTCATGCTGTACCTGCAAGAGGGCATTTTCCAACAGGAAGTGGTCCTCATTTGTGTGGTGGTCAGAGGTCATTCCTCACTGATAGCACGTTTAGGAAAGGACTTTTGTGTTGGTATTCTAGGTATTGATTTAGTTAAAAGTTATTTACTGAGCATTTCTCAGCAAAGTGCATGGAGAGCATGAAGCATTGTCTTGCCCATGAAGAAGCTTCTATCTGGTGACAGAGACAGACGTGCATGTATAATATAAATCTATACATAGAGAAAGTTGGCAACTGCACTCAGTAGAAAGTATGTAAATGAGGCTCAGTCTGGAACAAGGTGAGCCTCAGACTGCAAACTGAAATGCAAGACTTAAAGTCTCCTGCTGGTGGATGCAGCCGTGTCTGACAGGCACTGTTTCCATCTTAGGAGAATTTTTTCTGCACTCACAAAGTGGATTTTAATCCTCATCTCCTCTTGCAAATTGCCCAGGCAACAGTTGGGGTTGTAAGTCTGCCTGGACGGGAAGCCCACGAAGTACTCCCAGCAGAACGCTCATTTCCTTCTCCTTCCTTCCCCAGGAACGGGGCCTTCTCAGCATGGTGATCAAACATGAGCAGGTCTGTTGCCTCCTCTGCTCCTCCTGAAGCTAATGAGGTGAAAAACAAGACCTAAATTCATTACAGGCAGAAGCGGAGCTGTCTACTATAGTTTGTGAGTGTGTATCTGGGACCACCCTGTGTGGCAGCGCATTTCACCACAGCGTGGTCCGGGTGGATGTTTTTGGTAGCTGGTAGATCAGGAGCCTCTGGGCCTTTTGCTGATGCTCTGGTTCCTGCTCCACACAAGGTCGCTGGGCTCTGTCCAGGCCCTGGACCCCAGCTGCCCACACACCACCTGCACTGCCACTGCTGCAGGGAGGTGCTGCCCAGAAAGCTGGTGCCAGGAGAGCCAGGGGGAAGCGTTAGGGAGCAGAATCAGTTTACAGATTATTTTCTATGTTGGTCTGGCAGGTCGATTTAGGTTACTATTACAATATGTGTGGGGAGCAGAGAGAGAGAGAGGGGAGGGAGGAAGTGAAGAGAAAAGCAGAGGGAGAGGTGGAGGAACGGTCCTTAGGGCCATTTAAATGATGTGATTGAAAAAGTGTTTACATTTCAGGAATATATTACAGAGAAATACACTACGCCACTAGTTCCCCTCGAAATACTCCTCTCTTAGGACACACTTATCCCATCATCCCTGCCACTTTCTGAAGTAGTTCTGGAAGTCCTTTTCCATAGGTGTCTTTAGTTACTTTGCTGTGGCTACCTTGACATCCTGAATTGATTCAAAACATGTATGATCGTTGTGCCCTTAGGAAAGAGCCAGAAATCACGTGGTGTCAGATCCAGTGATTAGACAAAGACACACCATAATGGTTTCAGGAGCCTACCTCTCCACTGCAGCTTTCATCATGCTGTTGATCACACCTTGTAAAGATATTCATGAAAGTGTTATGGTTTGTATGCAAATGTCCTCCCCAACCCTCATAAACTCATGGGAGAGGAGATTGGATTATGGGGGCATGATAATCACCCATGAATTAGTCGATGTGCAATGCTGGGAGGTGAAGCCTGGTTGGAGGAGGTGGTATCTTCCAGGCAGAGCTGGCTTTGGGGTTTCTAGTCTGTTGCAAGATCCTACCTTGTCAGCTTACTGGGGATGAGAAGGTGCTGCCCACTTGACCCAGCCCTTGGCTTTTGCACTGGTCTGAAGTATTTTTTTATGACTCTTAGGCAATCTCAGTCTTGGAATACCAGAAAGAACAGCTGGTTAGAACAATTACGTCACTTTGGCTAAAGTGGTACAATCAGCAATAACAATCGCATCAAACACAGCCTAGAAAATGACAAACTGAGGTAACCAGTAATAGGAGGGGCAGCCTGAACCTGCAGGCACACAGTGACTCCTTGCGCCCCCAGAGGTCTCCACAGAGAAGTGCACCACTAGAGGAGAGTGTTGGACGCAGCAGACTGCAGGGACGGGTGAGTTGTTCCCTATCAAACATACAAGACAGGGCAACTGACCAGGAGCCATCTGGAGAGAGAGAGGCCCACTGAGCTCAGGCCTCTGGGCAGATGCTGGCTCCACCTAGACGTTCCGAGTTGAGATCAAGCCCGCGAGGAGTATGGGGACTGCTGTGGAGAGGGCAGGTGTGGTTCCAGCCTCACAGCAGGGGGCCAGCCTGAATCTCCATGAAAATAGGGACACAGGCTGTCAGGGATTATCCAGTACCCCACCGTGGAGCTGCTGCTGGCTTGCTGGAGGCTGTCTCTCCACATTATCTACTCGCGGCAGCAGAGACACACCTTGAAGTGGACCTTTTTTCGTTTTTAATTTTCTTTTTCTTTTTCTTTATTTTCTTTTGTTTTGTTTGTTTGTTTGCTTTTTCTTCATTGCTTCTTCTTGTTTCCACATCGGTGTGAACAGTTTCTAGTTCTTTGTTGTTGTTGCCCTGTTGTTGTCTTTAGTTTTTCCTTCTCTTTCCCTCCTGTCTTCTGCACCAGTTTCCCAGTTTGTGCGATCCTCCCTTACTTGTGTGATCCTCTAGCCTTACTTCTAATCTCCTCCTTTTCTTCTATTTTTCTATTTTCCCCTCAACCCCTTTTAAATTTTCTCGCCTGAGGGTAAAATTGGCACCTTGAGGACTTACTGCATACAATTTTCTGGTGCATTTTAGATTTTGTTATATAACCACAAATCTAGTTCATACAATTAAAGGTGGCTGCAGTGGACATCCATTGACCATCTTTATGTATGATCACAAGGACATATGATAGATATACTAAACACAGAATTTAGAGATATCACAAATATACTAATGTTCCTTTCTGTCCTAGCTACTTTTCTCATTGCTGAGACAAAATACCCAACTCTCTCTCTCTCTTTTTTTTTTTTTCCAGTACCGGGAATTGAACTCATGACCTTGCGCTTGCCAGGCGGGTGCTGTGCTGCTGGGCTAAGTCCCCAGCCCCAAAATACCCAACTCTCAAAGCTAAAGGAGAAATGGTTTATTCGGGCTCACATTTTGTAGAGATTCCAGTCTATAGTTGAATGGCTCCAAGGCAAGGTGGCATGGCAGAAGAGAAACAGTTTATGGTGGGTAGAAGGCAGGCAAAGAATGAAGAAGCAAGCAGCAAGGGACAAGCAGGGACAATAGCAACCCTCTTTCTGTCCCTTATGTTCTATTCAGGGGCAGGTAGTACTCATACCCAGGTTCAGGCACCCTTAAGGCTAGCATTGCACCACGAATCAGTGTCAGCATCACACAGTCATCTCTTAAATACTCCACCTATGACCCTATGAGGCTTTGGGGGACATCTGGATACAAACCATAAGAGTTTCCAAAGTGGCTGTTCCAATTCTCAGTCTCCATGAGTTCTGATTCCTCTTTGGCCCCTGACCAACGCTTGGTTTAAGACTTTGGCCAGCTGATGGGTAAGGAATAATATTTTCTCATTTTTAGCTGCATTGCAGTATTAGTGAGGGCGAGTGTCTTTTCAAATACTTATTAGCCACTTACATTTTCTTCTTCTCTGAACTAGCTATTCACTATGCTTTGCCACTTTCTCCCTAAATGAATGAGAGGATTAATTTGCTGAATGCGTATGCAACTTTTGAATATTAATCTGTGGCTAGTTATATATGTAATAATTAATTACCTTTTATCTTTCTCATAGATATCTTTCTCTTGTGCTGACATTAAATAACAAATATACAGAAGCTAAAATGTAATAAAATTTGTCATGTCTTTGGTGGGCTGATATTTCCTTTCTGTCTTAAGTAATATTTCCTTATTCCAAGATCAGAAAGACATTTTCCAATATTTTCTTCTGGTTTTCAATATTTTACTTTTCACACTTTGATGTTGAAGTGCATTTGGAATTTACTTCTATGTAAAGAATGGAATAGATTTCTTTTTCCTTTGGAGGACAACCAATTCTTCCAGTATAGGCAGTTATTTGTACACAATAGGATTGTATTGGAAATACTGTGAGTAAAATGTGAGGCATTTAAGCTTTTTCACTTTTACTAAAGCAGTTCAGACTTTGCATCAAAGGTGGCTGAAAACTTGTGGACTGTAGAAAAAAACTGTCAGATTTCTCTCAGGAAGTAAAAGAAGTATTGCTAACAAATTAGCAGTTTATGCTTTTCCTATTCATTTTTTCAGTTTTGTTTTTCATTAGTACACATTTACAGTACGTAGCAGCTATGTTCCTTGTGGGGAGTTGATACATAACACATCCTAACTCTTTTTCATCCTCTCCCCCTCCATATCTTGGTTTCCTTCTCCTTTGAAAAAGAGCTCTGTCCCTTTTTCTTTTTTTTTTTTTTTTTTTGGTTTTTCTCTGGTACCAGGAACCGAACTCATGACCTTGCGCTTGCCAGGCAAGCGCTTTGCCACTGAGCTAAATCCCCAGCCCCCCTTTTTCATATTATATATCTTTTATCTCGGTCTTTGTTCATATTTGGGTTTCCCATGTAAGATAAACCATGTGATTTTAAAGCTTATGTGTGTGATACATGTTGGTGGGAATGTAAAATAGTGCAGTCATTATGGAAATCTAAAAACTAAAAATAGAAATTTCACATGACCCAGCTATTCCCTTCTAGCTATCTTCCCAAAGGAGTTAATGACATCATATTACAGTGATACATGCACACTCATGTTTAAGGCAGTACAATTCTCCTTGATTTTTAATGCTACCTCTATAGTTTTTATTTGGTTCCATAGTTTTGTTTATTGTTGCATTTTGGTGCAACACTTTTCAAGTTAAGAAAGATTTTGTCTATGTCCAAGTAGTTCAACTTTTTACAGATCATGAATTTTGTTTGAAATTGTGTATCAGAATAATGACACATCTTCTAAGATGCCTATAAAATTTTTCTCCCTTTACCTATTAATGAGTTGGTTCACATTGCTATATTTTTCTCAGGTTACTTTTGTTGAGATAAACCCAACTTGGTGAATTACAAACTGATCTATGTAACCTTGGCCATGCACAATTTTTAGCTACTGCTTGAGAGGAAATCATAATCCCTGCAAAGTTTGAAGAGGCGGGGTTGGCTTTTACCCCACAATCTCCATAATAAGAATGATGGAAGCCATTCTCAAACAAATTCTGCTACACATAGCAACATTTCCTAAGCAAATACTGATTAAAAAGTATACATAAATCTATTCATATAGACTGTTCTAAGAAATACTTATGAGACAAATTCTATTATTACTACCATTTCACACTCAAGGAAACCAACACATATTGAAATTGAATGACATGGCAGGATACTCCCTGTACACATTCACCCCAAAGGAACGGGCAAAGCAGCTTGAACCCAGGAAATCTGACTCCATGCTACACCGTACAGTGCTGTCCATAACTTGTCCCAGCAGAAACTTACCCACCTAAACCAGCATCCTGGCAGACTTATTGCCATCTGATATAGTTCTAAGGGTTCTAGTTTTAAAAGGCAGCAATATTTAACAGGGAGTGAAATAAGCTTTATAGATTTACTAAAAAATCTTGTAAAAAAGGCATAATTATGAGCATTACCTTTCAAAACAATTGAATACTTAAGCAGGTAGAATTTGACATAATGGGTGGTTAAACCTTACGCAACCTTCAAAATTTCCTGGAATTTCAAAGTTTTACTTTGACTGTACATTCTTGTTTGCACTAAATGTAAACGCTTTTAAAATCTATTTAAAGTTTTCTTTTCTTGCTTCCTGCTGGCCCGAGCAGGTCAAAGCATGTTACATAAACTCAAAGAAAAACATTTCTCAATTCAAATTTACTTATTGTGGACTGTGTAATTTAAGGGAGAGTGAGCAGATAGATCCTGTTGCATGTCTGACAATGATTGTGGTTATTAACAGATAGGACAGAGAGTGTGCTCTAGATAGCTGTCATCACTTATGGCTTTAAAGCCAGAGCGAAGATAATATTAATCCACAGTCAGATCAGTTCAGAAAATAAAGAGGAAAGCTACTCAGATCCGAATGCCTACAGTTAGACAAGTCCTCAGGGATTGCTCTATGAGTCTGCTTACCCCATAGACAGATTCATGTGGACCCAATCACAGAGTAAGGGTGTGCTTGTCTCACAGAATCAGCTACTGGTGACGAAAACATGGGCTCATTATCACCCATGTACCTCTGCTTTCTTCTTTTTCAAAAGATGAGGGGATTCTGCTAATAGTACACTTCAGGGCCTATCTAATAAATTTGGTTAGATAGAGGTTGGTTAGGAGCCAACCTCTGAGAGGTATGGAGTATAGCTCAGTGACTGAATGTGTGCTTAGTATATGCCAGGCCCTGGGCTCAACACCCCAAACCCAAAACAAGATAGACCCTAAACTCTGGGTACGATCTAGGCCAGGGCTTGGCATTTGAGAGCTGATGTTTCTCTGTCGTGGGGAACTGTTTTTTTCACTGTGGGATGTTCAACATCACCCCTGGCCTCTCCCCACTAGGTAAGAGTGACAGCTGGCCGCATGCCCCAGGTGAAACAGAGAACATTTGCAGGTATTGCAAATATATCGTAAGGAACATAAGCAGCCCTGGTTGTGAGAACCACTGATCTAAATCAATTTACTCTCTCTCTCTCCCTCCCTCCCCCTTCATCACTGTCACTAAGGACAAGGTCATGCTTTGAAGACTTTAGAAATAATGATTAAAAGTGACATTGTTAATGTTTTCCTTTTTTCTCAAGATGAAACAAAGTCAGCTCATAATAGGTACCTTCACTCACCTGCTGGCCCCAAGGCTCAGATTTGGAAGGATTGCTTGAGACCCTGCACGCTAAGCACCTAATGGTGTAAATGAGGCTCATGAAACAATATACTCTGATACATTCCAAAAGAGAAGGGATAAAATAATGGCTTAAAGGGCTTGAAAAGGGAAAGAGTGAATTATTTAAGAAAGATTCTTGTTAGTAATACCACCAAAGGAAACAAATTTATAAGTAGGTAAGAACATAGCCATGTACTTACAAAAGCTCACTAAATATTCACTGAAGTCCTCATTGGACGTTCATAAGCGTTTCATTAGTTTACACTGTCAACCCAGTAACTCCACTTGCTAGTGTTTGTTTTACTATAAGTAAGGGCAGCTAGATAAAGAAATAAATAAATAATATAGTGGATTCGTTGAACTGAATTCTAAGGAGAGAGTCCAGGTATACACCAGTACAATGGAATACTATGGAGTACTAGAGAGGATTTCTGTCTGGTAGAGGAAGGTGAGTCACTATAAAAACAATGCACATATTTAATTTGTGGGCATTTTGTTTATTAACAGGAGAGGCACGTTCGTGTATTGAGTGATGTACGCATGATGTTTGGTGTTTTAAATGTATTAAACAAGCATCGTTGTTTAGGAAGAGGAGTATGTCGTGTTTCTACAAGGGTTCAATAAAGACAGAATGTGTGCTTTTGCTGGACACTATGCTAGCTGTTGGGTCTAGAAGGCTTGTAGCGAATGTAGTTGCTATGGCCAGAGAAAAGTAACATTTCATTAACTTGTCCTCAGACATGTGTTTGCAGGGATACATGTGGCAGGGTAATATTGCAGCAAGTTCTTTCTGCAATTTTCAGATGCTGAATGCTTAATACACTATCACGGTAAAGAAGTCTATCACGTTCAGGCTTCTAGGACACAAAGTTAGGTTTACAGGAACTACAGCTAAGGAGGCAAAAAACTTAACTTGCCCGTAGAACTTCATAATAGGAATAACTCATCCAAATTTTAACTTAAAGTGATGGTGTGATGTGGGAAGGATGGCCTTTTAGGAAGTCAGAATAAAGATGACTCTGACATTTACCTATTTTGAACTTCTCTGAACTTCCATAGCCTTATCTAAGATAAATAACGTTATCCTCCCCCTCATGATCATCATTATTGCCTTTGGCATCTCCGTTCCAGGCTCCATGAGTTAAAATGTAGGAAAATGCTTTGCGTACTATTAAGAATAATACAAACTCTACAATAGCAGCAATGATATTATAGAGGTCACTTTTCTTTTAAATACACCTACACACCAAGCACATACAATTACTTTATATCTTAATTTTGATTGTGAAAACTTATGAGAAACCTGAGTAGATTTCTCTGTACTTTAGTATTTCATTGTGAAAGTGGCAAAATGAGAAATGCATAAAATTCTCCAAGGAAAATCATGGTTCAGGAATAACTTCAGTCTTCACCCTTGAAAGCACTCTCTGAGGCTCATCGTGCAGAACAACACCTGGCTTTGGAACCGGACCTGTGCTTCGAGAAACAGTGTCATTAAGGGCAGAAGAGTTTCGCTCAGAGGAAATAGATCAATTTTCTCTGAAGGATTTTTTTTATACGGCCGATCAGAGCAGTGTGGCTCTTACTCAGTCCCACCTCCAGGGTGGAAATATCCAAAAGAACGTAAGTGTTCCCAGGGCCACCTAAGACCAGCTCTTGTCACCAGCAGCAACAGTGAGAGGAAAGAGGTGCCTATCATACGCCAGCCCTGGACTGGGATGAACTTGCAGCTACACTCTGCTCTCTATTCAGTATGTGTTTACATAGGCCCCTCTATATTCCTAGATACTCCTTGCCTGTGTGTGGGATTTTAATCCCATTTTGGCAAATGGTCCTGCAGATTGCCTGTGATGTGCAGTTTTTCAAAACCCCAAGGACTGAGAGAACAGCCACAGGAGTCAAATAATCATAGAGTAGCTTTAAACAAAATGATTACAAAACAAACAAATCCTTACATCAAAGCCATAGAAAAGATTAAACATTAAATGAACTGGCTGCGCAGTGAGAGAGAATCTCAGAAACTCCTAATAGTACTTAACTTTGATGAAAATGAGAATTATCTCTGTTGGCTGAAGTAAAGTCTTGAGCAAGAGTCTTCACGCTGTTTTGGCAACACTAATTTCAGTCCACAGGTAATAAATCACCTTTTGCTTCTTTTGAAGGAGGCGAGAATGCCCTGTACTACCTGCAGTGACTCTGGAGGAACTTTCTGGAAACCTTGAGTGAAATAAAATGTTGTTTGCTGGAACTTTCCAATAAGAAACTTCATAACCTTTAAATATCATCATCATTAAAGTGAAACACAATGAATCTCCCCACTGAAGTGTGACATCTATCTATTTTGTCACTCAGAAATAATAAACTCAAAGACAAGAAATTTCAGTTTTACAAATTTTTCTCCTGTGATGGATACTTTCTATAAACACACACATGCACATATCTTTTTTTAGTACTGGAAATTGAACCTAGTGCATTTCCACTGAGCTACATGTCTAGCCCTCATTCTTTACAGTATTTATTTATTTATTTATTTATTTTTCAAGAAAAGGTCTTGCTAAGTCACTAAGTTGCCCAGGCTGGGCTCAAATTTGTGACCCTCCTATCCTGACCTCCCAGAATGCTGGGGTCACAGATGTGCACCACTTCTGGCTACATGCACTCACTAAGCACTCCGATTCATATTGTGCTCTGATAAGTACATGAAACCACCTGCACCAGTCTGCACCGGGTCTTAGCCTTGTTTCATAATTTCCATTTCATAGATGAGCTGAGTGAGTCCTAGAACAGTCAACTACCTGCCCCCATGGCCCTGTTAGTCTTCAGTGGAAGAATTTATTGAGAGAGACAGCTCCTGAGAGAGAGGAGGGGAACTGAAAGAGGGTTGCTAAGAAGCCCATTTCTCAGAGGAACTTTCACAGAGCAAAATCATGAGGTGGGTACAGTGTGGGTCAAGATGATGGTTCCTACAGCAACAGAAACACTAAAATGACACGTACAATTTGGAGGCAGATCTATTTAATGTCGAAGGGCACTGACAAGGAATCAGTTATTCTTCAGCATGTCAGGCCCTGATCCTTTGGGGGCTTATGTGGGGTGAACAAGCAGGGAGTACAGAAGCAGAGTGTTTGGCAATCTGTGGTTCTTACAATGTGCATCATAGCGATCAGCTGTGCATCACAGTGGCTAGTCATTTCTGGCAGACAGTAGTAACAGGAACTGTAACAGGAACTCTTACCTGGGCAGGTGAAGTATACTGGCTGGGAGGGGCGTTTTCTGCTATGTGATCAATCAGTAAGGTTACAAATATAGCTGCTTAGGTAACATTGACCAATGAGGAAGCAGGTTAAGTAGCAAGAGTAGATGGAAAGAAAAAAGACTTTTTAGGAAGGGATGGATCAGGAGGTCTTGGTCACCTCTAGACTTTATTGGACGATGTGGTATCACTTATCTTATCCCTTGTGGAGGCATGTAGGCCTAGCCATTCTGTCTTTCTCTTGAACCCTGGCCTTAAGAGGCATGCCTCCTGCCATAGTTGTAAGGTGTTCTCATCCTCTGCACTGACTATGTCAAGGGCCTACTCCTGTGTGACTGCCTATAATATTTCTACCTAACTTATCTGTCTGTAACCTATCTAACTAAGCTTGTCTTACCCTGTAAGAGGGTACTCTGAAAAGGTACCCTCAACTGCCAGGAAAGGGCAAGGAGCAATGACCATTCTGGCTACTTCTAGCTGAAGGGGGTCATAGTTGTGATTAGCAATCAGAGATGTTCTCCAGAGAGTTAATCAAAAGGCCCTGGATAGAGACCAGGCATTTTCATCTTGGGTAGGGGTATATCTTTAAGTTTGGAGGAGACAAGGTCAAAGAAGCAGATAAATATACATGGACCAAATAATAAGATCAACAAGACTATTATGGATACAACTAACAAATGTTTCCACCAGGAAGAGCCAGTCATAACCTCCTACAAAGAGGGTAAGGAGAAAGTCCAGGGAACTTCAGAATCCAACATGGCATTAACCTGTTATTTAATATATTAGACAGCCTTCAAGATATTAGTGAAGAATTAGGCATGTATACACAACAGCTTGCCTCATTGATTTTGATTCTTCATTTAGAAGAGAGAGACTGGTCGAGGTGTCATTTAAGGCTCACGGAGCATAGCTGGCCAAGGCTTTGATGTGCTGTGTAACATCCTCTAATCCTAGGGAAGGGACACAGATAGAACCCAAATGACCACACCAGTGAGACACACTCTTACACCATAGATGTCATGGATGGGGTGAATTTGTAGGTTTGTTGATATTTTTGACACTCATGCCTTGTAACCACACAAATCCCAGAGTGCACCCCATCGCTCTAGGGGGTACCCAGGGCCATAAATTGGTTCCACAGGACCAGTGAGTGCCACTGGGGGCTTCCCATCTAATTCTAGGGCAGTTAAACCAGTCTGATGTAAACCAGTCTTCAACCTGTAAAGTTGTAGTGTGTATGCACTGCTTGAGGGTTGTCTATCCCAACTCTTTAGTAGAGTTAGGCCAGTAAGAATATGAGTGATTTTTTTGTTTTCAACATAAAGGCCCTTTCTACTAAGTTGTCGTGTAGTTGGAGTTAATGACATATAATGATCCCGTATCTGAAAGTAGCCATTTGATAGCAAGGATTGTTGCATCTCATGATAGAACCCTTACTATTACTTAATAAGGGTTCTCCTAGAGTCTGTAGAGAGCCTTTAGTGACATTTTCTTTTGTCTTTTTGAGACAGGGTTTTACTATGCAGTTCAGGCTGGCCTTGAGCTCACTCTGTAGCCCAGGATGGTCTCAAACTTGCAATGATCCTCCTGCCTCAGCCTCCTGAGTGCTGGGATTACAGACCTGTGCCAACATGTCTGGCCTTTAGTGACATTTTTATTAAAAAACCCAATTATGTCCAGGATCATTAAGGGTGAAGTTTATAGTCGACTCAGTTACCTTGTAATGGTGGGCCAAATGTGAGCTCTTTGAGTCTTCTCATTTTAGCCATCTTCTTGAAGTAGGGACACCCACTAAGGAAGTTGTTGCGATGACTCTCATATTCCTGTGCCCACACTAGAAAGGAATTTTACTCTCTTTTTTATAGTAATTAGTAAAAGGGGTTTGTTTAGATTACATCTTTGATTACTTAGCTGAAGATTTTGGTTTTATTGAACGTGAACTTTAAGTCTTCTATGCATTTACAGGAGTATCTGTATGGTTGCTCACACTCAGCAACTGTCTCTGGCTCCCAGGGCTTGAGCTAGGTGTGGTGTACCCAGGAGTCCAGGCCTGCTACCTTGGCAGCTGATGGAGTGGACAGGATCATGGCATATGGTCCTTCCCAAGGTGGTCCTAGGGAAGGGGATGATGAGGGAGGAGCCTTTCTAGTACTAAATATCCTGGGAATGATATGGGAATTCCTTTCCCTTTAGCCTGAGTTTCCATTTGCTATTGCAGAACCTGTTAAAATTTAGCCCAGTAAGGCATCTGTTTCTCTATTGAAGAGAAAATAATTAGTGAGAAAAGGGCATCTAGAAAGCATTTCAGATGGGCTGAGGCCTAGAATTTCAGGTCTATTTCTTACTTTGATAGGATAAGGTAGTAAGTGAGGCCACTGTAGGTGGATTTCCAGAGTCATTTTGCAAAGACGTCTCTTTAGGGTCTCATTCTTTTTTTTTTTTTTAACTTTTCCTGATGATTGTGGCCTCCATGCATGAGGAAGGTGATAGAGAATGCCCAGTGCCTGAGAGACACCCTGTGTGACTGTTGCTTGAAAAGAAAGCCCATTATCATTCTGCAGGCTTGTAGGAAGTTGAAATCCTGGGGATGATTTCTGAGACCAAAACCTGTACCTCTTGTGCTTTTTTTGTTCTACAAGGAAAGGCCCCAACCCAGTTTGTGAAAGCATCTACTTGGACCAATAGGTATTAGACAGCACCTTTCTCTTTGGCATACATAGCTGCCAATCTTTTCCAAAGTATTTAACATCTCAAATTCAAAGACATGACTGTTTGCAGTCATGTCTTTCAGCCTGTATATCTGGAGAGAGTTATGATCTGGTTAAGAGAATCTTCTTTTGGCAGAGCTCACATGTCTTAACTATCTGTTATCTTGTCTGAGAAAGTCCCTTTCTTATGAGTAACTCTGAGGCCTTCTGGTGTGTCTTGTCTCTCCCCAAGTGAAAAGTTTGATATAAAGCTTAATAATTTTCCATGGCTTAGCACAAGGAAGAAACAATTTACCATTACCTGATTGTAACTATCCTGATGGAAGGAAAAGACCTTGATGAGAGAGACAGCCCATTTGACTTTTGACTGAGAGTATTTGGGTGGAGTGTGAGCAAGGGCCCCACTCTCTGGGTCAGCAGGGCCTGCAGGGAGGGCTCTCAAGCAGCTTCTTTTGCAGCTGCACCAGCCAGTTGATTACCTACAGATATTTCATCTACTCCTTTTTGGTGCCTCTATAGTGGATTACTGCCACTTTGGAGGGCATACAGACAGATGATGATAAAAGTTCATCTAATTCCTTATGATACTTTATGTGAGCTCCATTGGCTATTAGATAGTTTCTTTGTTTGTATATGGCTGTAGGAGCATGCAGCAGTAGGAAAGCATACTTTGACACAGTATAAATATTGACTTTCTGTCCTTTACTGAGTTGTCAGGCCCTTGTCAGAGCTAAGAGTTCTGCTAGCTAGCATTAGTCTCAGGGGCAAGTGAGGACCTTTCAAGTGTCTGACGTAGAGTCACTACTGCACACCCCTCTTTCTTGTCCCATTTTCCATGAAGGAGCTACCATCGCAGAAGATCAAATCAACGTCTGCAAGGCATGTGTCTAACAGGTTTTTCTGGCTTCATACATGTGGAGAATTACCTGTTTGCAGTCATGTCTTTCAGCCTCAATGTTCTCTTTTTCTGGTAGAAAGATGGCAGGTTTAAGGAGGAATGTGTCTTTATTTGAATGGCCGGTCCTTCTAGAAGTAGAGCCTGGTACTTAAGAAGTTGGTTGTCTGATAGCCAGAGGCTCCCTTTGGAAGAAAGAAGTCCTGCCACATAGTGAGGTGGATATATAGGGAAATCTTTGCCTAAAGCCAGCTTGGATGCCTCTGGTACTGCAGCTACAGCTCTAAGGCACACAGGCCATCCCTTTGCTACAATGTCTAATTCACGACTCAGACACCCAAGAGATTTTGAGCAGGTCCTTGATCCTGTCTAAGCACTCCCAAAGCCACTCCCCAGCTTTCATCACATAGAGACTGGATGTTGTCCTGTCAGTAGGTTCAGTTGTGGGGCTTTTAGAAATGCTTCTTTCAGCTTCTGGAATGTAGTTTGGGGATCAGGTTCCCAGGTTAAAATATAGATATCTGCCTTTTGGGCTTCTTTTAGAAGCTAATAGTGCAGTCATGTGATCTCACCATACTTGTTATCCAAAGGTGACAAAAGCCTGTAATTCCCAGAAACCCCCTTAGCTTTTTAGGGTCTTGGGCTGTCAGAAAGAAAGTATTGGTTTAAATCTCTCTTCTTCCAGTCTTTGGGTTCCCTCAGATATGATAAGGGCCAAATGTTTTACCTGAAGGATGCAAAGTTGTGCTATAGACCTACAGACCTTATAACCTGCCTGCTAGAAAATTCAGCAGAGCACAGGTGCCTTGGCTAGAGAGCTCTTCTGAGGGAGCACATAACAGTATATCATCTACATGATGTAGGACTGTGACTTGGGAAAATTCAAAACATGCCAAGTCATGGGAAAGCACTTGTCTCTGGAATCTTCAGGAAGCACAGTCTAAGTCACTGAGAGGCCAGGTCTTGAGGATTTTTCAAAGGCAAAGCGAAAGTGGGAATGTGTATGTACAGGACCACAAAAGAAGGCATCTTTTAAATATAACACTGAAAACCAACCAGCATCTTCTGGGATCTGAGAAAGGGGACTGCGAGGGTGAGGTACCACTGGGTGGATTGGCCCTACTGCCTCATTTACCATTCAAGGTCCTGTACCAGCCCCCACTCTCCATTGGGGTTTTGAATTCCCAAGACTGGAGTATTGCAGGGCCTGTTACAAGGTCTAAGGGGGTGTAGTCAGGCCTTAGAGGATATTGTCTCCAGTGAGGAATGGAGACATGGAATGGAGTATGGTTTTTGAGATATATTTGCACTGGGGCAGATTTTATTGCTCTTTATATCTTACCTTTAGTTGCTTATACTTCAGGATTTATTTCTGTCTCCACGAGGGGGAGGTAGCATATCTGAGTGCATGTACATTACAGTATTCAAACAAGAAAAGTTATCTCTCCCCAGGAGGGGAGCTAGACTTTCAGGCATAATAAAAAAGGAATAGGAGAAGAGAAAGCCATCCCAGTTACAGCCTAAGTCTTGTGAGAAGTAGCAAGTTACGTCCTCTCCAGGGACTCCTTTCACTGAAGTATGACTGCTGGAAAGAAGGCCAGGGTTGAAAAGAAGGACTGAGAGACACAGTGAGCTGGTGTCCAGAAATAAGCTGTTTTTTTCCCTGTATAGTCATGATTACCCAGGGCTTTTCCATGGAGATGACAGTCTGGCCAGAGGGAGAAGGCAGAGAGTGCCCAGGGGCCTTTAGTCCTGCTGGACCAGCTGGTAAGATGGGTCTTGTCCCTGGGACCTCCATCTCAGGGGGAAGTCTGACTTCCAGGGGTCACCTTTGTGGTCAGGACATGGATTGGGGCCTCTTGTCATTATGGTTCTTATCACAATCTCTCTTAAGGTGGTCTGGCTTTTTGCAGTGGTAGTAGGTGAGTTTAGCCATCGAGCTCTTCTTGGAGCCCCAAGAATCAGACTTAGAGTCTATTCCTGTGAAGGCCACAAGCGAGGCAGCCACTTTCTCTTGGTCTCTTTGTTTTCCCCCCTTGACCTCATTCTGGTCTCTATTGTAAAATACCGAGGAGGCAATTCTCACTAAAATGTCTCTAGAGAGTTCACTTGATACTTTAGTGAGAATTGCCTCCTTGGTGTTTTGTAATAGAGAAGAGAAAGAGGCCAAGGGGAGAAGACAGTGCTTCCTTCTGCATTCCATTTTGCCTCTGAGGGGTAGGCAGGCCATGCTTGGGTACAGGAAAACAGCTCTTTCTCAATATGTGAGGGTTGAACAATTTCCAGTGCTTAAGAATACATTTCATCTGCAAAACAAGGGGAAAATAGGCATCCCTTTCAATCCTACGTGGCCTCTGTATCCTCTCGAGGTATTCCCTGAGGTGAGCTGCTCCAGAGCAGGTGGCTGCTATCTGCAGAGTGGCCAGAGGCTAGGTCAGGTCAGACTGGCCACCCTCACCAGCACACACCCCTACCCTCTCTGGAAACTCACACTCCTAACTCTAGCATGCGTTTCCAAAAGCACAAGCTACAGTTGCCTCCAGCCATAACTTATGTTTACAGAAGGAAGAATTGCTAGCAAAGTTAAAGGAATAATCAAGAGACCTGAGCAACTGCTTTCCAGTTCTTTGAAAGAGAGTGAGGAGGAAAAAAATCAAAAGGCAAACTGGAACTGGTTGGAGCACTTCCCAGCCTGCAAAAGAGATCACCTCCAGAGACAGATAGAGGCAAGTAAGGGCTCAGAAAAATCTTGCCCTGGGCCCTAGGGTGAAGAGGTCTCCAAGACATTTATGCTCTTTGCCTAACCACCTAGGCAGTCTTCCTTACAAGCAAGACCAGGCTAAGTGTTATTCAAAATGTACCCTAAAATGTGTATTTCTCTATATCTGCAACACACTTATAAAGCTCACAGGTTAAAACTTACACCTACTGTCCAGCAATCACAGCTTACACATTAGTGTTAGCAAGTGCTCAATTCCTATGGGCTCAGTTTAAAAGGTTTTAGTTGTCAGATAGGAGCAAAAGGCTGAGACAGTTCAGCATTCCTCCCTCTCTAATCTTTGGCAGAAACATGGCTCCAGAAAAAGGAAAGTACAGAGTGACAGGAAAAGATCAGAAAGATGTCAGAAAAAGGAAGTCTTTTCTTCCCCTGCTTATGGTGAGTTATTGAGACAATTTCCCAATGAGCCATCACCTCATCCTGGAAAGGTGAGAATGGAGTATCTCAAGAGCTAAGATTGCCTCCTCATCAGAAGAAGATCAGACAGGAAAGGAAACTGGGGTAAAACAGGCTTAACATTCCTTCTAGAGCACAGAGGGGCAATTCACCCAGACTGTCCCACCGAAACCTGTCCTCCAAGCCCTAAGAATGGCCGCCAGCATATCGCCATTTAGCTGGCAGCTAGAGTCCCATCATTTATTAATAGGCATGTATGTTTCCTAAATGTGAATTAGATTTAATAGAAGATGCATTCTACAACATTCCATAAACTCACATTTCACTTAGTATCAAAGTCTACTAGGGGAACTCTAACATTACTTTTCCCTAGAGCTGCTGTCAGAGATAAGACAACAAACCACAAGAGTCAAAACAAGTCAGACAGCCCAAGCAAGGAGCACCAATAAATTCAGCAAATGCAGTATATATAAAATAGTAATACAAGAACTTGCCAGCAAAATAAATTCTCCCATCAAAGAAACATCATAATTTTCCTATGTCCTCAGTTTAATCTATCATTGTTTTAATGAAAAACAATGTGTGAAAAAAGACAGTGCATAAAAAATTCAAGGGATAAGCAACTGACAAATGAGAATGACAATTTTTGATTGCCTAAGCAAGTCATGATCCAGAATCCATGAAACAAAACCAAACTCTTATCTCCTTGCAGTTATCTTATCTGGGCCTCCAAATGATAGGGGGGAAATAATGTAGCTTCCAACCTGCTAGATGTTAGATATGCTCAAAATCAAAGAATGAATTCTAAGGAACATGGAAGTTAAGAGTAGGAAGAATTTATTGAGAGAGAGATCCCCGGAGAGGCAGGAGAGGACCTGAAAATAAGTTGCCAGGGAGCCCACTTCTCAGAGGAATTTTTAGAGAGTAAAACCATGAGATGGGTACAGAACCACAAGGTGGGTACAGTGTGGGTCAAGACTATGATCAATAAGATTACAAGTACAGTCACTTAGGTAATGTTGGGTCAGGTAGCAAGTGTATATGGAAGAACAAAGGTTTTTTAGGAAGTGATGGATCAGGAGGTCTCGGTCACTGACCAGGCTGACTGATGTCTATCTAGACTTTACTGGACCAGGTGATAGCTCCCTTAGGAAGGCATGTAAGCCTGGTCATTCTGTCTTTATTTTGAAACCTGGCCTTTGACAGCTGCACCTCCAGCCACAGTTGTAAGGTATTCTCATCTTCTGCACTGACTCCCATGAGGGCCTGTCTGACCACCTATAATATTTCTACATAATGTAGTGGTCTATAATACATTGAATATTGCTGAGTGCAAATACAAAGATGAAAACGAGACATTGTTATTTTCTGCAAAGAAGCTCAGTGGCACAGATGTGTAAATGCACACAGTACAGTTTGGTAAGTGCACAATGGTGGCACAATGAGGTGGTCTCCACGGCTGGTCAGCCTCTGAACTGTATTCTGAAGACCGAGTAGAAATTCATCAACAAATAAAGACAAACCTTAGACATTTTTCCTTGTGTCTTTCAGAAAGGATTTCAAGCCACTTGTTATGCATCTGTTTAATTTCCTCTTACCAGGGCCCAAATTAGACACATCCTTATCCAATCTGATCTTCTCTTATCATTTTATCGCACACACATGGTGCTCTTCTAATCTCTGAGGCTTTTTCAGGACTTTCTCGTACCAGTTGCCAGCAGTCCCTCTCCTGCATAATCCAGGTTTAGAGACACTCTCGACTCTTCGCTGAGGCCACACAATTGTCAGACCTGAGGTTTTCGCGTTAGAGCCCTCCCGGGCCTGCCTATCCCTGAGCTCAGTGGTCACAGCATCAAGCCAACAGGACAGGCACAGCACTGTTGGGTGCACTGGCCTCCTCATGGGCTCACGCGGCCTGCACTCCTGCCATCCTGTTCGTTGGGGCCCAGCTCCAAAGATGCTAACCCTGCTCTAAACGTTCTGCTCGTGTAAACTTACTTAATCCTCACAACAGCCTGAGCAGGTAGAGCTATAATTATTCCTAGTCCCTGGCCCAAGCTTCCACATCGGGTAGGCAGCATGGTGAGCCCTCCATCCTGGGTGGTCTGACCCACAGGCCTACCCACTATCGCCGGACCACATTCTTGCTTGAAGCCAGACTCACTGCCCTTGGCCTCCAGAGTCCTGTCTCAGTTTCTTAGAGCCTTGAAGGCATTTGACAGCCCTCAACCAGCAACTGTTCTTCAGTTTTCCTAGTTTATCCTCAGGATTTACAGTTATCACACCTAACACTTTTGATGCAGTGCCTGGTGCTTTCAAAAGGCGCTCTTGACTCGGTCTCATTCTGAAACACTTGCCAAGCGCCGAGTGTCTTCTCTAAGTGTCTAGACCCACATGGCCTTGGCCACTGGCTTTCTGTCTCTCACGGGTGGGAGGAGGAAAGGGCCACTCTCTGACCTGCTGGGTCCCTTCCTCTTCTCTGACTTTGGCCACACTGTGCCCCTGCCTACAATGTCTGCTTTGGCTGATGTCACTGTCCCCAGGTGGCATGGATCCTTCTCTGTTTGCTGTTTCTTTCTCTGATCTCTAGTCCTGCCCTGGGCCAGAAAAATTTCTCCCTCCTCTGTGTTTCCAGATCCCCTTCTGTTTATGCCTCTGAGACAGCCCCACCTTGTTCTGCCTTTAAGGAACTGTCCTCTCAGTCTTTTCTCTTTTCTAGCTAATAAATTTGTTGGGGGCTGAGAAGGTTTTTTTTTTAATCTGCTGCTAATCCCAGTGACTTGTACTTGGTATACACTTAGTAACTATCTGCTGTAAGTGTGATAATATGAAAAATGATAAGTGGGCTCTGTTAGCACCTGGATTATCCATTCAATAAACTTAATGTAAACAATGAGCAGAGAAAGTTGGCACAAGTAGAATCACCAGTGAAAATTGTAAAATATATGCAGTAATATCAAATATATACAGTATATCTAATATAATTGTTTGCATCAAGTATATTAGAACATATTAGGATCAAACTGTTTCCTAAGGTAAGTCATCAACAAATGGAATGAGAATAAATGGGATAATGTGTCCTATAAAATATGCTCTTTAATACAGGTTTAGAGGGTTACATATAAAACATATATGCACGCTATTGGTCGATTTAAAAACTGCATAGATAGGCCACATACAATCAATTCTCCATATCCTCAGATTCAGCACTTGAGGAAGAAAAGTGTTTTAGACTTGTGTCTGCACTGAGCAGACACATTATCCCTGTCATTATCCTTGTCATTATCCCTGAATAATGTAGCACATTTATTTATGTAGCGTTTGTGTTCCATGAGGTATTATAAGTGCTGTAGAGATGACCTAATGTGTACAGAAGGATGTGCATACATTCTATGCAAGTATTACCCTATTTTATGCAAAGAACTTGAGCATCAGGGCATTGGTTTCCAGTGGGGGCCCTGGAACCAGTGCATCTCAGATACTGAGAGATCAGGCTGGAGGGAGTAAATTTTGGGGTTGAATCTGAGCTGCCTTAAACCTTTTGTGGAAGGTAAGTGGTTGGAACACAAGGGAGAGCCCACACCACAACTCAGGAAGGCAGGGTTAGTGTGAGAGCCGAGGGGCCTCCGGGGCTGGGACAGGGAGACCAATCAGGTCCCCAGGCAGGCTCCTCAGAAGGCTGGGTGGTGAGAGTGAGGGTGCGGAGGAGGGCGGCTGGGTACAGGAGCGGTGCAGATGAAAAAAGGGAGCAGGGGCCAGGGCCCCAGTGCAGTCTTTGAAGCTGAAGGGGAGACCTTAGAAGTGGTCTCCAGCAGTGAGGTCACTTAAAGTCTGACTAGGTCACCCAGTACATCTTTGACAATCCCACAGAGTGGGGAGGGAGGGGAGGTTTGCCTGTGCTTGTATTTGAGTTTGAGGACTTGGCCCTAAGGAGGTATAATTTGAAGGGAAGCATGCTATGGACTAATGGGCAGCCAGCTGTCTCTGTGACGTGGAGCAGAATGTCCTGTCTTTCAAGTGTTGTTCCTTTGTTTGTGACACTGGCGGTATTGTCTGTGGCCCTGTCATGGGGTGTTCTCAGCAGCAAATGAAGATCATAGCACCAAGGGTCACCTTCAGCCTGTGCTTCCCCAGCATCTGAATACTAGAGCCTGTAACCTAGGCTTGAATTAGCCCTTATGAACCCATGTATAAGGAACAAAGCACTGGGAGACAGAAGATTTGGATTTGAATTCTTTTATTAAAGTATGCGACAGTCATTGGCACAGTGCCTGGTGCAGAGGAAAAGTATGAAATCTGAGTCTAGTGAATTCTTTTTTTTTTTTTTTTGGTTTTTCTCTGGTACCGGGAACCGAACTCACGACGTTGCGCATGCCAGGCAGGCGCTTTTGCCGCTGAGCTAAATTCCCAGCCCCTAGTGTATTCTTTTTTTTCCTTTGGTGCTTACTCTTCACCCATACTCTTTCTTGTCAAGTGCCAAGTAGATCAGGAAGTACATCAGGAAATACATTGAATGCGATCATGTAGAAAATAATCAAATGGATCTTAACATGTTCGGAATTCTACGATCATTTTTTATTTAAAAAGGTTGACATTTTGAACTGGTTTTACTCCCCACAATGCACCCCCTAATCCAATATTTCTGTCCCTAAATAATAACAACGGTAAATTGATGATTTCAACTGCACTGAATCTCAACTCAGGAAGCTCAGCAGAGCCCAAACCTGACTGACCCTGGGTCTGTCGGATGGAGCACTGTGCAGAAGGATCTTCGTGGCAAGTGACCCGCTCTGTCCGGAGCAATGGTGCAGGGCAGGTCCAGAGTCAACCTCCAGGACCCAGGGACAGCAAAGCAAAGGAATGAGGCAGGGCTCCCAACTAGGAAATTTGAGTCTGTGAAAGTGGGATAACTCGTCAAAAAACACATTGAATTGGCAAAGTGGATAGTGTGGAGAAAGGGTGATCCATTTGGGAAGCAGCAAAAATGCATGCTAAATAAAGAGTCCAGGGCTGGGGATTTAGCTCAGTGGCACAGTGTCTGCCGGGCAAGTGCAAGGTCGTGAGTTCGATTCCCGGTACCGGAAAAAAAAAAAAAAAGGAGTCCAACCACTGCTTCTTCTAGAAGTAATGTCCCCAAGCACCGTGAGTCACCAGCTCGGGGTGTCCTAGTGCTTTTCTGTGAGCCGCGTTTGACAACATGGTTTTTGCACCACCTGCTGGCAAAGCATAGTGATCCCACCTCGCTGTGGGGAGGGGAGGGTTTAGAGTGAGGGTGAGCTAGGTTGGGGAGCAGCAGCACTGTGTTTATGGAGAATGCGAAGCTTCCACCACTAACCAGCTTCCAGTTCTCCTCACCAGCTTGCTGATACACTGTAAATTGTGCCAGGGGATTGTACAGGTGTTTTCGTTCTAAGAGTGTCAAAGTAGCAAGAGATCGTTATGGATTATGCTAGAGAGGAAGAGAACATTATTTTCTTTATTAGGAGATACACTGTATCTACCACTTTTGTCTAACATACAAGTCACTTTTTTTTCTTTTTGGAAAGAATTTCTAGACTACTTCCGCCTGAAAACACAGAAGCAACATTTTTTAGGTATTTGTTTATTTGCCGAGGAACCACTCAGATTTCTGTATCTGAGCAACACATCTGGAACAATCCAAGGCTATCATGTTCTGCTTTGAACCTTTGAGATGAGTGTTGTGGGTGGGATTTCAGAGAACACACTGAGGTATTTTTATCGTGCTCATCTTGTCATTTGGAAGTTGGCTTTTCTTTTATTCTGTGGGGGGTGAAAAGTCTGAGCTAAATTCACAGGGGGGCGGTCAAACAGAGTAAAGACTTCTCCCCCAAGCTGTTTCATATTCAACCCATCTCTACCACTGTTGTTTGATATTCGATAGCTGGCAGCCCATGCCAAGGCGGACAGGGAATAAGCAAAGAGCGCCCAGTGCTGCCTGAGTCCAGAGCAGAAATACTCCTTCTCTCTCTTCTCCGTACACAAACTTTATCTTACATGAATAAGTTGCTTTTTAGTAAATATGATAGAACTCAGCACATAAAAAAGGATACATGTAGCATTCTCTATTTAGAGGCCAACATTTATTACCTAACATTTACTTTGCGTGAAAGACAAGCACCTAGTGCAGCTAGTACTGACGAGTGCACCTAGTACCGATGAGTGCACCTTCTTCTCTGGCTGCAGGAATTAGAGAGGAGCCTCAGAAGAGACCCAAGCAGAAACGTCTGGAAGGAAACCCATACCTTGCATCTTCACCCTTTCTAACCGGCTTCCTTTTATCTATGTTTTTTGAAAGAAACTTTCCCGCAATCGCCCATTGCTGTCACTATCTTCATTCCCTTGCAGGCAGACATGGCGGTGAAGCGGGACCACGGAGCGTGGGCATGTCGCAGTCTGTTAAGCTCTCCCGTGATAGGTGCTCAGTGTTCCAGCGGACCTCTGAAACAAACACACCAGCATATGCCAGACTGTGAATGATGAGCATTATTCCAAATGTCTGGAGGGGATGTGAGGGCGATCTGGCTGCAACATCTGTCACCCCATTGATCGCCAGGGTTGATTCGGCTGATCTGGCTGGCTAGGCGGGTGTCCCCTTCCTCCCTCAACGCTCTGTGTGCGTCCTCCCGAAGCTGCACGCTCAGTCGAAGAGGACGACCACCCCCGATAGAGGAGGACCGTTCCTCGGTCAAGGGTATATGAGTAGCTGCGCTCCCCTGCTAGAACCTCCAAACAAGCTCCCAAATGTCTGGAGGAAGCTACAAACCCTTGTCCGTTATTTTACACTGGCATCTGGGAAGACAGTTTTGAAGGAGTACTGAAGTCTTTTTGATCTCCCTAAGTGGTTCCACAGGGAACTAAGCACATACAGTGCATCTGGGGAAGCTCTTCAGAGAACGAGGAGGTGAACTCATGTTTTGTGACAACATCCGTGTCTTCCAGACTCTTATAACTGTTTTCAGATAAATCCATGAGGCAGAATGGATATTGAGGAAAAGCCACTGTACAGTGAACCAGCTGTGTGGATTCCACTAGAAGTGTTGCTCCGGCTTGGTAGCTTCAGATCAACTGCAATCCCTCCTTCAGTGAATGAATTCATACATAGGACCTTTTAGAATAAAGGCCCTAATATAAAAGGTGACAGTATTTTGAAATCTCTTTTAACAAATCTGAATGATGCAAAGTAACTGAAAATTCCAATAGCTTTCTGACATAGTCTTCTCATAAGCAACTACGAGGAAACCATTTTCTCTAAAAATTAATATGTTTTGGTCAACTAGAATCTCCATAATGAAGTAAAGTCTTAAATGATTTTAAGTGAATGAAAATTTGAAAGAAGTCATATAAGACAATTTGAATTTTCAAAACTTACATCATGAATAACTGTTATTAAAGAATATGCAGCCAGCTAAGAGATAAGAGTTAGCATAAGGAGTGAGATTGTGAATTTGGATGACCTATTATAAATACTTAAATCTGCCCAAAAGTTATATTTTGAGGTATAGTTTGCTTAGGTGAAATACCTGTTCAGCTGGCATTCTTCTAAGTGTATTTTTAGTAGCGAATAATAGTTGCTCTTTTCACTTGAGACATAAAAATGGCACTCATCTCTTCTCTGAGAGGGCATTGGACTGGTTGGCTTCCACAGACACATTTTTCCCGTATTGTTCCGGAAAAAGCAAATTTGCACAGCCTGACCTGGGGCGAGTTAGACCCACCTTCGTGCTGTTGCACTAACACAGAATTATGAATCAAAAGAGAGTGCCTTTGCGATCGGGCTGTGCTACTCTTTCTGAAGAAGCTGTTGCCTCCGAGCTGGGCACAGTTTCACTACTGAGCAGGAGGGCCCCGGGGGAACCGAGCCTGCAGAGCAAGCCTGACATCTGACCGTGACCTGGCTCTGTCAGCCGTTTAGGCCTGGCCTCCGGCTGTCTCCAGGGCCCTCGCCACAGTGGTCAGCTGGGAAGGTACGCGATTCCTGCTTGGCATCCTGGAATTCATGATCCTGGAGTGCAAGGCTTTGACTCTAAACATCGGGCCGCCGGTGTTGATTATTTAAACTACAAAACATATTGCTCTAGAAAGAGTAGTGCATCTGGGCCCTATAACAAACTCTATCTATAGCCTTTTCATTAGGAGAATAAATGTCATCTGCAGTTATTTTTAACTGAAGATGACTTGCTTTCAAACTTGAAATAATGTAATTTTTGTACAGTCTTCAAGCAACTTAGTGAAAGCTGGAATTCATCTCATTGGTAAAGTATGATAGCTCAAGTGGGTCTGTCCCTGTTTCCTCCCCCCACCCCAGGCCTGATATAAACACAACCAGAAACATAAACTATGGAAGGACACGTCAACAGCAATAACAACAATGAGAAAGTGGATTATTGCTAAAGATCTTTTTATAATATTCATGATAGTGAAAAAAAGCCACTTGTGGGAAGGTACCAGGCTCCTGTTTTCTTTGCCTATCTTGGTAGTACTGGGGATCAGACCTTGTACATGCTAGGTGAGCTCTCTACCACTGAATTATGTCTCCAGCCCACAAACTTCCATCTTCTGTGTAGACTGTGTTATGTATTTCCCTGAGTTGATAAAGTGCAAAAAGAAATACAAGCCCGTTCAATGCTGATCCACACTTAATCCTGGGAATTTAGACAGCTAATAACATAGAGGTTTAAATTATCTGGATCAGACATATTGATCGGGTTACTAACTATTAATCGCTAAATCAATTCAGCTTGAATTCTCCTTTTGCTGTGTGGGTCTTGTACGCTGCTTTTCAAAATTCTGCTGTGAGAATGTATGAGATCTTGCCAAAACAAGCACTGCTGTGGACAGTCATAACCCGTGAGAGGCTGATTCTCCACCTGTTCTGTGCTGTCTGGTTTTACGTTCGGGTGGCCTGTGACCCAGGTGCTGACTGAACCCAAGCCACGGGTCTGGTTGGCACACGACCCCCAGCAGACCATCAGAGCCCTGCTCCCTGCGGAGGGTTGAACAGTGTGTCGTGGGGTGCGAGGAGGGCGGGTGAGGAGAAGAAAAGGGAAATCTCTACCTGGAATGGTACCGGCAAGATGCTCAGTGTGGACACCCTGCTGGGGGTTAAAAATGTCAGATATAGAAAATGGCAAAAGACGTCACTGCCATTCCAACAAGGACGAGGAGCCGGACTGTGTGTCAGTGTGTGACGGGGTGGTGTAGAGAGGGAAAGGCGACTCAGACATGAGACTGAGTTCAGTCGTCAGGAAGCGCAGAGGGGCTGCTTCTCCGGCCTCAGAGGGGAAACGGAAGGAGGCGGGGCAAGGCAGCCGAACCTTCCGTGACTTTTTGTTTCTATCTGCAGGACACGAGAGCCCCGATGCAGAACACTGGCGAAGGCTGTGTAGGAACGCTGGTCGCAGGATGGGGATGGAGAGGGACGGCCTGTCACATGACGTGTGCCCGCCTAAAGTGAGCAAGTTTAGCAGGCAGGGAGCTCCTCGCAGGGTAGGAGGAAAGCAATGACCAGAGCAAACATCTCTGAGCATCACCTATTGTTGGTTCTCCTCACTCACCCCAATGGTGTCACCCACAGCTGGCCTCAGCTGCCCACGGGGGGAGGGGCAGGTCTGAAGACTTCGGAGAGACCCCCCTCAGCACGGGCAGAGAGCCTGGGTCATTCCTTTTCTCCTACCAAGAAAAGCTGAAGCTTGGGGGCAAACCCTTCACCCAGAGATGGGCAAAGATCTGCCATGGACTACAAATTCATGTGCTCAGTCTAAATCCCCAAGGTGGTGGCGTAGCAGGGAGGCCTTTGGGAGGTGACTTGGCAGCGGGAACAGAGGTGTTAGGCACGGGAGTAGTGTCCTTAAAGTGGCTGAGAGACCAGAGCCACCCCCACGAGGATTCACTAGGGAAGCAGCCTTCTGGGCACCGGGAATGTTCAATCTGCCCACACCATGACCAATGCAGGATGTGGCTACTTCCTGGAAAGGACCAACAGTTCCCTTCCTGACCTGATCCAAGGCAGCACTCCGTGCCACTGGGAGGAGGGCAGGGAGAACGAGCCTGCTCATGCCGGAGGCCCAGGAGCAGGGCCTGAGCCACAGCCTCTGGGAGAAAGCCCAGAGCCATCCATGCCCCACCTTGCCCTACAGCAAGGACCGCTGCACACGGTCAGCCCGAGAGGAGGGGCAGGAGCCTGGAGACACACACCTCCGTGGCAGAGCCTTCTGGGGGCTGCTGGGCGTTGAAGGTGGCACAGGGACACTGGGAGACCCCTCCAGCATGCCCGGCCCTGCTGCACACACAGGTCACAGCAGCTCACAGCTGGAGGCATTTGGAGTCCATCCACAGAAGCCATGAGAACAACCACCAGTGCAAGCGGAACCCTGAGCAACAGCCACACAGAAGAGGCGTGTGATTTCTCAGCCTACATATAGTGCTGTTTACCTCTGTCTCCAGTCTCCACTGCCTGCCTGCCCATGGTGTCAACATCCGAAAAAATTAGGAAACACACCTAAAGCCACAAAGAGTCACTTTCATATTGAGAAGGTATGACAACTTCAAAATTTATTATCAAGAAATTGGGGTTGACTTGTATTTTCAACATATTTAGCTTAAAAAACTTAAAAATGATGGCTTTGTTTCATTATGCTGAAAACATTATTGGGATGAGGGCTAGTTACTGATTTAGTATAAAGATTGAACATGGAGTTTGGTACAGAGTTAGGTAGCTGTGGCAAAAATTTAAGCTTTATGGACTAAATCATTCTACTGTAAGATGCATATAAATTTCTTTAAAGAGATAACTATTTTTGATGCCCAATTTGGAAGGAGTCATGTCAGACTTTATGCAAGGGACTTGTTGATAAAATACTGTTGTCCATCCATCTACCCATGCATCCATCCATGCATCCATCCATCCATCCATCCATGCTTCCATCCATCCAAGCATCCGTGCATCCATGTATCCATCCATGCATCCATCCATGCATTCATCCATTCATCCATCCATGCATCCATCCATGCATCCATCCATGCATGTATCCATCCATGCATGCATGCATCCATCCATCCATCCATCCACACTTCCATCCATCCATCCATCCATCCATCCATCCAGCCATCCATCCATCCACACTTCCATCCATCCATCTCTCAAATGAATATTTATTGAGCAATATGTTTTGGATACCAAATAAGTATGTGAGACCTTCTGCTGTAATGTTGAGAATGTTCCAGGAGAGGCTTTTGATGGAATAGCAGCAAATACCAGTCACTGGGGTGGGTGGAAGGGCCTCAGCAGGACCCCAGGTGAATATCTGGTTCTGTTCTCCAGGTGGTCTGAGAGGATGAATTAGCTGTGAATGGAACGCGTTCAGAACATCATGCTGTGAAGCAATAGGGACATTTAAAAAGAACAAGTGAAAGGATACTTTGATTAGGGTAAATGAAAACTGTATTTGGTAAGAAGGAGATGAAATGAAGATGCTACTGGATGCTTTGGATTCTTGATGACAAATATAAATGGGTATTTTTGAAACAGCTTCTCTCTCTCTCTCTCTCTCTTCCCCCGCTTTCTCCGTCAACTCTTCCCCCTCTTCAGCCCTGCTGAACACCTTGGATAGACATCTGCTATGATCGGAATGTGCTGATCACTCCGACAGACGAGATGCCCAAAGAGGGAGGAGTATACCTCCTTCTCCCAAACCACTTTCCAGTGTATGAGAAACGTTCAGAAAGTATCTTCCTTAGTAAATTTTATTTAACTTGGCATGGCAGAGAATCATTAGAATTCATTGTTTGAGGAAGAAAGAGATTGATAACTGAATATTTATCTGGATACATGAGCTGTAGCTAGAGCTATTCCCAATCAACTCGTTGTTTCCAGAAGGAGGAGGTACCTATAGCAGCACCCAGTGTGACTTTGACACATCAAGAAAAAGAGACATCGTAAGTGTGTTTGAGCACATAGTTTGCTTTCACCAGCATCTGAAGCCATTTTCCATTTCAGTATGTAATTTTTCACTGAACCTCAAATTACCCAAATAATTATTTGAACTTTAAAAAAGAGTTTTGTGCATTAGTCAAAAGCTTTTATCACTGCAGAGTAAAATTTCCCAAAGGCAACAGTATGAAATTTATTGAGTGAGCAGGGGCCTATCTTCAAGGCTTCTGGAATGTCTCCCAGGGTGAATTTACCAGCGATCTGCTTATCAAAACTCATTTTGTTTACTTTTAGTTCAAAGAAAAATTTCAGACATCTTACATGAGCTTTTCTTTATGTAACTATTTGCCAATTGACTTATATGGTAGTTACTTTTTCTTACCAGGGGATGAGCTGGTTTTAATTCAGTAAAGTAAACAGAAACCTCCAGATGTTCACTGTACACAAAATTAAGCAGAGTGATTCACAGAGATTTTGCAGCATGTTTTCCAAACACCATTTGTCATTAGCTCAATTAAGTCAGGACTCTACTAATGTTCTTAAAACTTTGCTTTAGATAATATGGAAAGTGTCAATAGTGGAACTCTTACTAGAGTGTTATAATTTTGAAATTCCTGAAAATTAACATTGTTACATTACTCTTAACTAAACTCCAGACTTTACTCAAATTTCAACATGTTTTCCCCTTCGTGTTCTTTTTCCACCCCAGGAATCACTCTGGACACCACACTGCATTTCAGTGTCTTGTGTCCTGGGCCACTCTGAGTGAGTGCGAGGGCTTCCCAAGGACTCTGCCCCGGGCTGAGGCTGCCTCTTCTATCAGTGAAGGTCTCTGTTGTGGCCTATGTCCCTCCAAAGTCTCCTGCACTCTTAGATGAGGCTTTCGGGAGAGACTGCATCATGGGTGTGCGATACTGAGTTACTTCACTGATTGGTTTAGCACGGTTTTAGATATGGATGAGAATTCATGAGATTAGGAAACTGGCCCAAGGTATTCGCTATAGAACATTTTGGGTTGGAATTCTCTTGGGAAGAAATTGTCAGGATGTTGTCCTGGGACTCTTAGCAATGTTTCATTGAAGGAATTGATCCTGGTTCATGGGGCTTTGAATTTCTACAGGATTCCCTTTCCCATTTGCATGAGTTGCTATCTATTATTCTCTTTCTGTTTATCCTGCCTACCACAGATGGGGTCAGATTGTTTTTATGCCTTTCTCCAACTTTGCTGGCAAAGACAAATCGGTCCACCCAAGCGGACGGCAGCAGAACGCATGTCAGTCACTGCGGGCAGAGCTGTTTGCTCCACTCCTTCTTCCTACCACCTCATACTAAGGTGCTGCCCGTCTGATCTCCTGTGGATCCTGGTGCTTAGAGGTTCTCACCTTTTCTTCACATGCCCCAGGTGATCGCATCTCCCAGATAGTTCCTTCTTGAGCCTCCTCTGTCATCCCTGACTCCTTCTGGACATTTCCTCACTGAATTCTGTCTTGAAAACTGAGGTCAGGAGCTCTTGGGCAGTCCTGGAATTTAGATCATTCCTAGCCACAAATTAGAATTAAATCCAGGATAACCCAAGGCCTCACATCACCTCCTTACTTTGACCCAAAGGCATTGTTTACTGTGGGTGGAAATAACCCTGTAGCATCACTCACCTTCCATTTGAGCTCTTCAAAGTCAGCTCTCTGTTTCATGCTACTTTCTGCTTCTAAGATCTAAATTTTTATAGCTCTAAAAGTTTGTAGTTGCAGCAAATTCTAACATCTAATTCCACTGACTTTAAGTATATATGTCTAAAGTATTTCCCCCCTAGTGGAAGCCAGTTTGGGGAATAATTTTGCGAATGGAAATTCCAGATTCTCCTGGTTTTATGTATCAGGAGCCAATGTCCTGTTAGTTTGATTGTTTTTGCATGTGCTTGTCTTGATTTAAATTTTTATCAAAGTTATGCACTCCCATAGTTTAAGCCAATGAACTAGAAGGGAAAAATGATAGGCTCCATCCTCGTGCCCCAATTTTTCACTCTTTGCAACATTCCTTCTACCTCTGCTAGCTAACGTTTTACCCTCACCTCTGTTCCTCTGAATGGTACGCATGCTTGTAATTCCACTTTCCCCTTTTGAATTGTAGGTTATCTTCCCAGCATAAAAGCTGATCCTTGGACTGTGCTTCCTCCCCCATCTCTGCTGTTGTGTATTCTTCCTATTCCCCCCACTCCTAAAACAGTTATGCTGTAAAGTAACTACCTGCATGCTCAGTATTTACATCACTGCGACTGTGTAAATGTTATTCAGAGCTGAGCCTGGTAGTAAAATTTAATAACCTCTTCACTTCTGAGCAAAGTTTTGTTCTTCCTGGAGCTAATCATCTTTTTCTCCCTCTCCTTCATCTACTTTTGTGGCTTACAGGGGGCCAGCGTGTCTTCTCAGGTCTCCTAAGTACTGCTAGGCCAGGTGAATTGTCGGGAGCACAACTCCCCTCAGATTGTCTGTGGGAGGATGTTTGGTCTCTCTGCTGTCTTCTCAGGCACACACACCGACACCTTGATGGGCTTGCATGACCAACAGTAACGAGAGACTGCACAAAACTCGACATCCACCCATTTCCATAGCGCTCATCTTTGATGCAGTAGAGCAGTCTCCGCTGTTATTTATCGCTCTGTTAACCACGCTGTGTGCCCGTGCCGCTGAGAACAGAAGCGCTGCTCCGTGCCTCCCGCACCGCTGCGTCTTGACGATGCATCCCACTTACACGCTCGTTCATAGTGTACACGATGATGATCCCTGCGTCTTTCCTTCAGTCTGAGAGAAAACCAGAAGGGGTTCCCGAGCCCAGCTGCTGTGTCATCAGATCGTGCACCTCTGTCTTGAGGAGTACAAGGCATTTATCTCACATAGCCAGAGATAGATACCTTAGTCCTTATTCCGTTTGGTGCTGCCGTAACAAAGTACTCAGTGTAGGCACTCTGTAAAGAAGAGATTTATGTCACTCACTCACACTCTCGCGGCCCAAGAGCGGAGCGCCAGCATTTCCTTCGGGTGAGGACCCCGTCACAGGTAGCAGGTGGCGTCACGTGGAAGGTGTGTGTGAGAAAGACACGTCACATGATGAGCCAGAAGGCAAGAGACAGGAGGGGCTGCGCTTGCTCTTTCAGAATGACCCACTCTAAGGCTGGAGATATAGCTCAGTGGCATAAGCGCCTGCTTGGCAAGCACAAGGTTGTGAGTTCAATCCCCAGTACCTCAAAAAAAAAAAAAGAACAACCCACTCTACAGAAACTAAGCAGGTGGCTCGAGGACTGCATTCACCCCCTCTCACGGTGGGGCCCTTAGGACCGTGTCACCTTCAGCTAAGCCTAGAAGACGCACCGCCTCTCACCGGTGTTACACTAGGGACGAAACTTCTGGCGCATGGTCCTTAGGGGACAGGCCGAAGCACAGCACAGCAGCCTGTGAAACTGTGCCTCTGAGCCCCAGCGACACCGTTAAGGAACTCTACTTCCTGTCTTCCATGCAGAGGGTTCAGAGCGCTTCTCACGTAGTTCCTCCCGGGAGTTGCTTGGATTAGCTGCTTCCTCTACTCAATCTCCGCGAGATTTTCTCAAATGAGTTAGTTTGTGACCTTAGTAAACCATGCTGAGAGATGCGTTATGTAAAGAATTCCCTCTGGAAAGTTAAATAAGGATAAAGAGTACCACGGGCAGTGGGAGGAGTGGTCTGGGCAGAGCCGGAGGCCAGGAGTTGTCACTGACAGGGGCAGATGCTGCGGGTCCGCATTCCAGGGCTGAGTCAACGCCAGGAGCGGCCCGACAGCAGACGGAAGCTCACCCCAGGCCCGGGGAGATGCTGACTCCTTTCTCACTCGGAACTGGCTTCTCTGCTTGCTCAGCTCCACGGTGGTTGAAGGCCAGATTTAACTGGAAAATAAGATTCTCAGAAATGAAAGCAACCAATAAAGAACCCCAAGCAAACAAAGGCTGTTACTACCAAGTCTCTATCACCGTTGAATATTGTTCTTTAATCCTGATGGTTTCCTCATCAAAATAACATTTCTGGTATTTTTCCTTTGAACTGTATTAGAATAGACTTTTTCTAAGGAAATAAGCATTCTCAAAAGTAGCTTCAAAAACAATTTCCATTTTAATGTAATAAACACTTAGCTTCAGAAAGTTTATAGCGTTATGTTCCACATTTTACTTCAAAGGAAATGGAGCTAATAGAGCTGGAACTCGTGTCAAGTCCACAGCCCGTTTTTGGAAGCAGAGAGGCCCCTGCAATGGCCAGGCAGTAGGTGAGAGTGGCCCCTGCCATGGGGGATTTGAGGCTCTAAAGTGTGTCTTTAGATTGCTCCGTCTGCCTCAGTGGAGTAGCCTGACACTGAGGGGAGAGACCCTGGTCAGTGGCAGTCCCTGGGAAGCAGGCACGCACTTTAACGGCACTTTCCTTGCACTGCTGGTCAGTGTCTCATTTAATTCCCACTCAGCTGAGAGGCTGTCATTGCCGTTACTCCCATCTGACAGGCGAAGAAACCTGCCCCAGCGCCCAAAGCTTAGTAACTGGTAAAGCTAGAGCCAAATCAGTGACCTCACTCCTTACAGCTCCTCAAAAGCCTGCAGGGGCAGCATCCAAGCCCGGCAGGGGAGAAGATCGGCGGTATCCGCTGTGAGGAAGAGAACAGTGGAATTCTCTTTCCTCCTAACGCCCAAGTCCAGGGCTTTTTCCTCTCCATGCAGATGTCAATCTTGTGACAAACCTTCACTTTGTAAACAAAGCTCTCTTTCCTTTTAAAGAAATTTCCACACATCATTCCTCATTTGTTACAGGGCACATAATAACTTGGGTGACTTAACTCTAAAAGGCTCAAAACTTTAAGATTCATCACATTTCATTTAAAAAACCCACACCCACACCCTTTATTTAGTAAGCATTGAGAACGCCCAAGAGGCCTGCAAAGTTAGACTTATTCCTTCACTGCACCTACTCCGATTTGGAAAATACTTATATTATTCCACACCATCGCTATTTCACTCCCTCCTGAAAATGCAAATTTCTGAATGCCTGAGTTACAAGGTCCTAGAAATGGAGCAATATTCAATAAAATGCAAACTATAGCCAGTTTAAGATTGTACAAATACATATACCAGGCCCTCATCTTTTCTGCTTTGTTTTGCAGAACCAAGGATGGAATCCAGGTCATTGTGCATGGTAGGCATGCACTTTACCACTGGGTTACGACCCCAACCCTTGCTCAGTCTTGAGGTAACTTAAAGGAAATGGTTTAAATGGCATGAAAGCAAAGGAAGTAATAAGAAAAGGGCTCATCTCACAGCTAGGATTTTTCTAATTGCTTTCCATAACTTGACTCCTTTGCTGTGCTCAGCAGCCCCTCTGCCAGCCTTCAGGTCTCCGCTTTGTGACCTCAGACGTCATGACCCAAGCTGTTTCACTTCTCTGGGTCTCAGTTCCCTCAGTGGTGAAGCAGGAGCCATAACAGCAACACCTACTTCTTGCTATGCTTTGGCAACTTCTCTTTTGGAGATGCTGCTGTGGGAGACGGAACGTGTGCTCTCACTGAAGCTCTTGACAGCCCTATAAAGCTCAGAGCAGGAGGAGATGATAGCCTGACAGTTCACAGACACTAAGATCCTACAGCGAGGAAGTAGGGCGTTCCCTGAGCTGCTACTAGGAGCGCTCACGTGGATTCAAGCCACTCAACCCTGAGCATCCGCACAAAACACCGACGGAACCCAGACTCCACGCGATGTCTGCTAGGGCCAGCTCATGGTGTCAGAAGCAAAAGGAATTCCTGTTTATAGTTCCATTTATTAAAAGCAAGATGTGTGTGTTTTGATGTGGTGAGAAATGTTTAGGACGTTCAACTTTCCTGGTAAATTCTCACAGGATTCTCTGCTCACCGAATTACAGATGGCGCTTGAAGATGTTTGGGTGGATCCCGTAGAGGTGGCTACTACCCATTACCGACTATTGATAGCAACAGGAAGGCTTGCAAGTTTGATTGTACATTTGTGCTTTTAATTTTATATTTAAATTTAAAACTGTCTTAGGATGGTTGTCCAACTGTAGCTCCCTCTCCCTTGGATATGTTACTGCACTTTCAACATCTGCCTAAAAAGTGCTGCCGGAGTTAGAAGGGGTTGGTTACCTTTTCTCTCTTTTGAATCATTTTAACGTCACATAAAGAGGGACTCGATTTCCGTCGAGCCAGTGGGCAGCGGCAAGAGACCCCTGACTCACGCACCGCTGTCCTCGCTAAAGCCCGCACCCGGAGGCCCGGAAGACGGGGCTGTGGCACCATTGGTCTTGAGCGGTCTCTTCTTATAGGTGTGGCTGGCTCACTCTTCCCGGAGCCCAGACCTCAAAGGATACGGACTGCAGGGGCTACCCGACCTTACCCTCAGGGGCTGTCATTACACATCCGGGTGGCGAGACAGGTCTGGGAGTAAGCGCTGTCACTCTGTGGCATATCCCCAGGGAATTAGTTCGGCACAATGGCAGACACCAGCCCATGCTGAGATCTCTCACATAAAATGGTGTTGTAATTTCGGGAACTCACGCGACCCTCCCATGGACTTTCCCTTATTACCAGGGGGCTTATTGTACCACAGGTACTACAAAGGCCACGGAAACAGTGGCTGTGCTGTATTGTTTAAGGAGTCATAAGAAAAAGTCTGTACTTGTCCATGCAGAGGTAAGTTTAAAAAAATGGCTTTGGTGTGCGACTGATTCAATCAGAGGGTGCGAGTTCTGCTGATACAGAGAACCAGCTGTACTAAATGAAGGGGACTCGGGCAACCAACAGAGTTACCGAAGGTTTGGTTTTGTTCTTCTATGGGAAGTATGCTGCTGGGTGCCTTTGACTGAAGGACAGGTGTATGTTCTGAATGCTTGATGCTTGTGTTCTAAAAAACGGTGGAAACCATGTGTCTGCTCGGCTGCATGGAATTCCCTGGTTGTTTATTAGTGTTGTTCAGGTCCCACTTCGCATGAAAGGGAATCGGTGCTGAAGGTTCTGCTTATGCAACAACATTATACTGAAAGCCCCCCTGCCCCTTGGAGCGATTTGGGTGTTGGGTGTACACCAGCTCAGGCTTGTAGCTGAAGTCCTCATGGGCTGTCCACATGAGGACTCTGTGTCTCAAAAACTTCTAAATATGTGTTTTAAAAAGTCAGCAGCCTCTCACAGGCCACATTATCATTTTAGTTGGGTTAAGATGATTATGTCAGGGGCTCAGAAACTCAGGAATTGCCAGGGTTCCTTTGGCAGTGTTTTTGTCCTCACAGATGACGGCTGCTGATAACATTAGCAGCTTGCCTTTTCTAGGGCATTTGCTTCCCTGAGAATTATTTATGTTTGCTCTATAACTCCATGGCAACCGCGTAACATAGTTATTCCGAATGTTGCTCTTGATACAGCCAGTTGCTTCATCTTCTTTCCTCAGTTCTATTTTGGGAGCGGCGGGGACTTTTGACTATGCCCCGTTGAGTTCTTGTGCCCATTACGTTACTGGTGGTGGCTTGTAAAAGTTTTCCATGTGGCCTTTAGGAGAGAAGAAATTCGACTAATTTATGTAGAGGGCACTGATACTCATATATCAATTCTAAAACATTAAAAGCAGGCAAGTTTTTTGCATTAAGAATCTAAATGTTTAAAAAAACTTTAATAGTGGATTGAAGTAATAACTGCATGGATACATGAAATCAAAATAGTACAGGAAAGTATAAATGATAAACAACAACCTTACATCATCACGTCTTTTCTTCCTGTCCTGCAGCTCCTAGACAGTTCTTGTAAATAGTACAAGAGTTACAGCTGTCTGCATATCTGTAGATAATATGCTTTTACATTTTTTTATTTTAAAGAGAATAAAAAACAACAAAATAACAACATAGACAAAAACAAAACAACACAAACCAATACAATGATACAGGGTTTCAAAACAAAGTGGTAGGAATTAACATTGGTTGTTATATTATGTATTGTTATCTTCAGTGAAGTTGCTTAGATTACCAGACGTAAGAATTCAAGATTGATCAAACCATTACAGAGAATAAAAAATAATAAAAAAACCCATTAGAAATGACACAGAGCTTCACTAAACAAGATGGTAGGAATTCACTAATGGTTGTTATATTGCATATTGTTGTCTTTAAATTAGTTGTTCAGATTACCAGATATAAGCATGCAAAATTGGTCAAAAAATTTAAGCATTAACCTTTCCTTTCAATAAACCAATAGAGGAGCTGAGGATTTAGCTCAGCGGCACAGCACCTGCCTGGCAAGCACAAGGTCATGAGTTCAATTCCCAGTACCGGGGGTGGGGGTGGGTGGGAAAGGGATTCTTCAATAAACCAATAGACATCAGCAGTACAATTAGCCCAGCTATCCATGTATATGTATATATATATATCTTAGTCTTTGGCATGTGGAGAGCCAGTTTTTCTGGCAATCATATATATATAATCCCTATCTATCTATCTATCTATCTATCTATCTATCTATCATCTATCATCTAGTTATCTATCTCTTTCCTTCCGTCTTTCTCTTTTTCTCTTTTCCCTCATCTCAGTTGTTCCTTCCCTTTGAGCAATTTCTTTCCCTTTCACAATATCTGTTGTACTTTTGGGTTTTATGTACTCTTTCAGGTTCTTACACGAGGGAGACAATATGATGCTTACACATGTGGGTCTGATGTACTTCACTCATGGGTATGGTCTCTAGTTGTATCCATTTACCAATAAAAGCCTGAGTTTGTCTTTCTTTATAGCTGAATAATGTTCCATTATATAAAAATACCACATCTTTTTTATCCATTCCTAAGCTGATGGGCATTTGGGTTGTTTCCAAGATTTAGCTCTGACAAATGGAGCTGCTATAAACATCAGTGCACCTATATCATTGGGTATGATGTTTTTAATTTTTCTAGGAAAATACCCAGAAGGTGAATAGCTGGGTTAAGTGAGACCTTTAATCCTAGTTTTGTGAGGAATCTCCATATTGATTTCCACAGTGGTTGCAACAGTCTACACTCCCACCAGCAGTGGAGTAGCGTTCCTTTCCCCCCACAACTTCTCCAACATTTGTTATGGGCTGATTTCTTGATGATAGCTATTCTTTCTGGGGTGAGATGAAATCTGTGTTGTTTTAATTTGCATTTCACGAATGATCAATGATGTTGAA